>NC_136964.1:6656595-6841595 GCF_032717465.1 Coenobita brevimanus
CTTGTATGTCCGCCAATGTAACGACCTCGAAACCTGGTACAGCTTGTGCTGCTGTCAATGTTGCTGCCTCAGCCTCGGGCAGTGGCTGAATGGTCGTCTCCTGGGTGATGCATAAGTGAGGCACGAGCATTCGCCACACATGGTTCACCGTTGCAGGTGTAATCTGGTGCCAGGCTTGTAGGAGAAATTCAACTGCGTCCTTCACCGTAAAATTACGCCAAAATGCCTCAACGGTCATGGTATCTGTGGCAGGTCGGCATATAGGTGCTGGTGGAGATGGAACGGGAGCAGATGCCTCATCAAGGTCTTTGTCGTGATCTTCTTGAAGGGCATGAAGCTCCTCTTGTGTCGGTCTTCCTGCGTAGGTAGTCGTACACTTGCTTATGGTAGAAATGCTTCACTGTGGCGATTAGTTCTTGATCCAGTGGCTGCACTAGTGATGTCATGCAGGGTGGCAGAAACACAACACGACAATCCTTATGAAGATCATCAAGGTATGGAGGGTGACTTGGTGCATTATCAAGCACAAGAAGCATCTTAAATGGGATGCCCAGTTCCCGACACTTGGCCCTGGCATCAGGGACACACTGCCTCGTTAACCAGTCTGCCATAATGTTCCGGATCATCCAACCATTTGCAGACTTGTACCAATACACGCCACTTGCATCCATGTTCGTGAGGTTTTTGTAGCACCTTGGGTGTGAAGCTGTGTGTACAACAACTAGCCTCATCTTGTGGCTCCCAGACAGGTTTACAGCGAACATTACCGTCATCTTACACTTCTGGAGCTTGCGACCAGGGGCTTGTTTCTGTCTTTTAGCGATGTAAGTTGATTTGGGCATGGCCTTGTAATATAACGACGTTTCATCGATGTTGTAGATCTGGTCCTTGGTGTACTGTCCCTCTTCAATAATCGCTCTAAATATCGCAGGATAGTCTCTCGCGTCCAGCTTATCAGCAGAGGCACGTTCACCAGACACTTTCACGTAACGGAGTTCCTTGCGCTTGAAAAAACGGTCCAGCCATCCAACCGATGCCCTGAAAGGTTTTTCCACTTTCAACCTGCGAGATGCTGCCTTCTAAAAGAGCTGGGCTTTGTTCCGAATAAATCTTCCATTGAGTGGAACACCTTCCTTTTCTTTCCTCATTATGAAGGTGGCAAGATAGCGCTCCATTAGTATCATAGCACGATTTCCCACCCGCAAACGGCCGTCTAGGTCAGAGGCACCGTTGTCATGAAAGACTTTGTATTTCCTTTGTGGTTGAGTTATATATATATTAGACTTGTGGACGAGCGGTTTTTATATCTTGGAGAGGTAAAGAATAGTATGGGACTATTTTTAATTGTCTTGGAAATATTAACAAGTCTCTCACACAGAGCGGAGTATAGAGTCCAGTCCCGCTAGCTATCTCTCTGTCTCGCTCTCTCTGTCTCTCTCTCTATCTGCCAAGCCCTTCTTCCCACTCCTGCCTCTTGTATGGCTTGTCTCCTTCTGACCTCTCTTTCCTAAATTCTGGTGTAGCAGGGGTGTGTCACGTGTGTTCCTTGTTGGTGGAAAGTTCTAGCAGCCTGTGTGTGTGTATGTGTGTATGTGTGTGTATGGTCACTAGGCGCTTTGTTCACGGGAGGACTGCTGACAACTAACTGCATCATCTCCTGACTGGCTACTTCGTAATCTGTCGTCAGCTTTTCCTCAGTGTAACTTGCAAGCTCATTTCCTTTTCCCAGGCTCGCATAGGGCTGTCTATCTATCTATTTATCTATCTATCTAATATGATTTGTAATTATAATACATTGCTCGGTCACGCGAAAATGGCGTACCATCGACAGTTAATAGTCCTAACATATTAATACACATTATATATACATTATAATGAACTTATAAGCTAATTAAGTGAAATACATAATATTGTAAAAGTAACATAATTGTATGAATATTGTATACATATAATATTCATAGTAAATAGTGATTATTCAGTAATATTACATTTTAAACAAGTTGTATACATATTTGAATAAATGCATTAAAGTAAATTATTTAACTGTAATACAGTATGTACTTGGGTTATTATAGTGAAATGCATACATGCAAGAATAAAAAAATAGTTTAAATTAAGATTATGGTAAGAGTTATTAATATTTCATTTAAAGATAATGGTATTGGTCTGCCATATATGGGTCATTCTTCTTTGTATTTTTTTTTTTATATATATATGTAATTAATACTATATACAAAATATATACACTTCATTCAGGGTGGTTAACTTTGATGTTAACTCTCCCCCCACTAAATAATGACTCCAAATTAGCAATTCTTGCATTCATTCTGTGCATTGCGAACAGCAGTACTGCAACTACAATGCAGACGATTATAAAGACAGTAGGTGCTGGGCTATACACATAATATGGGTTGAACATACTCAAACTCAAATCTTCCCAGGGCTTCATTGTTTCATTGATCAGCTGCATAGTTTCAAACGTAGGTGATGTCAGCTTAATACTTGTGCTCATGTTTTTCATATCAGGCAGTGGGTGGAAATGTTTGTGTGTATGATTGAGAATGGCGTAGTGATTGATGGTGGATAAAGTAGACATGGCTGGTGTAAATACCGCACAGTAGTCTGGTGCTATGTATAATCCTGATGCTGATGTATGAGATGGTGGTATATCTGGACAGACTATGTAACCTGATGTGTTATGAGGGAAATAAAAAAACTGTGAGTGTCCAATGCGTAGATGGTGTACAAGTTTATCTGGAGCAAAAGTGAAGTTGCAGTGATGATGAATATTGTCATTTCTGATGATAGCCATTTCACAAGGGACTGTATCAGTAGGCTGAAATGTGAAAATGTACGCAGGACAAAGATGAACAGCATGTAAGGATGTGCGGCACTTTCGTTCAATCGTTGACTCACTTGCGAAAGTGACAGTGTCCCGTCTCTTGGAGACCATGATGAGTTCGGTGTCTGTGTTGATGTTGATGATGACCAAAGTGTTGTTATTTTTATAGGGGAAGGGGTGTATTTGGTATACTGTGAACAGGTCTTCAGTTATGAATGGTACATGAACTACCACTGATGTTGGCGTTAGTGTTGCTTCTAAATACGGGTAATATTGCATAAATTCCCTACTGCGGAACAACGGCTTCAATTTATGTTTATGTATGCCTTGACTAACTATCTGACGTAGCTCATGAACTGGGAGTAAGTCAATTGTGATCTTGCCATCACCAGCATTCGAAATTCCTTGCATAAGTGCCCCGAAACGATCTCTAGTGTTCTCTAATTGTAGTAGAATCGTGTCAATATGTTCTGTGATGATGGAGAAGTGCTGGAAAAGAGTAACGTTTCCCTCTAATTCATTTATTTTATCTACACTCTCGAGAGCTACGTTTTCTGCTTGTTTCAGATTTTTCACAATTGTCTTCATTGCTGAGTTCTGTCCTGTGATGAATTTATCTTGGCATGTTAGTACCTGAGCTATCTTATTAAATTTGTTGTTTATTTCTTTAAGGTCATCCTCTGTAGCCAATCCAAAGATGTTCCCAAGAACTGCGCCGCCCAGGTCGAATAAACCGCGCTTTTGGCGAGTACGTGTGATGTTGTTCCTGTCGCTCAGTACCTCCGTTCCATAAGATGGGAGATCTTGGATCATGACGAGCATAGTTGACTTCGCCTGTTCTAGTTTCCATTTCGCTAACTTCACCATTTCATTCACTTCCTTGGTGTTATGTGCTTGTGAAACATAATTCCCTATCTTGAAGTCCAGAGTTCGCATCGGCGTCGCAAGTCTTTCTAGATAAGTAGGTAAGTCATACAAGTAATCTAGACTTATTTCAGTACTCATGACGTCCTTAACGATTGTAGTCGTGGCCGTTGGAGCTATGAGGAATCCTTGTCGTACTATATGCTTGGGGTCTAGGTGAGCATATACTCTTACTATGTAGAGGAGAATCCATAGCATAAGTCCCTTCATCATAACCTACCGAAAAAAAAAAAAAAAATCTATTAATTTCCTATAATGCTGTGGTCGATGATAGTGATGATGTGCGTTACGGTTGATTGTTATTTCATTTATAGAAGGAGTTTAAATCGATATTTAATTCTCGTAAATGATGTACTGTAGATTTGATTGGAACAGTTGCACCTATGTTCGATTGTTTGGTATATGACCTTAATTTCTTTTTGTAATCATTGTTGTGTTCTTGCTTGGTTTCTTGAGGTACGTTCGCCTGTTCGGTTGTATCCGAGGCTGAATAATTATGTGATAATTCCCTTGAAACTTGTTTTAAATGGTCAATATGAACTTGTTTCTCCTCGCCACTTGAAAGTGACTTAATTAAAACTTTGTTTGCTTTTATGTTAATTACTCTGTATGGGCCCTCAAATTTTGGGGATAATTTATTGTCTCTCATATGAATGACACCGTAAACAATGTCTCCTAAGCTGATAGGTGAATCTTTTGCCTTCTTGTTAAATGCCTCCGTCATTTCTTCCTTGGACATCGTTAATTGTTTTTTGACTCTTTTGTATATGTCCTGGAATTCACGTAAACGGAGTTTAGAGTAATCATCGTAATTGTATATAGGCATGTTGTCACCTTCTAGGAGATCATATGGTAATTTTTTATCTGTGCCATATATAATGAAATGTGGTGTGTCACCGATGGATTTATTTATAGACCCATTAAGTGAGGCCTCTACTCTGGGAATCCAATCATCCCAGCTTGCATAATTTTCACTGAGAATGTGTCGTAGCACATCTAATACCTTTCTATATTGTCTCTCTACCAACCCATTCGATGCTGGGTGATAGGCCAACACGTTAACCTTTTTGATGTTGTATTGTTTACATATTTCTTGTAAGATCTCAGAATTAAATTCTCCTCCATTATCACTTATTAATACCTTTGGGGTAGTAAAGCGACATATTACATTATCTGTTATTGCCTTTGCTACTGTCTCTGCTGTCTTATCTTTAATTGGAGCTAAAATGACATAACGGGAAAAATGATCCGTTGCAACGAATAAGTATAGGTTATTATTGTATGATAATGGCATCTTGAGTAAATCAACAGCGACAACGTCCCATGGTTGATGTGGTACAGGGTAATTACCCATCGGTGCAGGTGTGATTGGGTATCCTTTGTGTTTCGCACATGATTCGCATCTGTCTATATGATTGTTTATATCTTTTCGTAATGAAGGCCAGTAATATAATAGCTGGGCTTGGTTGAATGTCTTATCCTTTCCAGGATGTCCTGCATGTGGGCTGTCGTGTATCAATCGTAATACTTGGGGTATCATGTCATTAGGTACTACCAACTGGTTAGTATTTCTTTGGCGTTTTGGTTGTTTAGAGTTAATTTTGTATAATGTATTATTGACCATTGTGAATTGTTCAAGTGGGACATGCAGTTTGGGTAATTGTATGTCATCTCCACTTTCTAACTTGTATATCACTTTAGACCATATTGGGTCAAGTCTTTGTGCCTTTGCGATATCCTCGTGGTTTGGGATATTTCCTTTGAGATCTAACGCCGCGACCTGAATTGTGTTCGGGTTCCTAGATAATGCGTCAGCTACTATGTTCATTTTTCCTTGTATATAATGAATTTGTACATTGTAGTTTTCAACTGTACATTTCCATCTTGCTCTCCTCCCAGAAAGGAGTTTTTCTTTAAACATACCCACCAGTGGTTTATGGTCGGTGAATAAGTGGATTTCGTAACCATATACCAAATCTCGAAACTTTTGTAATGCAAAAACCACTGCAAGTGCCTCTAAGTCTGTAGTGCAATAATTTTTCTCCGCACCTCTTGTTTGTCTGCTGGCAAATGCAATTGGTTGATTCTTTCCTCTTTTTATCTTCCTGCATCAGTACAGCCCCTAATCCTTTAACTGATGCGTCTGTACAAATAAGAAATGATTTTGTGTAATCCGGATATGCTAAACTAGGTGCATTTGTTAGTTTAATTTTTAGATTGTTAAATGCCCTTTTTGTTCTTCTTCCCATTGGAATACAGCATCTTTTTTGAGTAGTTGGAATAGAGGAAAGGCTATATGAGAGAACTTTGGTATGAATGACCTATAGTACCCAGCCAGACCTAAAAATTGTCTAACTTCGTCAGTCGTAGTGGGTTCAGGAAAATCTCTCACTGCCTGTATTTTGTCATCAGTGGTGTGAATACCATCAGAACTTAATTTGTGGCCTAAGAAATTTATTTCCTTAAAGCAAAATTTGCATTTAGAAAGATTAATTTTTAATCCAGCATCACTAAGCTTTTGTAAGAGTAAGTCTAATTTCCTGAGATGATCCTTGATATTCTTCGTTGCGATTATAATATCGTCAAGATAAACAAATATTCCTTGTCCTAAAGTTCCGGACAATACGTAATTCATAAGAGGCTGGAATGTGCCTGGGGCTGTCCTCAGTCCCATTGGCATTCTTGTATATTGATAATGGCCTCTGTTTGTTGAAAAGGTAGTGTATTTACGTGACTCCTTAGATACCGGAATCTGATAGTGGCCGTTTAGGAGATCGATGGTCGAGAATATATTATTCTCAGGACCAATATTCTGTAGAACATCGCTTAGCAATGGCATGGGAAATCTGTCTGGTATTGTGTGATTATTTAGTTTACGGTAATCTACTACCGCACGCATTTCTCCATTTCGTTTTGGCACGAAGAATAATGGGTCATTCCACGGGGAGACTGAAGGCTCAATAATTCCAAGTTTTAACATTTCATCGACATACTGATTTGCAAGTGTACGTTGGGAGTGTGATATGCGGTAAGCTGGTACGAAAATTGGTGGTGTTTCTGGGTGCACATTAATCATGTGATTAATCAAGTTAGTACACCCTAATTGTTCTCCGGGCAATGCTACGGTGTCCCTGTGTGTTTCCAGCAGGGTTAACAAATCATTTTCTTCATCAAATTCGCCTGAGTGAATTAAATTCTCTTTTATTCTTTCTCTATCCGTAGATTTTATCTCACTTGTTACTCCAGCTATAACTATTTCCTTCACAGGGGCGGGACATTTTTCAATATTAACTATGCAAGTTCCCTTTTTCAACTGAACTTCCCCATTCATGTGATTAATTATGAATATCTGAGTTTGCCCTTCGTCGTTCGTATGACATAATGCGTTTTCTACTGACAATCCCTTTACATAATTCTTCTAAGACAAGAACAGTACTATTCCGTAATTTGCTCTTTATGGTAACCTTCATGTATGAATTAGGTGGTATAACTAAATCATTAGTGAGATGGGCTGGAAAAATTGATAAATCAGTACTGTTATCTGGGTCACTAATTCTGGAGGATGGGGTTGGTGGTGGGAGTGGATCTATACACTCATCTGTTTGTGTATGTTTGTTTAAGACTTTAATATTACCAATTCTTTTTGGCTCTCTTCTACCAATCGGTGAGGGCTCTGAAGTTATTTCCTCTATGAATTCATTATCAAAGTCTATTCCATTCATTTGTGGGAGGATAGTTATGTTCTCAGCTCTCATGGATCTTAAGCCCAGTAACATATGAGCTTTAATTGCTAAGTTTTCAACGATATAGAAAAATGCAGAGAATGGTCTTGTAGTTTCTGTGAAACTGAGATTTAATCTTATCATACCCTTCACTGTAATCTCTTGTCCATCTACTGTGTATAAATCTAAATCAGCTTCATCCAGAAAAGTTACTTTCTTTTTATTTTTAAGAATTCTATTTAGTTCTTCATGTGTTATTAAGTTCACTGGACAGCCTGTATCTAAAAATAAGGAAACGTTTTGATCCTCACATACAGCTGGTATCAAGATACACTCATTTCCCAACATGCCTCCTATGTGAAGTTTAGCCTTGTTCTTCTTTACGTTTGTTCGTTTTTTGTCATGACTTGGTCTTCCCGATTTGAACATAGACACAATTTTTTCTACTGTTTTGCAATCACTAGTCCAGTGCCCTTGGTATCTATGATGCCTACAGTAAGGACCAAATCCTTGTGTCTTTTGTTTGTCCTCTTTTGCCTTGATAAAGCATTCATACCTTGTGTGTCCTGGTTTGCACAATAATGACATAGAATGGACCTATCCCTTGACTGTGACCTACGAGGTGATTTCCCATAAGAAGTGTTGTTTATGGCGCGAGACCTGCTCGGGCTGCGCGAAAACTTATGAAACTGCCTGTAGGAAGGCGTCTGGGAACGAGGTCTAGGCGTTTTTGTTTGTTTGCCCTGCCTCATTTCTGGTCGTGATCTATTTTGTTCTCTGTTTGGGGTCGGTGTAGATGTTTTCACAGCTGATACTGTCTCAGGTACCCTGATTCTACCAGAATGTGCATGTGTGTCGACCACACCTGCTTTACTGCACTGCATCTCTACCTCGTTCATAAGTCTAGCAAGCACATTCCTGGGGTGTACGCGATCGTCTTGGCGATCTTAAGGGTCCTATCAGGTAATTTACACAAGGCAGCTACATAACCAATGATGTCCACGACGAGGTCTGGGGACATCTTTCCATCATCTGTTATCCAATTAGAATTCTCCAATGTAGCTAATAATGTTCTCTTGATTGTGGAGACATCAGCAGTTATTTCACTGAGCACATGGTTTGTAGTGTGCTCCCTTACAAGATCTACAATTTTATGTAATTCTGGAATTATACCTGGCAAGAAGTTCATACCTCCAGAAAATTTCTTCAGAAATTCAGTTTTAAATTCATCATATGTCCTAGCACGATGGAGCTTATCTGAGAGCAATAAATTGCTTGCTGGACATCTTTCCTGGCTTATGCAAGATGAAAAAATAGCAATTTTCTCTTGTTCATCTAGTATGTGGCGCTTGATGAACATTTGTTCGCACTGACTGACTAATGAAATGACATCAATGCGATCTTTGTCTGTGCCAGAGAATTTTGGGGCAGTTTTATCCTCGTGATACACAAACACGTGAGGTGTGGTTGTTAGATCCGCGGTATTTGTTTCTTGATCCATTTTTACTGATTGCCCTGTTAATTCAACTTGGACGTGTTTATCGTTGTGTGAGGGAATGGTGGAATATGTATGACCGGACCGGTGAACCCTGTTAAGTATATTGGCATACGTGTGCAAGGCAACGGCAAAGTCCACACTCTCTATGTCAGAGGGGGTTTCCCACTCATCATCTGAAACTCCCGTATTTGTTTCTTTATCTTTAGTGTGTGGTGAGGTTTGTACAAGGGGTGGGCTGCCTTGAGGCTCTCTTAATTGTGAGTCTGATGTTGTGGCAATTTGTGTGTTATCTGGTGTGTTGCCTTGGGGCTCTCTTAATTGTGAGTCTGTTGTTGTGGCAAATTGTGTCATCTGGTATTAACGTGGGTGGTGGCGAAAATATTCCTGTCATTAAGATATGGTGTTATGAAATACGCCTCTTGTTTATTTATGTCCTAGCAAAATAGATGAGTAAATAAGTTGAATATAGCTAATTTTAGCACTGAGAAGAAATGAGTAAGTATAATTTTACCCACTTGATACAGATCGTAGAGGTGTGTCAATACAAAAGTCGATCTCGGAAGAAAAATACAGGTTTGATTGAAGATCTCTTGATAATTCTAGTGGTGTGTTGATGGACGATATTACTCAGGAAATTCCATGGCCTGGTGCTTGTGGTGGTTAACGGCTGTCCCAGGCAAACCTCAGCATAGAACGTCGAATTTCCAACTTAACTGTGAAAATAAATGAGTATGAGTAGGAGCTATGTGAATAATGAGTAATGAGTAGTGGGTGAGAAGTGCCTGGTGTCAGTCACACGTTGCTTGGCATGGCAGACTCGCGTTGTGATGTCATCTCAGCACATGGTGACGTCGGCTTCCCACACTGGTAGCTGTGGTGAGTGAATGAGTAGCGATGAGTAACTTGAGTGAAGACGGGTGAGTAAGATGAGTCGTGAATATGGACTTGGTGTTTTGCTGCGTGTCTTGACCTCTGGGTCAGCATAGGCGGGAGAGAGTGGTGGTGGCTTGTGTGCTTGTTGCTTCGGTCTTTCCTCTTCTTTACTTGCTTTGTTTTATATTCTTCTTGTTGCTGCTTGAAGGTACGTGAAGATTATAGAGTTGTTTTGTAGACTTGTAGGCTATTTGCAATGTAGGCTGTATTTTGTAGGAATCACTGTAGAACTGAAGCTAATCTTGTAGAGTTTCGCCTGCTTTTGTAGAAATTTGCTTTTAATTCGGAGACGATGTCCGTAGATTCGCTGGTTCGTCGTAGAAGTTGCAAGATCGTATCAATATTTTGTTAAACTACTTGCAAGGCGTCGTGTGATCTCTTCACCTCTGCATCAGCATGATGACCGGGGAGACGGAGGGGGCTGGTTGGAGAGAATACTGTCAGGAGCTGGTTGTGTTGTTGGTTGTGAGAGGTATTCTTTTTGTTTTCAATCTTGATATTTTGTAGGAATTCAGTGTTGATTCATAGACGAGGTTCGTATACGTTCGCTGCTACCAAATGTCATGAAAGACTTTGTATTTCCTTTGTGGTTGAGTTATATATATATTAGACTTGTGGACGAGCGGTTTTTATATCTTGGAGAGGTAAAGAATAGTATGGGACTATTTTTAATTGTCTTGGAAATATTAACAAGTCTCTCACACAGAGCGGAGTATAGAGTCCAGTCCCGCTAGCTATCTCTCTGTCTCGCTCTCTCTGTCTCTCTCTCTATCTGCCAAGCCCTTCTTCCCACTCCTGCCTCTTGTATGGCTTGTCTCCTTCTGACCTCTCTTTCCTAAATTCTAGTGTAGCAGGGGTGTGTCACGTGTGTTCCTTGTGAGTGGAAAGTTCTAGCAGCCTGTGTGTGAGTATGTGTGTGTATGGTCACTAGGCGCTTTGTTCACGGGAGGACTGCTGACAACTAACTGCATCATCTCCTGACTGGCTACTTTGTAATCTGTCATCAGCTTTTCCTCAGTGTAACTTGCAAGCTCATTTCCTTTTCCCAGGCTCGCATAGGGCTGTCTATCTATCTATTTATCTATCTATCTATTATGATTTGTAATTATAATACACCGTACGTCTTCACTACAGCCTTTATGGCTTCACGGTTCTTCCACACAGTTCTCACTGTAGATTCAGCCAGTCCCAGGGCTCTCCCGATGGCAGTGTTTCCATGACCCTCCTCCTTCATCTTAATGATCTTTAACTTGGTGGCATGCGTCAGAAGTTTCTTAACTCTTGGGGTTGGAGCAATGGTGCAGCGAAGTACAGGCAAGGATGGAGCAGCACAAAAAACGCCACACGTTGTACACGACAGGTTAGCTGTAGAGAGCGGATCCACACAGTGCATGAGCCAGGACTGTTGTGGCGCATCCGCTCCCTTGTACCCCAAGCTGAGCAGTAGAATGCCAGGGAATTTCTGCGCATCAACATGACAACACGTGACGCGCTGTGTGAGGGATGGTCACGGACTAGTAGAAAATGGCATTTTTGAGCCACTCCTTGCCTCTGTCTCGCGTTCTGTGTGGTAAACTCGCGCATTCAAGGGTTTTTGGTTATGATTTTTGGTCACTCGCGCAAAATGCAAATCGCGCACTGCGATGACGCACACTGTGCGAACCTACTGTACCAGCTTTCGGAATACAATTCTAGAAAGCACCCAATCTGCTGCTTTCACATCTTTGTAAGTACCTAAAGCTTTTAAATTACAACTCACTGCAATCCAAAAGTTTTGCAAGAAATCAAAATCATGTTTAGGTATGGGTAATTCAATTAGTCTGCAGCAACTGGGTAATGACCTGCTCCCTGCCTTCATAATTCTGTCCAAGGATAGTCAAAGCCGCCTCATAATTATTTTCTTCAACAGGTAATTCCCTTACCAACTTGTAAGGCATCCCCTTGACCTGTCCCAACGGATAGGAGAGTTACTTACATTGGGCAGGTCTGTTCGGTCATGGACTAATTATTTAAACTGATCCCTAAAAGATCTCCAATTTTGCTCCCCATCAAACTCTGGGAGCGTAAATTGTGGTAGTGCAGCTTTACTCCGCAGTTCCAGAACTTGAGTTTCTGTGGTGGTATTAGCCAATTTTGACTCAAACAGCTTCACAATTGTTACATATTCCTCTAAGTAACTTTCATATTTGGTAGTCTCCAACTCCAACAGATCTTTATCAATTTCTTTCACTATTGCTGTTTCTAAATTGGTGTAGCTTTCTTCATACTTAGCCCACCTGTCTTTTAATATGTTCAAAGTCTACTAATTAATTTCTCCCTTGACAGAGGTATTTCCTCTAATACATTCATTTCATACAATCATTTATAGCTCTCATTACCCATCCTGCCTTACCACTGGTTAACGTCTGTAACAAGGAAATAGACATCTTGGCTGATTTCTTATTTACACTATATTTACTGTTATTGCATTTTAAATTTGATGACTTTAGAGAAGAGTTTTACAGTGTTTTAAACATCTCCCCCTGGTTTGTTGAACTGCTTGGAGTATTCTAAAATAACTAAATTGCTTTGACCTCAGAGCCAGTTGGTATTTTAATATTTCAATGGACTTATCCCCAAAAGGATAGTACCTACGGTTTCTGTCCCATGAATCCTACAAGGCACACAGCCGCTCAGCATTCGAAAGGGAACCACTTTTCCGCCCAGAGCTCGGTGTCTGACACTACCGCCTGGACTCGAACCCACAAATCCAACCTTGAACTCCTCTAAAGCCTCAGGATACATCTGTATTCCTCACTCAGGGCACCAAAATGTAAGAAATTTTATACATTCTCTTCTCTGATGAGTGTTAGTCTAACAACGACAAATACTAAATTTAAATACTAGAAGTCTCTTAGGAAATTAGGGTATAATTGATACTCTAACTCACCAGTAATAATATTATCTCCTTATATCCTAGCTAGTTCCCTCGATTTGGCCAGATCTTAAAGGTTACATAGCTAGATAGAGTCGGAATAACAGTTGACGACGGGCTTGAGGTCTCAGTCAGTTTGCCTGGGGCTTTCCAAGCGTCCTTAGTGCGATTTATACAAGGTGTGTCTCGAACGAGTTTTAGGAACAGAATGAAAAAATGGCGAGTCTCTCTCCCCTCGTAGGATTCAGAGATGCCAAATATTCAGTTACAGTTACCTAAATACAGCGAATTACATAAGAAATTTACAAAGAAAATCCAAAGAATCTTAGTTTTATATACAAACTAAGCCAAATATTCATTTTATATATGTCATGCTAATGTTCGATCTTCTTCCGTTTTCTCATCTGGATACTTGTCTTACTACCACGCATGCGCCAGTCATGACAATGAAAATTCCCTAAGTATTTACATGTATTTACAATATATTTGTCCACATGGTTAAACACAGTAGCATTTAATTTATTAAAAATAAGAATTATTAACCAGATCTCTGGAGTTAAAAAAAACAGCTTGAATTAGTTACTAACACTCTCTGGGTTTTCCTCTGCTTTCAACAGGGACAACTATTTGTAAAGGTAAAGAGCATAACTCCTCTGGGGGAAAATATTTCCCACAGTTATAGTTATCTAAAAGAATAAATCTCATCCATTATTAAGTATTTGTTACTCGTATTTTGGCATCTAACGTTTACCCATCTGAAGTTTAGCCAGTCCTCAAAAAGTAAAAGAGAGTGAGCAAAAGAAGAAAATCACAACCGGGCTCAATGGTTGATGGAGTACAGGGAATGAGGGAGTCATCAGAGGTGGGAGATGAAATGGATTGACTGATTGAAATATTTATTGTTGTAAAGGGTGTTTTGTGGTAGGTGGGGACACTCACCATCCACTTATTCAATGTGGTGCTGCTCTCGGGTGTCTGCCTTTTCCTCTCCATCCTTTTTTCTTCCAGCCTCTTCTGTTTTTCCTTCATTCTTTCCTCATCCTTCTGCCTACGGGTGACTTTACACTCTCTCTTCTGTCTTTCCTTCCTTCATTCTTTCCTCTTCCTTCTGCCTGCGGGTGACTCGACTCTGAGTGACAAGCCAAATGGTTTCCTGTACACCAGGAAACCATTTACTACACTGGGTAGTAACCATATAACCAAATTTTGGCGCTTGGTGGTTTAGTGGATAAT
Organism: Coenobita brevimanus; assembly: GCF_032717465.1. Lineage (NCBI taxonomy): Eukaryota > Metazoa > Arthropoda > Malacostraca > Decapoda > Coenobitidae > Coenobita > Coenobita brevimanus. The sequence goes on from NC_136964.1 coordinate 6,670,662, forward strand.
TATGGCGCACCAGTCGGATTGAGCTTGTGAAGGTTTATATCCAAGGAGTGGTTGCGATTTCTTGCTCACGTAATGCCACTCAGGGATGAGTGAGGTTGGTCACTCATCTTAAATGTCAGGACCAACTTGCCTAGCCCTGGGCTCCTATGCTTCTCATGGGGCAATGTAGGATTGGATGATGGATGGATGGATGTAAAAATGTTACATGTTAGCTTCCACTATTTATTCTATTTTTGCCAAGAACTTTCGATATATAAGGGGGGGTTTTTCTCAGTTTGTCACGTGGTGTGCACAGTTTTATGTAGTTACATTGGGAAAATATTCATTGTGAATTTTCAGTCAGTGGAAGAATTATCATAGATATCCCTTTTAAATTTAGAGAACTTCACCAGTGGAACAATAACCGTAGCGTCCACCAATGTAGCTGTTATGCCAGGTGTTCCAGGGTCGGTTTCCCGTCCCAATAACACCTAGGGTATAGCTGGATCCCCTTCTAGACCGGAGCCAACACACAGTGTGAGAGAAACAGGGCATAAAAACACTGGACAACTACCTTACACGTATATTACCAAATTACTTGATACAAGGCAGACAGACGTCACGCAAGACTCTAAACATTGACTAAACTTGGATTGGTGGATGTGTCCAGGTATCGTGCAGGATACCGGAAGTCTCGGGAGAGGACAGACACTGCACTTAAATGAAGTTTGTGAATACACTTAGTCCTTGGGCTGCATATACTTTGTAACAACTACACAAACGTCCTGTGTTCACTGAGCGGAGCAGGATGATAGGGCATGACTAATGTCTCAGCACATTTAGTAGAGTTCAGATAATAAAACATTGTCACTGGGCTCCATACACTGTCAATTTCACTTTCACTCCCAAGGCGTCACAGTCACATTAGGGATGTAAGGCTGGGGCCATCCGGTGGCTCACAGGTGTCAGCCTGGTGTCGCCGGATTCTCGTCAGGTGCCCTCACGTTTAAGGGGCATGGGACTATTTGTAGGGGCGTCATCCTCCAGAGGGGGTTGTGATTGGGCTTGGTGAAGGGCCCCACGCTGGAGGGGCTGGGGATCAGGGTTTGACCCTCAGGACTGGGGCCATAAATCTTTTGTAGGCACTCCTGCAGGGGTGCCCAGTGTGGGAAGGACGTTGTTCCCCTTCGGGGCTGGAGAGGTTGCACTCCGGGGCACTAAGGGCACTGTGGAGAGCCCGTCTGCTGCGGTCTCACTGTCGCTGCTTCGCCGTCAGGGTAGCGCTGCGGCGATGCTGGTGACAGGAATCAGACAGGTTCTGATCGCCTTCAGATGCTGGCTGGATGGAGTGAAGCCCCAGGGTTAATACAGGTCCTCTCTACCAGTCCGCGGTCGAGAGACTCTCTTCCTGGGGGTTGCCTCAGGCTAGAGAGTTAGGGGTGGGCCTTGTCTTGCCACTGGTGGGGCGGCTTGGGCAGAGGTCTCCCTCTGGTTGTGGAGTCACAGGGGGTGAGGGACTTTTGAGGTGCTCCCTCCCTCGTGCGGCGACTGGCCGTCGCCGAGGTCCCTTGAGCAACAGGAGGAGGGCAGCTACCAGCCATCCCTTCCCCATCAGTGCGGCTATCGGCCGTCACCGGGGCCTGACTCTGACAGGACCACAGATGGAGCCCGGTTAATGGCCATCGCTTGTCTACGGGTGCGGCTACGGGCCGTTATCGAAGTCCCGTATGAGGGGCAACGTGTAGGCGAGGGACGGCTACAGGCTGTCCCCTGACTACTGGTGCAGCTACAGGCCGTCACCAGTGTCTTGCCCCTCGAGGCAACTGCAGAAGGAGAGAGGACATACCTTTCCCCGCATGTGGCAATCAACTGTCACAAGTTCTGCAGGGGAGGTGGACAGCACTATGAGCTGCCATGGGCCGTCTTTTAGGTGTGCAGCTACCTGCCGTCACAATTGTATGGCTACCGGCCGTTGTTGGAGCACGGCTACAGGCTGTTGCTGGTGCATGGCTACAGGCCATTGCTTGTGCATGGCTAAAGGCCGCTGCTTGTGCACAGCTACAGGCTGTTGTTGGTGCATGGCTACAGGCCATTGCTGGTGCACGGCTACAGGACGTTGCTGGTGCATGGCTACAGGACATTGCTGGTGCATGGCTACAGGCCGTTGCTTTATTTGTGCGGCTACAGACCGTCACTGGGGTGCTGTCTGGAGCTAATTTATCAGCTCCACCCCAATCCTGGTGAGGGTTGGATTGGTTGGAGGGTAATGCACCCAGACTGATACGTTCACGCCGGATGCATTCCGAGGAACAGGGGCACACGACTGTGAGGGACAGAGTCCATATCACACGGACGTCTCGCTTGCTTTACCTGTCCCTCCATTGTCGCCTCCTGGGGGTGTCGTGATGCCCTCTGTTGCCACGGCTGCTATTTCACCACCGTCGTGGTGGGAAAAGTCACGTCCCCATGGTTGGAGGTAGTAGGTTTTGGTGGTGCTGGTGTTGTGGTCTGGGGTCAGGTGCTGAAGGAGGGTACTCCACTGCGTGGATAGTAGGTCCTCGCTGTGGTGAGGGGTGCAGGTTAGGTAGAGGGTGGAGGCTTGAGACGAGGTGCGGAGGGTCTGAAGGAGGTGATGCAGCCCATGGATGTGGTGCTTCCTGCCATAGGTCGGTGCCCAGGTGGTGTATCGTATCCTCATGTCCTCATGGCTGTAGGTGGTCGCTCTTCCGATAGTTTCAGCTGAATGTTGGCGACGGAGGCAGGGGTGGTGGTGTATCTGGCGGGAGGGCATGAGAAGTGGCCAGAGTGAGTGATAGTGGTTTTCCAGGTAGGTGTGGGTGGCATTGTGGGAGTGCGGCCCTGCAGTGCTTTGGCTGTACGGGGCTTTTGGGTGGGGTGGGTGGTATTTGAGGTGTGGGCTTGATGGCGATGGGAGAACGTGGGGCGATAACAGGGAGAGCTGACGTGGGGGTGGGGGCAGCAGGGGATGGTGTGCAGCGGTGTGAGGGTGCTCTGGTGCTGGTGGTGGGTGGTGGTGGTAGGTGGTAGGTGAGGTGGTGTTAGGTGTGTGGGGTGAAGGAGCTGGGGGTGAGGGGGTAGGGGGCTGGCTGGGGAGACGAATTTGCGGCGGTGGTGAGGTGGCGGGTGGGGTGGCATGAGGTGTGGAGGGTGAAGGAGCTAGAAGTGAGGAAGTGGGGGGCTGGCTGGGGGAACGAATTTGTGGCAGTGGTGAGATGGCGAGTGTGATTGCGAGAGGTGTGGTTGGTGTGGTGGGAGTGCAGCCTTCTAGCACCGTCCTGGTGTTTGGTGATGGGGTGGCTTGGGTGATGGCAGGGTTCTGTGCTCATGGTGTGGGGTGGGCAGTGGGTGTGAAGCTAGGGGATGGTGTGGTTGTGGGGGTGGTGGCGGGTGGTGTGTGGTGCTGGAAACGTGGTGGCATGGTTGGGGTGGATTTAGGGCTCTTGGGTCAGGTGGTTGCATTGGCAGCAGTGATGGGGTGGCAGAAGCTGAGGTGTGGGGTGTGGTAGGTGATGTGTAGCATTGGAGGCGAGGGGAGGTGGCCGTGGGTGGGTGGGGAATCTCATGGTTGTGTGGCTGGGCCTGCGGTGGTCCTGGGGGCCTGTTAAGGTGGAGACAAGCTTTGTGTTGAGAGAGAACAGGACGGGAGGAGGCGATGGTAGTGAAGAAAGTGGTGTGTGGGGAAGTGGGAAGGTTAGGAATAGGGGAGGGTAAAATAGAAGATATATCGGGAGGAGAGTCAAAGGAGACATTCCGTTTCCCCCTGTCATAGACTGGGGGGGGGATGTCTTTGTAAGGTGGCCCCCGCCAATATGGGGAGGTGTGGGGACGGTGTGGGGCATCTTCTGCGTTGAGCTCTGCGTCTTTTTTTCGAGGTCAGGAGTGATCGGCATATGAGGGCTCATTCTCAGCACCTTCATCGTGTGGTGGGGAGGCTTGTAGGCGCCCCAGGGTTGTCGTTCTGCACTGGGCAGCTTTTAGCTGCTCACGGATGTCGTGGATAGGGCATCCGTGGCTGCGGGCAGAAAATTCTCACGGGTTAATGGCGATGACATTAGTGGGGAATTAACTGATTGTGCCAATGTGTTGAGGGATGGGGTGGGTGGCTAGAAGGCATCTCATTAGTTGGATATCTTTATCCAGGTCTCCCGTCGGGTCATGTATTAAGTGTTCTTTGATGAAACTGGGGAGGATCCTGGTGAGTATGTTAAACATAAGTTCTTCCTGGGTTTCTGCATCAGCTTCCAGGTACGTGGCGGTGACAAGCCGCCTAGCCTGGATGAGAGTGTCATCCAGGCTTCTGTTGTATGTTAGGCTGTCTAGTTGGGACAGCGCAACCACTAGACTGAAGCCAAGACACAATGTGAACATAAGAACATAAGAAGAGAGGATAACTGCAGTAGGCCTGTTGGCCCATGCTAGGCAGCTCCTAGAAGAGTAACTAAACTACTAGAATGAGATAAGGATAGCAAAGAAGAAGGCTCTCCCCCACATTACAACACTGGGCAACTACCTTACATGTAAATTACCAAATTACTTGAAACAAAGCAGACAGACATCACACAAGATTCTTCACATAGACAAAGCTTGGACTGGTGGATGTGTCCAGGTATCATGCAAGATACCAGAAGTCTTGAGAGTGGACAGACACTGCACTTAAAAGAAGTTTGTGAATACACTTAGTCCTTGGGCTGCATATACTTTGTAACAAGTACACAAACGTCCTGTGTTCACTGAGTGGAGCAGGATGATAGGGCACGACTAATGTCTCACAGCACATTTAGTAGAGTTCAGATAATAAAACATTGTCACTGGGCTCCATACACTGTCACTTTCACTTTCACTCACCGGGCGTCACAGTCACATTAGGGATGTGGGGATGGAGCCTTCCGGCAGCTCACAGGTGTCGGCCTGGTGTCGCTGGAGTCTCCTTAGGTGCCCTCGCGTTTAAGGGGCACGGGATTATTTGTAGGGACGTCATCCTCTGGAGGGGGTTGTGATCAGGCGTGGTGAAGGGCCCCACACTGGAAGGGCTGGGGATTGAGGTTTGGCCCTCAGGACTGGGGCCAAAAATTTTCTGTAGGCCTCCTGCAGGCACCTAGTGTGGGAAGGGCGTCATTCCCCTTTGGGGCTGGAGAGGTGGCACCCTGGGGCACTAGGGGCATTGTGGAGAGCCCCGTCTGCTGCGGTCTCATTCCCACTGCTTCACCATCAGGACAGGGCTGCGGCATTGCTGGTGACAGGAGTCCAACAGGTTCTGGTCACCCTCAGGTGCCTACTGGATGGAGTGAAGCCCCAAGGTTAATACAGGTCTTCTCCACCAGTCTGCAGTGGGGGTTGCCTCAGGCTGGAGAGTTAGGGGTGGGCCTTGCTTTACCACTGGCAGGGCGGCTTGGGCAGAGGTCTCCCTGGTGCGGCTACTGGCTGTCACCGAGATCCCTTGGGCAACAGGAGGAGGCAGCTACCGGTCGTCCCTTCCCCATCAGTGCAGTTGTCAGCCATCACCGGGGCCCGACTCCCTGACAGGACTGCAGATGAAGCACGGCTGAGGCCATCACCGAAGTCCCGTATGAGAGGCAATGTGTAGGCGAGGGACGGCTACAGACTGTCCCCTAACTACTGGTGCAGCTATGGGCCGTCACCAGCGTCATGCCCCTCAAGGCAACTGCTTAAGGAGAAGGGATGTGCCTTTCTCTCCCCGTGTGTGGCAGCCGGCTGTCACAGGTTCTGCAGGGGGCGTGGACAGCAGTATGATCGGCTATGGGCCGTCCCTTAGGTGTGCGGCTACCAGCCATCATAGTTGTATGGCCACCAGCTGTTGGTGATGCACGGCTACAGGCTGTTGCTGGTGCATGGCTACAGGCAATTGCTTGTACATGGCTACAGGCCACTGCATATGCATGGCTACAGGCTGTTGCTGGTGCACAGCTACCAGCCGTTGCCTGTGCATGGCTACAGGCCGTTGCTTTATTTGTGCGGCTACAGGCCATCACTGGGGTGCTGTCTGGAGCTAATTTATTAGTTCCACCCCGATCCTGGCGAGGGTTGGATCGGTTGTAGGGTAATGCACCCAGACTGATATGGTCACGCCGGATGCACTCCGAGGAATAAGGGCACGCGGCCGTGAGAGACATATGTCCATATCGCATGGACGTCACACTCGCTTTACCTGCCCCACTATTGTCGCCTCCTGGGGGTGTCGTGATGCCCTCTGTTGCCACTGTTGCTATTTCAGTAGCATTAGCAGAAATGAAAGTGACATGACATTGGCTTTAATGCAATGATGAAGTATACAGAATAATACAGTGTATGAGTGATAAGTTTGTTAGGACAAGAAAACAAAGTTGTATGAAATGCTATGCTTTACAGTAACCGCATTTCTTTCAGTTATTGTATGGAAAATAAATTAAGCATCCTAAACTCAAGTAGAAAAAATTTTACATATCATGCAGTATTAGAAAACACTAAGGAATACTTAATATTTTATCAATATTCTCAAAACTACTATAATTGCTGTCAACTTTCTTCTGTTCATCAGTCATCTTACAACACCAGCTCATCATACGTGATGTTGATCACACAGCACGGGGGACAAAGAAGACAGCCATGTCTTAACGGAGGCCTTCCAGCCCTCTCTCGCAGCAAGCCAGTTCCCGCAGGAGGGTAAGAAGTGTTGGAGACCTGAAGCCCCTATGCACTCGGTCTCCAACCTCCTGTCAAGAGGCATGTGGCCAGCAGTGCTCCCCACTCCTTTCCGCTGAACCATAAAAATGCAGCAGAGGAGGAGGCTCAACAGAAATGTCTGCAGCCTCCCACCACCATCACCACAAGGATCAGGACCAGGACCGGGACCAGGACAGAGGCCAGGACCGGGACAAAGTCCAGTACCAGGACCAGTGGCAACAGCAGCAACAACATCTTACAGGGCAGGGACAGCCAAGGGCAGGGCCCCTGCCAAAATTCAAGGTGCCAAAAGACAGTGCATTCAGCACTGCTTGCCATACAGTGATGGCACTGGAGGTAGAACGGCCCAGTCTGAAAGCATCCATCAGGCCCAACCTAAAAGGGGAAGTTGTTCTCATCCCGCCGGATTAACCCTGTAACCGCGGGTGTCATTCCAGAATGACATTGCAAAAACTGAACCAAACTGTGGGTGTCATTCTGGAATGTTTGTGAATATTTTGAATACCGCGCGTTTTTTCCGAGCGCCAATTGTTTCAAGGGAGAGTAGCTATTAAGTTCTTTCACTCCAGCCGACCCCCAACTCCCTCCTCCCACCCCCCGGGCCCCCCACCCCACCCCTGACCAAACACGCATCAGTATCTGTCCAGCTTTGTGAGTGACAACAGCGCTGATGTGGCAGTGAAGTGCGGGCAATTACAGTGCCTTTTACCTGCCTCAGTGAACACAGAGTGGGTGTTTATTGTATGTGCAGTGTTCATAAATGTTTATAGTATTATTATCAGAATGAGGTTGGCATTTGGTAATGGTGTGTGAGCGAAAAATAGTGATTTTAGATCGCCCACTTCTAATGGCACTGCCCATCCAGTGATAGTCAACGAAATCATGAAACCTACATCATTGCAAAGCCGAAGGTTAGTACTTTCTAATGGTACCTTATTTTTCGCTCTAGATTTATTCTGTGCAAAGTTATAAAAGTTTAAAGTTTGTTTACATTTTGGCTGGAACCCCCCGGCGAAGGGGGCCAGTCGGGTCAAAACAATGCCCATGGTTAAAGGGTTAAGAGACTGTCAGTTATCTGGAAAGTGTCACCAGTCTGGCAGGGAAGCCTCTCCTCCTGGAGAAGTTAGATCCAGTGGAGAAGAGGGTGAAGGTGGTGGTGCTGAGGTATCCCATCGACTTCCCTCTTGACCCACTTTTGGCCCACCCCAAGGTGGAGGCAGCCAAAAGATGCACCAGTCCTTGGTCAAAAAGGAAGACCCGCCAGGTTTTGGTGACCCTGATAGGGCCAGTAACAAGAAAAGCTGGACCTAGGCAACTGGGGAGTGTACAATCTACGGACATACTCCCCAGAGCCCACTCGCTGTTACCGGAGCCAGTGGTGCCACATCAAGGCCCGGTGCACTTATGCAGTTAAATGTGCAGTCAGGCACAGAATACCACACTGTGCATAGAGAAGCCCAGGACTGGACAAAAGACCATGGCCAACTGCCACTAACAGCACCATGCCTGGAACCTGAAGTGCCCTGTGAGGAAGGCAGGGTCCAGGCAAAAACTCCCAGGCCAAGGGAAAAGAAGGAGTGGATGCCAGCACCTCCAGGTACCTTTGTGTGGGTATTACAGCAGAGGGTACCTCCACAGCAAGGACAGGAAATCTCTCCTGTCCCAGGGTCGCAGTGAGTACCTCCAACCATGCACAGTGCTCCTCCAGTGCACCAGCAGCCTACGCAGACAAAGCAAGGGCACAAAAGGAAGAAAAAGATGAAGAGGAAAATGGTGAGCAACAGGGTGGAGCCACAAGGGGCCACAATGAAAAGAGTGGCTCCAAACACCCGGGAGGCCCCTCATCCAGGCAGCCAGCAGGCTGCCAGGGAGGCCTCACCCCCAAGCTGTTCACCAGGAGGCTCCACCCAGGTGGCCAGCAGGCTGCCACCACGGCACCTGAGCACGTGGTGGGTGTGAGACAGAAGAGTCCCACTCGGCCAGCAGCAGGTCGCAGCTGGCCACCACAGCCTCAGTCCACCACAGCAGTGCAGATTGTGCTCATGGCACAGGATCTGCACGAGGCCCTGGCATCCCGTGTCAGAACCATTACAGAGATGCTGTGCCTGTCACCAGACCAGGCACAAGCTATGCAGATGGTGGTGAGCACCATCATCACACTGAGTCGGCAAGTCCCAGAACAGGGGACTGCAGCAGGAGGGGGAGCCAAAGGAACCAGACAACAGTTGCTCACGGGCAAACAGCAACAACAGCAGCACGAGCAGCATGGAGCTGATAATTGACGAGTCGTTAATGGCCTCCAGCCGTTCTCAGCTAAAGATGCTGCAGTGGAATGTCCAGGGGCTGAGGACCAAGAAGCACTCCTCCAGGCAGCTGCAGAGACCAGGATGGTGGACATCTTCCTGCTGCAGGAGACACTGTTACCAGAGGGGAAGCCCTTTCATCTCTCAGGCTTCCAGCCCTACCCACTGCCACATGTGAGAGGTGAGCAGCAAGAGTGCATGGTGCTGGTGAGATTCACCATCCCCAGCTCTCAGGTGACCAACTCCAATGGCTGTGGAGAGGGAGTGGAAGTGCAGGCTGCTGGTATACAATGTGTACAAGACCCCACAGCACCGACTTGAGGCTGGGGAACTGTTGTCCCTGGCAGCGCACAATCCTGTGTTGATTGCCAGGGACTTCACCTGCCACTACCCCACCCTCCACTCCCCTCATACAGCCAACCAGGATTGGACACACTTGGTGAAGGCGATGTCAGAGCTGCCTGAGGTGGCCCTCTTCAATACAGGGGAGGCTACACACATCTTGGGTGGCCGGTTTTACCGTACTTTTGTGTCTACCATCCTGCAGCAGCAAACACACTGGGAGGTGGCTTTCCTGCTACCACCACCGTCTCCGCAGCCAAGGAGGGCATCTGAAGGGCTGACTGGAATTTGTCCCAGGAGGAGCTCAAGGCCTGGTATTTCTCGTGTTCCAGTGGAGGATTTGGACCAGCTGGAGAGGGACCTTGTTGCTGCCTTTAACAGAGCAGCAGAGAGGGCTATTCCCAGAATGTGTCCTGATGCCAGACGGCACAAGGGATACTGATACTACAATAAGGATGTTAAGGAACATAACCACTGGATGGATGTTTTCCGGAAGGCCCACAGAATGCACCCCACTGGTGACAGTGCTACCCTCCTGAGAGCTGTGGTCAGGGAGGCTGCCAGGGTTGCCCGGGAAGCTTGTGATGCCAAGTGGCTGAGTGGTGTGCCAGCTTCAGCCAGCACTCTCGCCTGGGTGAGGTGAGTTGTGGTCCAAGCTGAGGAGTGCTTCAGGTAGACCACCATGGCCATCAGCACACCACCACCTCCAGTAGGAAGACACAAGGCTCATGGTGAGCTTTGCAGACAGGGCAGCAACATGGCAGCTCCTCGAAGTGGTGCAAGACCAGCAGGACCAGCTTCAGCACGCAAGGGCAGCAGCCTTCCAGGAGGCAGAAGCTCTGCCTGATAACTGCGAGAGTCCATTCACCTTGGCAGAGCTGCAGAGAGCCAAGAAGACCAGCTGGACACGGTGCCAGACAGTGACAGGATAGCCTATTCCATGATCAGCTGTGCTGGTCCTGGTGGCGAACTGGCACTCCTGCACCTCATCAGCTCCTCCTGGATGGCAGGACGCTTGCCACACATCTGGGAGCAGGCAGACATTGTGCCCATCCCGAAGCCTAAGGGGCCCATCTCAAGGGCGGTCTCCCTGACCAGTGTCCTTGGGAAGACGGAAGAGAGGATGATGCTCACGCATCTCCTGTGGAAGCTTGGCCCACTCCACCACAACATCTTTAGCTACACAGGAGGAGTGGGCACAGCAGAGAGCTCGACAACTCTCCTGAGTCTGGTGAGCTCGCAGAAGGCTATGGTGGTCTTTCTTGACTTGGAGAATGCCTTCGAGCTCACCAGCAGACAGGCCATCGAGTCCCTCCTCTTGCAGAAAAGGGTCAGAGGCTGGATTCTTGCCTGGATCTCAAACTACCATCTAGAGTGATGCAATGAGGCTGATGCTGGGAGCACCACCCTGGACTCGCCTGGCCAACATGAATGTGGAGACTGGTCTCCCTCCACTGGGCATCAGGGCCCAGTAGCTGCCTGCCTGCCAGTTGGTCAAGATGTGCCGCTAGCCACAGGTAACTGAGGTCCAGCCCAGAGTCACCAGGGCCTTACAGCCGGACCGGGACCTCATCTGCCGCAACACAGGGCTGCTCAAGGCAGCAGACACCATGTGGTGGATGGGACTCCACATGGTTGTCACAGAGAATGCCATGGACCTGCCCCACCTAGACTACGGGCCTCCACCCCCCTGGCTGCCTCCTCCAACGATGCTCAGAGTGTTCATTCCATCCAGGAGTAAGGCTGCCTGTGACCCAATGCAGCTGAGGAGAGAGGCAAAGCTGGCCATGTGAGAGGCAGCACTGTATACTTCACAGACAGCTCGATGGACTCTGACGCCCAAGCCACTGGAGCAGCCATTGTGGTGGGACAGGAGACCGCCCTCCAGTGGATCTCGCACGGATGCTCCACACTATAGACTGAACTGGTGGCCATCAGAATGGTTCCGCAACATGCTCTGGCTGGCCTTGATGCACCGGTTGTCATCCACACGGACTCCCGATGTGCCATACAGGCGCTGCAGCACACAAGGCCAAGGGACACAGCGTGTCTCCTCATCACCAGTATCCTCGTGCTGCTGCAACAGTTGCAAGAGCTGGGACGACCGGTTGTCATCAACTGGGTGCCCAGTCACACAGGCATCCCAGGTAATGACCTCGATGATGATGCAGCCAAAGCAGCCAGTCACAGGAGGAGCATCCAGGTGGACATAGTGCCCAGGTGGACATAGTGCCCATCCTGCAGCAGGTGAAGCGCCAGGCAGCAGCCAAAACCAACAGCCTCACCCAACAGCACCACCAGTCTCTTGTGCCTGGCTCTGCCTCTGCCACCCTAGTACAGCCGGGCGAGTGACTACTCGCCACTGCACCTGCCAACTACCATCACCAGGAGGGACCAAGTGGTACTGCACCAACTGCAGCTGGGCTACCCCTGTGCCCGGCAGATAGGAATCAATGTGCCAGAAGAGGAAAGAGACTGCCAGCACTGTGGTGCCATCACACAGCAGCCTCTGCTGCACTATGTGCTAGAGAGTGCAGCCACTGCAGCACTAAGGGATGGTGCCAGCATTGCCGTGGAGGAGGACATTCCTTGGGCAGCACTGTTGGCAGCCAGCACAGTCCAGGGTTGGCTGAGGAATCTAACACCTGCCCACATGGCCATATTGAGGCAAACCCCATTACCATGCTAAGGAAGAATAAAACACTGTGTATTACAAAGATTCGTACTGCTCAGGTGAAGAGGTAGACAGGATGGTCTGTCAAAACAACCAGTCTCAACTCTTACCACATTGGTGGTCCAGCATATTGCTAATGGCCTGCTCAGAATTGTAATGTTCTGTAAATAAATATCAATCAATCAAAGATGTTGATGTTGTTTGTTGTAAACCCATTTTTGAAGACCCGAGGATGAGGGAGATTTCTTTCATTCCATGGGTTGAAAGATACTATTAGTTGTATTAAACTTTATATTAACAATGTGTTATTTCCTTAATTTCGCTGTGGTGCTCATTTTTAACATATTTTGTTCATTTCTGTACTGATTATCGAGGTCCTTCGACGAAATACTTCCTTGCTGTCGCGAGAGTTGTGATTCCTAGTTATCAGTGGAGCTACACTGGTCAGATGCATTCACTAGGTAGGGTCACTGTTCCTCAGCCGGGATTACATGGTACCGGTTCAAACCTCCTGAACCACTATGAAAAGTTTTGTTAAGCAACGACAGAGCGACTATGGCGGAGATCAGACCTTCTCCAGATCCAGGGGTCTTAGGAATCTCCAGCTTATCACAGTCTAGACAAAGACTAATCTCAGGGACGCGCTGTACAACTTCCAAATCTTGACAGTGAAACCACCTTGGCTATTACTGAAGAACTGAGAGATATAAACTGGGATGTTATTGGACTCAGTGAAGATCAGAAAGACAAGTGAAGCATATATAGAAGTGTTTGAGTGTCATGCACTGTACTAAAGAATAAAACAAAAAAAGAAGGAACATGGTGTAAAACATTTGGTCATTAACCACGTAGGCAGCAATATTGAAGATTTTTTGTCTAATATAAATGAATCAGCAGCAGGCCTAATAATAAAAATGAATAACAGATTCAAGATGAAGGTAATCCTGGCTTATGCATCGTCTGTTGTGCTGAAGAAACTTTACAAAGTTATGAAGATGTAAAACTTAAGAACCTAGTAAAAAGCACGAAACCCATTATACAACCATATATATATATATATATATATATATATATATATATATATATATATATATATATATATATATATATATACACACACACACCTCCTACTCCCTCCTACCTCATACTCCAGTAGAATCTTGGTCCCAATGTACTTTGCCGATGAGTTAACAGAGTCGATAATGAGGTAAGCTGTTGAAGCCGAAATGAGCCTGAAGTAGGCCTGGCAGGCCTGGCGGTCAAAGGGGTACAGGTGCAGGTGGAAGTCACTGGCAAAGGTGAGGGTGAAGCGACGATGCAGAGTGATGGTGTTACATGCACCGTCGTACACCTCCACTGCCAAGAATATATATATATATATATATATATATATATATATATATATATATATATACTATATAGTTGATTAGAGAAAAAAGGGCACATCTTTCTATTAAAGAGTGTAAAGTACAGTTGCCGTCAATAGAGTTTTATAGCCTATCTAAATTGTGTTGAAATCTATGGTCAGACTCAAATATGAAGTCCGTTTGGGTGGGGCCCGAGAGGGGATTTCCCTCTCTACAGCTCTGCCGCATCAACCCCAGTACCTATCTCTCTCTCTGCCATATGTCAGCTATTTACTATTTGAAATTATATATTAAATATTCTGTACTTATTAAATATATTAAATAAGGCTATATAGTGCTATGAATGTGTCGCTTTTTAAGATAATAGCAATGATTTGTATAAATTCCACACCACGTGACAACGTTGCTTTCCGACGTTGCCAGAGGTCAAGGACACCCACCTCAGACTACAGGTGACCAGTCACTTCCTGCCTGATCCCCACCCACGATGGCAGCTACTCCGACTTGCTCTCGTGTGCTCCACAGTCGGGAGAAAGAACTTATTTACAATGTGAACAAGTATTTTTTAGAAGAAAGATCAGAGAGAGGACTTATGCCTACTGGGGAAACCTCTATAAAAAAAAAAAAACGCGCCAAGACTTTTACCTCAGTGGTGGTGTGGAAAAAAGGTCGAAACAATATAGAAGAAAACACAACTTATAAATATATAAAAACTTTCTCAATCAACTGAGAGAGAGAGAGAGAGAGAGAGAGAGGAGGTTTGGCAGAGCTGTAGAGAGGGAAATCCCCACGTGGGCCCCACCCAAACGGACTTCATATTTGAGTCTGACCATAAGCGGGTACTAATAACTAATCATTACAATTTAAGTGAGTTGGAAGGGTTGTAATCTCGCTTCATTAGTTCAGAACCAGTGACCTGTAAAATCATTACTGACTACAAATGAACACATGTTAAAAAAAAAAAAAAAGTACTGCCCAGGAGGAGTCCAGTGATACTAGAAATAATCACCATAACTAGTGATACCCCAAGACGATTAATTTGTTATCCTCTGAATATGTATATGACTGCAATACAGTTTACTGACTAGAAGACGACAAGCGGATCTCCCAGCGTGGGAAACAATCATTGGGCAGTTTATAGGAATCATTGTCTGTGGTATGTAACTGTTTTGCACGATGTGTGCACACAACCGATACTGTTATGATCGAGTGTACGTGACTAACCTTCCCTGGTGCTGTTGCCAAGGCCGAGGGAGATGTAGGGACAGCGGCGGTTTATGTGTGCTGTGGTGAAGCGGTCCACGTTAGAATAGTGGCTGCCCACCGCGTTGTTGAACCATAGCAAAGGTGTCCAGATGCCCAACAGCTCACGCTCAGTCAGGATGTTGAGGCTGGAATTTAACTTGAGGTTGTGAAATTTGAGACGAACGTCTGCCCAAGTTACTTCTAGCAAGAAGGACATCGTCATCTCCATGCGTGTTGTGTCCACGCTGATGGTATCAATTATAACTCTCAGCACCACAGGAAGTGAGCGGCACTTTGGCACTGGGGGACGGTTCTTTTGGTACCCAGCTGACATCACCACCATTTGGCAGTTAGCCTCATCGCTATGGTCATGGCAGTCATACCAGAGGTCACAGCGGTGCTTCATGGGCACACAGGTCGCGTCGTCACAGGTAAAATGATCCTCAGGGCAGGCGGACAGGAGCAGCTGCTGCTTCTGCTGGCCTATACACCACGACCGCCGACCCATTGGGAAGTTTGGCGTGGTATCTGCAAGGTGAGCCAGAACGGTGTTGGCAGCATCCACCAGGTACCAAGTGTCATTCATCTGCTTGATTGCTCCGCCGCCATACTCCAGGAATTCAAGGTGACCAGGCTGACTCTGCCAAGCCAAGAAGGTTCTCTGTCCAATCGCTCCCTTAAGCCTGAACACTGGTGGCGCCGTCAGCTGGCACATAACACATGCTGTACTCTCATGGCAACTTACATCGACCACCATTTCATGGCCAATGTAGGCACAGTTCTCAAACATCAAACCATTGGGTTCCCTTGGACTCCAAGGCAAGGAAAGGGTCATGTTTGGATCATCTGGGTCCAGCCAGACTCCCTCTTGTGTCGAGTCTGTGAATGCTGTCCAGTAAAAGCATGTGTGACCTAGGGCCTCCAGCCCAGCAGTCTTCATGTCCTGCACCTCCTGACTGTTGGTGGGTCTAGGCAGGCGAGAGCCTAAAGCATTACACAGATATGCCGCTGTAGAATGATGGACCCGCAGGAACCAGAAGGAGTTAGGATGGTTTGTTTTTAGACAAAGCTTGTTCAGCTCCACATCATAACTGCTCTCCACCTGTGGCAGTTGCAGGTCACGCTCCCATGACAGATAGTCGCCTTGTGTATCCTGGCCACACTCCACCATGTCCCGCATCTCATCCTCACTCATCACCCTGGCCCACACGTTCACCTAAGAAAGAAGCACTGAGTATTAGCTACTGTGGTGCCGCGCCTAACATGTCCCATCTGTTATATAAAAATAGATACACATTTCATTTTTAATCTTCTTTGGCAAGACATGTTAAAATTTTCAGCCTGGTAGACCATAAACTTATCATGACTCAAAGTAACCTAATCTAGCCTATGGTAACCTGACCTAACCTAGTGTAACCTAACCTCACCCAACTTAACCTAACCTAATCTAACCTATTTTAACATAACCTAACCTGACTTAGACTAGCTTAACCTAACCTCACCTCACCTCATATAACCTTATCTAACCCAACCAAATCTAATGTAATCTTACTTATTCTTACCTAACCTAGCCTAATAACCTCAGTACTGACTTGCGTAAGTTCGCCCTCGATATTGGAATAGTTGCAAGGTCCCCGTCCGAGCCAAACAGTGTCAGGGTGAAGTAGCTCCCCCACCCCCACCTTCACCCCACTCCTCCCCTGCTCAACCCCGTCCACGTACCCCACGAGCTCCCCCACCTGGGCATCCCATGTCAAGCATAGGTGGTGCCATCTGGGAAGGGAGAAGAGAAAGTGTTAGATTTCTGGCTTTATGAGTTTTAGTAAGATCCCTAACATCTTTTCCTTAATAATTTTAATTTCATCATCTGTTCTGTGTTAATTATGCAGTCTGTGCCAGTAATGGCACTGGAGGAGGAAGCCTTGGTGTGGTGGCATCAATATAACCATGCAGATGCACTGTCTGGTCATACAAGCATCCCTCATCTCCCTCCCTCTCCCACGAAAGGGAAGATAGTGGACTCTATGCCGAGGGCAGCTTCAGCCTGCAGTTCACTGGGTTCACGTTAACCTGCCCCGCTCCAGTGCCTTTTTAAAACAGTGTTACGCCACTGCATGCTCAGTGCCAGTGCCGTTTTAAAACATCATGGAGAGTGCAATTTTCAAACTAGGCAGGCAAAAATTGGTGAGGATGTACGTCAACTCTTCCACCACCTTGCCTCAGGCGCTCAAGCCTATACGCCCACACACTGAGTCATTGCCCTCGCTCTGCCTCAATCTGCTTGTACCACTCATACTGTACAGTCATGTCTTTGCTGTGATCTCTCTGACGAGGAGATTCAGGAGCTCCTAAAGGTGCCCTACACTGGCAAAAGCGACGTTGACAATGATGTGCAAGATAAGGATTATGTGCAACCGGATGATGAAAGTACTAGTGAGGAGGAAATACACCAAGGAAATCCAGGTATGTGGGGTATGCTAGTACCCGAGGGATGAGGCCATCAGCATGTCATCACCTAGTCCTACTTGACGAGGAGGATGATTCAGAGGAGGAAGGTGAGGTTTTTAGTATTCCTGGGTGGCTGGGGATGTCGAGGATTTCCCCACATGGGGTTGGAAGTGTTAGGAGGAAGAGAGGGAGCTTAGGGAATATTCCACTGGTTGGGGATGCGGGTGAGTCATCTCGCCCGTGTTATCCCTCGCACCCACATGACCCAGCCCACCCTAGCACCTCAGGAAAAAGTGTTTCCCCATTCCCCACACCCAGCACATCCACAGAAAGTGTTCCCCGATTCCCCGCACCCAGCACATCTTGTGAAAGTGTTCCTCTTTTTCCTACATTTCCCAGCACATCGAGGGAAAGTGTTCCCCTATCCCCCACACTTCCTAGCATCTCCAGTGAGACTTTTCCCTCCTTCCCCACACTTCCCCACGCTTCTCCACGGCCCTTGGATGAGTGAGGTGATGAGGTAATGTTGTTATCGTAAGTGTAAGACGATGTACTCACAGTGAGACACTTAGAAATACTCTTACAGAGTCTGTGTATACTGAAGGCATGTTGTAAATAAATTTACCGTAAGTGTAAGTGCAGTACATAGCGAGGTAAAGCTGTACGTAAGTTACTGTAAATATAAGATGAAGGATGCACAGTGAGGGAGATATGTGACAGGTGACAGGTGTTGCAGTATTAAGTGATTTTTATGGGAAAAAAAGATGTTTTCTGTATGAAATTAAGTGAAAAAAAAATGCGTATGAAGTGAACCAAAAAGTGTAAAAAAACATTCCTAGACCTTCCCAGAGTAATGCTGGCCAGAATACCTGAGTTTATCTTCATAGAAAACGAGGTTTTCTCTCACCTTTGCTGCAGTTCTTCTGGGAAACCACACCTGAGGGGCTGACCGGGGACTTCCAGAAAACGGACTTCTAGCCTCTGGTGAGTCTTCTAATGGTCATATTCATTTTGTTCACATCAAAATCAATCATTTCAGCCTAAAAAAAAAAAAAAAAAAATCAAAAATTGGCCGGCCCTAGGGTGTCCGGCACGTGGCGGGTTAAGATAAGTCTGGGGCTGCAACTACCAGTGCTGGGCTGGTACGCAAACACTTGTGCAAAGCGCAATTGTGCACCATTGCGCTCCAGTGAATATCGTTTGTGCATTGCACACCGCACGAGACCATGCGCAATATTGTGCTTTCGCATCTGCCTTGCGCACCTGTCCTGTGAATTGTGCACTGCACAGTCCAAGAGACACGTGGTCTTGGGAGCTTCCCGTATGTCTGGACAAGGGATGGGGGAGGCTCGGGCGGGTCGCGAGGGTTCTGGATTGCTGGGGGGAGGCGGGAGGGACGGAGGGTAGTAGCATTTCTTAAAATGATTCAACAGAGATAATGTATTTTAATATTTTTTAAAATTATTATTATTAGTGAATAATAAATAAATTAAAAATACATTATTTATTAAGAGTAGCATATGCAATTCCTTACAAAAATCATTAAAACATATTATTCATATCAAATATCCACAGCCTAATAATTTATTAGGCTGTGGATCTTTAAATGTTTTAATGATTTTTGTAAGGAATTACACATGCTATTGTATATCTATATTGAATTATTAAATAAAACGTCTTGCGAAAATGGAGATATAAGTAAAACTGGCAACATCACAGCCTTTGTTTCCCTGTCCCTCCGCTTCGCAACCCGCTCACTCCTCTGTTTGAATTTCCGCGAGTGAAAAAGTTACTACATGACAGTATTGTGATACCAACTCTAAAGCATGGAAGTGAAGCTTCGACCTTGTTGGAGGGACAGAAGTCAAGAGTGAGAGCTGTGGAAATAAATAAGTTATTTGAGAGGAGCATGTGGAGTTACATGGAGAGACAGATTGACAAGTGAGGAAGTGAAGGATCGTTGTGGTGTGGATGTGGATGTGATAGGAAGCGTTAGGAGAAACACACTGAAATGGTTTGGTCATATGGAGAGGAGAGTGAGAGACTGTTATGCTGAGTGTTTTTAGGTCGACTCCTCATCCTAAAAACACTAGCGTCTGAGCGGGGTCCTCTTTCCGGACCGGAAGTAAAGCACCAACAAAGGAACAGGACATAAAAACTAGGCAGTATACCTTAACACATCTATTGCCTTAATTCTAAAACCGTTACAATATGATACAGAGTGATATTTGAGATACAGGATACAGGGACACAGAGTTAGACTTTGATAGCACAAAATACAGTTGCACTTAACACACGATATGATGCATGTATACCAATGTCTTCAGTTATATATATGTAGATACCCGTATTTCATTTAAACCCAAAATATATATACACTCGATAACAAGGGGAATACACAAGGTTAAGAGTCCGTGGGGGGAATATTACTATAACGAAGACAGGGTGCGGATCACGACACTCAACACAGTTACCTAGTCGCGGCGACACTTTACACAGGCTTTCAGTTCTCCCGCGCACCCTGATCGTCATTCACAATTACAGGAAGTTCTCTTATTCTGGGCACATGCAATTACTCTACTTCTTATGATTAAGTATTTTCTACTCTGCTGGGTATGTAATTCTTTTGGGGTAATAACAATAGTCACTGGTTATGTATTGATCACACTCTGTCACTGTTCACTGTTCCTCTTCCCCTGGCTTATTCTCGGTATAAGGGGCGTCACTTATTTACCCGTGTTTCCTGGGTTGTTTCACTCTGTCACTGTTCGAGGGGGAGGAACTCAGGGGGACTCTGCCTGTAACGGGCAGCACACTACCCGCAGGGGAGTCACTGCCCGGGTCTGGGCCGTTGGTGAGTTGCAGGGAGGCCCTCCTGTCTGGGAGGCCTTGACCTGAAGGGAGACCCTTACCTCGGGGTCTCGTCGGTGGGGTGCAGGGAGGCCCTCCTGTCTGGGGGCCTCGACCTGAGAAGTGGCCCTCGGGACTGGGGCCAAACAGCTGGAGGAGGCGGGCCTGACGTCGGCGGCTCCGCGGGGTGAGGGAGTCGGGGTTGCCCTCGCCTGTAGTCTGCTGGGCTCGCCTGGGGGTCCTGGGGGTGCGGTCGTCTGCCAGGGGACGCACCGTCAGGGTTGGACTGCGGCCTCGTCTCCTGCTGGTGCCTGTGAAGGACAGAGATTTCCCAGGAGTGGGAGGCAGGTCTGGTCTCGGACTTTGCCTCCACTCTGGTGACACCTCCGGGGCAACACTCCCGGGTGGTGCCAAGCAGTTCCCACAGGGGAACGCGGTAGGTTGAGTATACACGGAGACCGTGTCCTCTCCTACATACAGGGAGGGAAGCACAGAGGCAACTGTCTCTCCTGGGTCTTTCACAGCCGTGACTCCAGGTCTTTTTACCCTGGGACCCACTTTTAGCTGTCTGCTAGGGCCTCCTGCCCTTGGAGTAGCTGAGGGTACTAACACCTCGGTGCTCACTAAAGGGCCTCCTGCCCTGGACGTGGCTGAGGGCACTGACGCCTCTGTGCACACTAAAGGGCCTCTTACCCTGAAAGTGGCTGAGGGCATGGACACTCTGTGCACAGTACTGGGCCTCCTGCCCTGGACGTGGCTGAGGGCACTGGCATTTCTGTACTCACTAGAGGGACTCTTTCCCTGGAAGTGGCTGAGGGCACTGCCCTTGAGGGGGTAACCATGGCCGTCGCCAAAACGTTACTTGGGACTGAAACCTGTTCAGTCCCACCCCACTGCTGACGATGGTTGTCCCGCCTGCAAGGTCGTTGCCGATCTTTGTTCACCTGGTGTCGGGCAGTTAGGGGGAAGAGGGGCGCAGGTCAGTAGTGGACGGGTGACCCTTTTGCCCTGGGTCACTAGCCCCCCCCCCGTTGTGTCTTCCTGGGGTGGTGGTCCGGCGGCGGGTATTTTAGAGACTAACGAGGAGTGTGTAAGTGAGGTGGAGGGGGGTAGAGGGAGGAGAGGCCAAGGATGAGATGGAGGGATGGAGTGGAGAAGTATATGAGAGAGAGGGGGGTGAGCTGGGAGCAGGGCAGTGAAATGGCAGGGGACAGGGTGACATGGAGGCAATTTGTTGCTTGTTTGTGGCCAGTGGCCACCCCTTACGGGATTAAGGCGTCTGGCAATAGATAAAATAATAAATAAAAGCAAGTAAGTATGCTAATTTATTTAAATATCTCAGTATATTACAGTAATTCCCACAAATATATGCAAATGGTTTGCGCTAGCGCTTAACAACATTGAGCAAGCTAAATATTAGGTTGCGCACTTGCGCAAATTACAAATAATAGAAAATAATAATAAATGTAATGCTAGGTGTTTTTGGGTCAGCCTCCCGTCCCTAGAGCACCTAGTGAGTAACTGGGTTCTCTTTCTAGACCGGAGCTTAGACAAATAAGAGAGGCAGGACACAAAAACTCAAGGCAACACCTTACATGTTCATTACTAAATCTTACGCAGGAATGAGCAGATGTCACAAATACAAACAAGCTGGACAGTTATAATCCTTGGGCTGCAGATATGGAATAATAGTATCACACAGGATACTGTACAGGACCAGATTGGTTAGGGGGAACAACACTTGAGCTAGACACTTATGTTGGTGGGGGAGTTTAGATTTCCTAGGCCGGTGGTGGTGGTTGTCTCGATTTCCCAGGGCAGCGTTAATATATTACACTGGGCCTAAGCGTGACCTTATCGAGACGTGCCGTCACTGTTGCATTAAGTGTTCACTGTACCTTGGCCCGTAGATCACTTATACATTACTATGTACCCGGGTGGAGCTGGCGGTACTGGAGCTTCAACTCAGGGGCCTATGTATGATCTTCACTGTCTTACGGTGGCAATGTACACCAATGTAGGCCTGTCCTTCACTGTCTTACTATTGCACCATCTTTTCCACCACTTTCTTTTATGCTCTAACCCCCGACCCACTTTACTCTGTCACTCCTACACTGTCTGTATGCTGCGTATGTTCACTTTCATTCACTGTCAGGTCGGACGTGTCACAGTCAGGTGCAGGGGCGGTGGCGGAGTCTCAGCCTCCCTACTGACGGGGCTGGGATCCGTCAAGGGCAGCTAGGTCCCGGGGGCAGGGGACAGCGCGTAGGGGCGTCCTCTCTCTCTGGGGCTGCTGGGGGCATAGGGGCCTGAGGCTTCTGGGCTCAGGGTGGGAGTCCGGTCCTCTGAGCTGGGGCCGAACAGTCGCTTGAACTTCTGAGTCAGGCGCCTGATGGAGGATGAGGATCTCTGGCGTCTGGGTGCAGGGAGGTCCCGCCCAGGAGTCTGAAGGGCGGTCGGGAGGCTGCAGTCCCTGCAGGTTGGGGACGCCGTCAGGAGTGAGCTGCGGCATCGGGGTCCATCAGGGGCGTCTCCACCGGCTGTAGAGAGAAGAGCCCAGTGGTGGTCACAGGGCCTTTCCAATACTCCTCCAGGCTGGGGGCTCCCTCCAAGTCGTGGGTAGGTGGACTGGGCTCAGCACCTGACGAAGGAGCGGCATCAGGCCATCTCTGGCGGTAGGGCCCGGCTACTGGCCGTGGCTGTCTTGGGACACCTTCGGAGCGGCTACCGGCCACCTCCTGCAGGAGGGTAGAGCGGCTACAGGCCGACTCTCTGGGGGCACCTTCAGGGCGGCTTCCGGCCGTCTCCTGGTGAAGGTGGGAGTGGGTTCCGGCCGTCTCCTGATTGACCTCCGGAGCGGCTTCAGGCCGTCTCCTGTAGGAGGGTGAGCAGCTACCAGCCATCTCTCCAGGGGCACCTTAAGAGCGGCTTCTGGCCGTCTCCTGACGAAGGCGGGAGCGGCTACCAGCCATCTCCTGATTGGCCTCCGGAGTGGCTTCAGGCCGTCTCCTGTAGGAGGGTGAGCAGCTGCAGGCTGTCTCTCCGAGGGGCACCTTCCAAGCGGCTTCAGGCCGTCTCCTGACAAAGGCAGGAGCAGCTTCAAGCCATCTCCTCTTTTCCTCTAGAGCGGCTTCAGGCCGTCTCCTGTAGGAGGGTAAGTGGCTGCAGGCCGTCTCTCCGCAGGGCACCTTCCAACTGGCTTTGGGCCATCCACTGACGAAGGCGGGAGCGGCTTCAGGCCATCTCCTAGTTTCCCACAGAGCGGCTTCTGGCCGTCTCCTGTAGGAGGGTGAGCGGCTATCAGCCGTCTCCTGTAGGAGGGTGAGCAGTTATCGGCCATCTCCTGTAGGAGGGTGAGCAGCTATCGGCCATCTCCTGTAGGAGGGTGAGCGGCTATCGGCCGTCTCAGGGGTGCTGTTAGGAACTGGAGAAACAGTTCCACCCCGGTCTGATCTGTGGGCAGCTCGCCCGGCAGGTCATCTTGTATTCCTGCTGTGGTGGCAGTGGGCGAGTTCCATGTCATAGGGGCGCGCAGCCCGGGTGGACTTATGCTGTTTCCACCCGGAGCTCATTCGCGCCATGTACACTCCTCCATGGGCTCCTTCTGGTGGCTCGTTGCGATCTGTTTTGATGTCCTGCTGCATTTTAATAAATAATAGTATGTTATTTTTATATCTCAATATTTTACAGTAATTCCCAGAAATATATGCAAATGGTTTGCGCTTGCGCTTTGCGACGTTGTGCAAGCTAAATATTTGTCAGATTGTGCACTTGCGCCTGCACAAGGTAGTGAACTGTGGATTGCGCATTGTGCTTGTGCAAGGTCCTTCTTCGTTTGCACTGCTCACCACTGGCAACTACTAAATACTACTACTACTACTACTACAGCTACTACTACTGCTGCTACCACCTTCATCACCACCACCACTACTACTAGTAGTAGTAGTAGCAGTAGTAGTAGTAGTAGTAGTATTTAAGTGTAATGTATTACATTCATGGTTCATTTCTGCCAAGTCAGATCCAGACAGGTCAATTTCCGCCCATAAAGATCAGGTCGGGATCCTTCAGGAGCAAGATGTATTTTGGCCACATAATATTCAGTCAGGATTTTCACATCCAGTCTGGGCTGCTGATTACCGTTCACTGTAAAATTTCAGCATTTTTCCTTCTCCAGGAAACTGTAGGTAAGGTTAGTAAAATGCCCGCCGCCGGACCTCCCACCTCACCACCCCCCACCCCACCACTGGGCCGCCACCGCACCACCACCCCAGGAGGATACAACGGTGGGGTTAGTGACCCCAATCAAGAGGGTCACCAGGACACTACGGTCCTGGGCCCCTGTTCCCCGCAACTGCCCCAACACCAGGTGACCGGGGAAAGGCAACTACCTTGCGGGCAGGACAACCGTCGTCAGAAAAGGGGTGGGACTGAACTAGCTTCAGTCCCAAATAACACCGTATTGACAGCAATTATTACACCCTCTAGGGCAGGAGGCCCAAGGGCAGGAGGCCCAAGGCTATGGCCTAATAAAGTGTACAAGGGTAAGGCAACCCAAGGCTCCGGCCTTAGTACACCCCGGAGAGAGAGTTGCCCCAGTGCATCCCTCTCCTGCTGTTCTCTCCTACAGGAGCAACACCGCGCCGACGGTCCCTATACGTGGCGGGGAAGGAGCGGCTCCGTACACCCTTCAGTTGCTTCTGGTCGGAAAGATCAGCTCCCGGCTACGGCCAGAGTACGTACCAGGGTAAAGAGCCCCTGCAATCATACGTGTAGCTTTTCCCTACTACGGGAGCAACACTGCGCCAACGGTCCCTATACGTGGTGGGGAAGGAGCGGCCCCATACACCCTTCAGTTGCTCCTTGTAAGACGGGTAGGCATCCGGCTCCGGCCGTGGCACGTACCAGGGTAGAGAAGCCCCTGAAGATAGCCTCAGTACGTACTGGAGAGAGTGTGGCCTCTGTGCCTCTTATTCCGGCTTGTCTCCTACTACGGGAGCAACACCGCGCCGACGGTCCCTATACATGGCGGGGAAGGAGCGGCCCCTACTTCCGGTCCAGAAAGAGGACCCCGCTTCAGTCGCTAGTGTTTTTAAGACAAGAAGTCGCCTTAAAAACATCAGCATAACACTGGTGGCAAGCGGTGGTTCTGGATCCGAGTAAAAGCACGGAGGAACGATGAAAGGAAACTTGCACAATGGCAGCCAAACCGCACATCCAATTGCCGAGATTCAACCCGGACCAATGTGACACTGAAGTGTATTTAGATATGGTCAAACCCCTCCTAGATATAGGGTTCGACTCAGACAAAGAAAAAATTGCAGTCACATTGCCTAACCTGGGTAAAATAATTGCCACTGTCGCACCAAAAATCATCCCAGAACTTACATGAGACCAATTCTCACAAATCGTGAGACAGGCTTTCACGCCATCCATAGGCAGAGTTGTCACTCTCTCTCAACTCGACACCCTCACCTACGACGGTAACCTAGACGACACATTCGTCCAGGCTCGGTGCCTTGTCAGTGCCGCTTATCCCGAGGCAACTACAAATGCCCGAGATATACACACATTTAATGCCCTGCTGAGGATTCTCCCTAGCACAGTCAGGGAGCACTTCTCAATCTATGATCTCTCAGAGGACATGGACCAGGACGTGCAACTTGTCAGACGTCTCCTCGCCGCCCGTCCCATACCACAACCACTGAACACGGTGACAAGATTCCCGACAAACCACAACCCTCCACCCAAACCTAAGCCACAGCCTCACCAGCCACCTACAGAGCCGACTCCTACTGTGGCCAGGGCTTACCCGCAGAAAAAACGCCCCAACCCCAAGGAACAAGGCAACCTGATTACCATTAATCCTTGGGAGTTCACGGCCTGCAGTCGCACCTGCCCCCTGCACGACATAAGAGAGCAGCTCAAGGCAAGCAGGCACAGAAACTTTCACCAGGGGTGCAAGAAAGTCTCCTCCTTAGACGACGACGCCCCGGAAGACGCCGCCGCCAATACTCTACCCAGGACCGGACTACGACGAACACGACGACCACACCCAACCTCAGCAGATGGATTTTTAGGCCCGCTCCCGCACCTCCCCACGGTGGCGGGGGCCACCTCACACACCTACAGACCCCCAGTCTACAACAAGATTTGGCTGAACAGGGTCAAGGCACGATTGCTGGTAGATACGGGAGCAGCCAGATCGTGCCTCTACTCCCACTTCTACTCCCGCCACACCTCTGCCTTCGGCCCCCTTCTCCCCACTTCAGCCAACTTCGTCGACGCGGGGGATGGCCCCCTGCCTATCCATGGGGAAACACGGGTCCTTCAAACCAACACTCACCAACGAGTATCCACCAACCACCCATTCATCATATTCGATTCTACATGTAATCAATATGATGGATATCTTGGGCTGGACCTCCTCCAAAAACTCCACGCAACCATTGACTGTCATCAGCACCGCCTCCACTTCAGTCCAGCCTGCCCCAACCAAGCATCAATTAACAAGAAAAAAAAATCTGGAAGAAAAAAGAACACCACCCCCCCCCACACCACGCAGACACACACAACCCCCGGACACTCACCTGCCCCAACCCACCTGTACATCTGACCCCAACCCAACCTCACTCAATGCCTCACTTCATCCCCCTCCATCACCACCCCCCACTACACATCGTCTGGACCCCTCCCCATCTTTTCCTGCCACAATCGCCGCCTCAATCACCATTCCACCCCACCACGAAGCTTGGGTAAAACTTAACAGACCTTCAGGTACCTTCGTCCTTTTCTTACCATCCATCCCCACCGAACCACTCTCCTCCTGTTTAGTATCCCCCACCTTCCTTCCCCCACATGCCCATGAAATCCGTATTGCTAACCTCGCCACAACCCCACTAACCCTACCATGAGGACTCATCATTGGCGACACGGAAGAAGCTGAACCATGCCAAGCACCACCCTCCGATCATCCCACTCTCCCCAACCTACCATCACATCTATCCCCTTCCCAAACCAACAGCCTCCGACAACTCCTCCTGGACTTTCAGGACCTATTCTCCTCCGGTCCAACAGACCTTGGCCACACTACATATCTCAGCCACGAGATACACACGACCAGACCTCCAATTCGCCAACCATCACGATGAAAAAATCCAAAACAATGGGCAGAAGAAGACCGGCAGGTCCAGGATATGATCAATGCCGGCGTTATCTCCAACTCCACTAGCCCGTGGTCCTCACCTGTTGTACTCATGCAAAAGAAAGACGGGACTATGTGCTTTTGCGTCGATTACCGCAGAGTCAACGACGTTACTATCAAAGACGCTATGCCCCTACACAGGATTGACGACTCGCTTGACTCCCTACGTGGGTCGACCTGGTTCTCTACCCTAGGCCTGCAATCAGGCTATTGGCAAGTCCCTGTCCATCCAGACGACAAGCACAAAACCGCCTTCTCAACATCGAACAGGAAGCATTATGAATTCAACGTTCTTCCCTTTGGACTCTGCAACGCCCCCACCACATTTTCCCGCCTGATGGAGTCAGTTCTCAGTGGGCTAACCTGGGAGACTTGTTTGGCGTACCTAGACGACGTCATCGTTTTCAGTCATACCTGGGCCGACCACCTCCACCGCCTCAAACAGGTTTTCCACCGCATCCGCCAGGCAGGATTCAAACTGAAACCAACAAAGTGCATCTTGGCCGAGAGATCAGTCTCTTTCCTCGGACATCTGATTAACGCTGAAGGCATCTCCCCTGACCCAGAAAAACTACGTGCAATCGCCGACATTCCCCTACCTCGCAACGTACATGAAACTAGAGCCTTCCTAGGCCTAACGTCATACTACAGGCGGTTTGTCAAAGGATTTGCAGACATCGCCAAACCCCTACACGACCTAACAAAAAAAAGGCGAGCCGTTCGTATGGACCGAACCAAGGAAAACTGCATTCACCACCCTCAAGTCCAAGCTAACCTCTGCCCCCATCGTCGCTTTCCCAGATTACAACCTCCCATTCCGCCTGTATACCGACGTATCACTCATTGCCATAGGGGCTGTCCTTGCCCAAGTGCAAAACGGCCGCGAACATATCATTGCCTGTGCCAGCTGCACCTTAAATCCTGCAGAAAGAAATTATGCGGCCACCAAACGAGAGTGCCTGGGAATCACCTGGTCCCTCGATTACTTCCGCTCCTACATCTCAGGCACCCATGTGATAGTCATTACGGACCACCAATCCCTACAATGGTTACGTCAGTCAAACACCACCAACGCAAACTCATACAATGGCAGGAAACACTCGAGGAGTATGATTTCAAGATCTCATACCGACCAGGCAAACTCCACACAAACGCCGACGCCCTGTCCCGTCTACCAATCAATGCAATCTCAACAGAGCCAGACCTAATCCAAATGTGGCACAACAAACAACGCCCTACCTGGATCCCACCGAACACATTCGCCAAACTCCACCCACATGGCGAGCACCTGTTCGATCCCAACGGACACATCGTCCTAAGCCCCACCACCGCCCACGACACTATGCTACACTTCCACGTCCATAATGGCATCCACCTGGGGACTAAGAAACTCCTACAAGTCTTTAGTGACATGTACTTGACACCTAACCCATCCACCATTGCCAAGAACATACAATCCTGCCGAGCCTGTGCTTTAGGAAAGGACATCACCCGTATACCCGGCCCTTCAGGAAAATTAACAGCGCAGAAACCCTGGCAATTACTTTCCCTAGACGTCGTCGGCTCCCTCACACCAAAAGCAGGGTACAAATACATTATCACATTCGTGGATGTGTATTCAAAGTTTATCATCGCATGCCCCGCCAAAGATCACAGTGCAGTATCAGTCGCCGATGCCCTCACCCGCCATGTCTTCCCCTATTTTGGCATTCCCCAAGCACTGCACTCAGATAATGCCCCAGAATTTACTGGCAAAGTCTGGGAAGAACTGGCAAACATATTTGGATACCACATCTCCCACTCATCCCCCTACTGGCCTCAAGGTAACAGCATCTGCGAGAGGAGCCATCGCTCCCTCATGAACCAGGTCCGCACGTGCATTATGCAAACAGGGAACAATGATTGGCCTGCCCACGTCAAGATTATCCAATGGGGTTTAAATACATGCCCACGAGAAGACGGGATAACTCCACATGAAAGAGTTTTCGGGGAAACCCCACTCCTCCTACCACTCCGCCACCACCTCCAGCCACCCACCCTGCCCTCCACTACCGACCCTCTCCACCACCTCAAACGCCGCCTCCACCACCTACACACTCAACAAGATCTGGCGCCCGACACGAACCACTCCAACCCATACAAACCTGGTCAGTCCGTAGTCGTTGCACACCTGCCCGCCCCCTCCAAGACCTCCCCCCGATTCAATGGCCACTTCAAAATTATTCGAGTCCCCAACCCATACCAAGTCATCATCGACCAACAAGGACAACACCGCACATACCGAAATCGCCACGTGCGACCCTTCCACCCACCCAACACTGACCACCTCCGCACCTGCCCGACCTGCACCTCTTCCCACACACCTGTCCATACCGACCTTTCTGAGAATTACCCCCCAGGCTCCTATTCCTACTCCTTCTCACCCCCACCTTCCACCACACCGACGACCAGCCCACTCCCCGACACACCACCACCACCGCCTACACCACCACCACCACCCGACACCGACACCCCTTCACAACTCACAACTCACCTCCCTACCACCTGTCCACCCACCACCTCCCGACCCACACCGCCCCCACCGCCCACATCACCACCACCGCCCAAAGCCACCACCTTCGCAGACCTCACCAATCACCACCCTACGACCTGTACACCCACCACCCCCCTCCCCCTTGACCATTCTCATTATACGCGCCACACCGCATCCCCACTCGCCTCCCCCCCTAACAGCCGCACGCCCTCACCACCACGTGCACAACCACTCTCACCACCCACACCAACACTCACTACCACCACCACCAGATCAGGACGCCTTTCATGCCCACCCTCTAGATACACCCCAACACCACCTCCCATTGCACGCCCATCCCACTACCCACCACCACCACGTACCCCCCTACCCCAAACACCTCCCCCATAACCCTCCCCTTCCACCAAGCATGATGGAATCCTCCCAGGTCCCAATTCCCCAAGGTACAATGCTCCTCCCACCGAACCATCCCCCATAAAACCACCAATCTCCCGTCACTCTCCAGCATTCAGCTTTCGTCTCCTCACCAGGCACCATTCCCCGAGATGAAAGTGACGAGAGTACACTGGCTACCCCACGACCGCCCACATGCCAGAATCCAAGGGACCCCCCACCTTCTCCGACTCCGACCACCCATCCACCCTCCGGCTCACTCTCAACCCCCATCAGGAGCCTAACACCTTCACCAACCACTGGGTCAGCCTCCTACAACACCTCACCCTGGCCCACAAGACATCCACCTCCACCACATACCACCTCCAGTCACGGGGTCGTGACTTTTGCAACACGGAGGATGGTAAAATGCCCACCGCCGGACCTCCCACCACACCACCCCCCACCCCAACACTGGGCCGCCACCGCACCACCACCCCAGGAGGATACAACGGTGGGGTTAGTGACCCCAATCTAGAGGGTCACCAGGACACTATGGTCCTGGGCCCCTGTTCCCCGCAACTGCCCCAACACCAGGTGACCAGGGAAAGGCAACTAACTTGCGGGCGGGACAACCGTCGTCAGAAAAGGGGTGGGACTGAACTAGCTTCAGTCCAAAGTAACACCGTATTGGCGGCAATTGTTACACCCTCTAGGGCAGGAGGCCCAAGGGCGGGAGGCCCAAGGCAATGGCCTAATAAAGTGTACAAGGGTAAGGTGACCCAAGGCTCCGGCCTTAGTACACCCCGGAGAGAGAGTTGCCCCAGTGCATCCCTCTCCTGCTGTTCTCCCCTACAGGAGCAACACTGTGCCGACGGTCCCTATACGTGGCGGGGAAGGAGCAGCCCCGTACACCCTTCAGTTGCTTCTGGTCAGAAAGATCAGCTCCCGGCTACGGCCAGAGTATGTACCAGGGTAAAGAGCCCCTGCTATCGTACGTGTAGCTTTTCCCTACTATGGGAGCAACACCGCGCCGACGGTCCCTATACGTGGCAGGGAAGGAGCGGCCCTGTACGCCCTTCAGTTGCTCCTTGTAAGACGGGTAGGCATCCGGCTCCAGCCGTGGCATGTACCAGGGTAGAGAAGCCCCTGAAGATAGCCTCAGTAAGTACTGGAGAGTGTGGCCTCTGTGCCCCTTACTCCGGCTTGTCCCCTACTACGGGAGCAACACCGCGCCGACTGTCCCTATACATGGCGGAGAAGGAGCGGCCCCGTACGCCCTTCAGTTGCTCCTTGTACGATGGGTAAGCTCACGGCCACACCCAACGTACGTACCAGGGTAAGGCGACCCAAGGCTCCAGCCTCAGGATGTACCGGAGAGGACATGGGCCACGTGAGTCCTTCTCCAGCCTCTTTCCCCTGTGGGAGCCCTTCGTCACCACCCGGGAATATAGCCCCGGAGGTGTTGCTAGAGTGGTGGCAAGGCCCAATATCGGACCTACCTCCCACGCCTGGGAGATCCTTGTTCCTGCCCGAGTCCCGACAGGGAAGCTGCCACAGCCCATCCCCCTAGGCGCCTGCAGTCCCAGGAACCCCAGGCCAGACCCACTGGCTCCCAGCGAAGGCGATCCAGGCTCCCTCACTCCACGGAGCCAGAGACGACAGGCCCGATTGCTCCAGCTGTTCGGCCCCAACTCGAGGGCCACCTCTCAGGTCGAGGCCTCCAGACAGGAGGGCCTCCCTGCACCCCACCGACGAGTGTGACCCGGGCAGTGACTCCCCTGCGGGTAATCCCTTGCCCTCTGCAGGCCGGGTCCCCCTAGGGCTCTACCCTCATGCCCTTGTCACGGAGTAACATTACCCAGGAGATACAGGTAAATAGTGATGCCCCTTGTGCCGAGAACAAAGCAGGGGAAATAACAGTGAAAAGTAACTAAGTGAAGACCAGTGCGAAACCAGCAACAGTTACCATTAGTCCAAAAGAACTCAGTGCCGGCAGGACAGAGAATGAACCTTAGAGTAAATATACGAGTTCCCCCCATAAAAGAACTTTCTGTGAACGCATAAGACTAGGGTGCACGGGGAGATTAAAAGCCTGTGTGTGAGTGTCGCCGTGACCAGGTGACTGTGTCAAGTGTCGCTATCCTCACCCTGTCTTATTTATAGTAGTATTTCCTCTACAGACTTCCAATCTGTTTATCCCCTCTGTGATCAGTTCAGTGTATATCCTGCCTAAAAGTGACACATAGACAATAACATATATAATTCAAGACATCCCTGTATGAGCATTGTATTGTGTACTGAGTGTGACTGTATCTTGTGGTGCCGAAGGTTAACTCTGTGTCCCTGTCCCCTGTATCTCAAATATCACTCTGTGTTGTATTGTAACGGTTAGAATTAAGGCAATAGATGTGTTAAGGTGTACTGCCTGGTTTTTATGTCCTGTTCCTTTGTGGGTGCTTTACTTCCGGTCCGGAAAGAGGACCCCGCTTCAGTCGCTAGTGTTTTTAAGACGAGAAGTCGCCTTAAAAACACCAGCATAACAGTTAGGTTTGTTTTTTTAGTGTCAGATTAGGTTACTTTGTTAGTCAGATAGGTTAATCCGTTAGGTTAAATTAG
The DNA here is from genome assembly GCF_032717465.1 of Coenobita brevimanus. Taxonomy (NCBI): domain Eukaryota; kingdom Metazoa; phylum Arthropoda; class Malacostraca; order Decapoda; family Coenobitidae; genus Coenobita; species Coenobita brevimanus. The sequence continues at coordinate 6,703,297 of NC_136964.1, forward strand.
GATAGGATAAAAAATAAAAAATGTGGAGGGGTGATCTTCCTGGGAAAATCAAACTTAGCATGTCGTGCAAAAATGGTATACAGAAGGGAAATTTGCATCCAGGACAGACAGATCAGGTCAGGGCTCGTATTTTTGCTGGTTAAGGAAGTTCCCTAACACCATCTCCTCACCGATTTATTTATTTGGATATGGGTGGATAATATCCTTCAGTGACCCACTGTTTGGGGCACTAATAGCGGCGGTCCATACTGAATAAATAGACTTGTGTTATAGTATTTCCGGAGGAATGCCTGGCCTGAACCGAACTACGTCACCCGTACAGCTGGGGACAAAATATATTCGTAATGCATCACTTCACTGCGATAAACAACGAGAGAGTGAGCTATGGCTTTCAAATCCTAGTGATAGTATATTTGGAGCCCATCCGACTTCTCAGAATATTTTGTAAAAGTTTCATTAAAGTTCGACCAAAAATGTGGAGAGATTTTGTTGTTGGCAACTGTGTCTGTGTGTAGTTCGCCTTGTATGCAGCACCACCCAACTCATCCAAGGTTTGGCTGGGAAAAAAAGAAGTTCCACGGGGACTGTGAGGAACCCAAGGATGAAAAATGAAGTGAAAGAGAGGCCCGCATCGCAGGTGATATATATAGATTTCGGTTATTTGTACTGTATACTTTCTTAAGGTTCTCTTGTTTATCGTCTTAATATATATCGACACAGCTTGCCTCAATAACATACAAAAGGAAACAGTAGTGCAATCTTCAGACTAAGTCAACAAAGAACAGACGCTATGAAGTCTCCAAAATGACTAAGTGTCACTGTCTTAGAATATCCTGAAGGCGTGAGGACTGACCTGAGAATGTGGATGTAGGGGTGGATGGTCATAAAGATCCAGTTCCCTGCCACCACCAGACGCATCGTGTCTTCCCACGCCTCTGACATCCACACCGCGGGGGAAAAAAAGAGAATTTACCTCCATAAGAAGAGACATGCGTACAGACAGACAAGTGGAAATTAAGTACTTTGGCAGAAAGACAAACTGACAAAGAAGGAAGAGGCAGAGATATAAATCAAGAAGCTATGCGGTCAGTAATATGCACAGAGAAGAAGAAATTATATTACAAAAGAGTATTAAACATAGTGAGAAATAAACACAGTAAACAGAGATAAAACAGTTATAATTAAATAAAGGCTATTAGAAATAACACAAACGAGAATACACACAAATATAAAGACAATGAAAGGCAATATGGTCAGAAATCGACAAGGTAAATAACCGGAAATAAATACGCTGCACATTTAGGGGAAAAATGAAACAAACACATGATCATGAGAACAAATACACAAGCAACAAGAACACACACACACACATATACACACTTCAGACGACAGAAAGGCAGGACGTACGACGCATTGCTCCATGCTTGACCAATCTTGGCTACAATTGGCCATACCTAAATAGTATCTTTATATGTGTTGTTACGGAACAGAGAAAGATAATGTACACATTAAGTGAGAATACTAGGAGTCACTACGGTCCCGTAAAGTTCCAGGTTCAAAACAAAAGAGTTAGGTAAAATTACAAGTTAAAGTTTAATGCTTAAACTAACAACAAAACATTCAGAACTCATAAGGATAATGTAATGGCAAATAAACAGGTTAAATATATGGTTAACTGCAATAGCCTCTATTAACACGAAATTAGCAAGAGTAAATTTATCTAAGTCAGCCCTGATAAAATGAGATACCAGATAATACTCAGTGAATGCCAGATAAATAATTACAGATACAAACTATTATAAAAAATGACTGACATAAAGAACCCTACATGAATTACAAAAACTTCACTAGGCCTACAAATTAAACTTATGCTATACAGTACAAGAAAAAATGCAATAACAGTAATACTCAAATTACACACAGCTGCTAGATGTTTGGAGATTTCTTGAGCACTCACAATAATAATATCTGTACAGGGGAGGACGGAGATGTGAACAAAATGAGGAGCAGATCTAAGTGGCAATGATGCAGAGATTGAGCTCATTATATAGGGGCCAGCAGAGCCTGATACAACTTGTAAGAAGGACGCGCAAATGAAGCCACGGGGACAAAGAGATGAAAATCCCGCAAAGTATAACAGAGAGAACAACTTACTCTACTATAACGGTAGAAGGGGGGGACTGAGGCAGAACACGCTCGTGATCAAACATGCAGCAACTGTGCGTTAAAATTACACAAAGGATGATGAAATCATAGGCTATGTAACACCTCCCCACAAAGAAAAAGAAATTTACAAAGGAAATTTCTTATTACTCTAAAACAATCTGTACATGGCATTACAGAACATGCAAATGTCTTTCCTAATGTTACAAAACATGAGATCTCCTTAGCACGTTCAGTCATAGGTACTTGCCAGTATCCCTTTAACAAATCAAACTTACTTATGTACCTAGCCTTTCCGATCTTGTCTATGCAATCTTCCACACGAGGGAGAGGGTAAGTGTCTGTTTTGGTTATCTGATTAACACGTCTGTAGTCGATGCAAAGCCGCTGTGACCCACCTGGCTTAGGGACCAGGGTGACAGGAGAACTCCACTCGCTCTGACAGGGCTCAATCATCTTGTGGTCCAACAGGTAGCCAAGCTCCTTCTGGATGAGAGGAACTTTCACTGGGTTCACACGGTAAGGAGGCAATTTAATTGGCTTTGCGTCTCCAACATCGACATCATGCATCAACACAGTGGTTCTTCCTGGAGTAGCACGGAACACTTGCGGGTACTCCTGCAGTAATGCCGAAAACTCCTGCCTTTCCTTGGGAGGTAGATGAGAAAGCTTAGTCTGGAGATCATTCATGATATCAGGATTCTTCCCCAAACTATCACTCAGGCTCATACTGCATGGGAGAGCTTCACTTGCAGACTCGGGTGGAACAGCTACAGTGCAGACTGGATTATTTTCGTCCCGCCTGTGATATAACTTTAGCATGTTGATGTGACATAGTTGCTTGCTCTTTCTACGATCTGGTGTGGCGATGACATAGTTGACATCACTGAGTTTCTTCTCCACGAAATAAGGACCACTAAACTTGGCTTGAAGAGGTTGCCCATGAACTGGTAGCAGAATCAAAACCTGATCTCCTGGCTGAAAGTGGCGTAACCTGGACTTCTTATCATACCAAGTCTTCATCTTCTCCTGAGCAGCTCCTAAATTCTCTCTCGCCAGCTGTAAAGCAGTGGACAGCCGTTCTTTGAACTTCATCACATACTCCAGCAGGTTGACGTCATCTTCCTCCGACAGCCAGCATTCCTTGAGTAACTTAAGGGGTCCTCTTACTTCATGGCCAAACAGTAGTTCAAAAGGTGAGAAGCCCAGTGATTCATTTGGAGATTCTCTTGCGGCAAATACAACAAATGGAAGACCTTTATCCCAGTCTTTCTGATGTTCCAAACAGTATTTCTTGAGCATCGATTTGAGTGTTTGATGATATCTCTCCAACGCTCCTTGGGTCTGGGGATGGTAAGCTGAAGACGTGATCTGGGTGATGCCCAACTCTTTCAGAGACTGCTTGAAAACATTTGACATGAAATTACTTCCCCGGTCTGACTGTACCTCCTTGGGCAGACCAAACTTTGTGAAGAACCCTAGCATTTCCTTAACCACGTTCTTTGCTGAGATATTTCTAAGTGGAATGGCTTCAGGATAACGAGTAGCCATATCAATCATGGTCAACACATAAGAAAATCCTGAAGAAGTCTTAGGAAGAGGGCCCACAATATCCACCAACACACAGGTGAAAGGCGCCTCAAAAGGAGGAATGGGAACTAGAGGTGCAACCTTTTCGGTCTGATTACACTTCCCCACAACTTGACAGGTGTGACCAGACTTACAATACCAGGAAACATCCCTGAAGATACCTGGCCAGTAGAAGTGTTTCAAAATGCGTGCCACAGTCTTCCTCACTCCAAGGTGTCCTGCCAAACTGGAATCATGAGCCACTCTAATGATATCCTGCCTACAAACACGAGGGATGACAACTTGATGTACAACCTCCCATTCACAGTCGGCTGATGCTGTTGGGGGTCTCCACTTCCTCATAAGTACTCCTGACTTTACATAATAACAAGTAGAAGCACCAGCTGACTCTTCTTCACTGTAAGCAGAGTTAGCTAGACCTTTCAACTCAGGGTCAGCAACCTGCAACTCAACCAACTCTTGACAAGACAAATTATCAACACTACGGGGTACTGCCTCATCTGGTGAGTGGTCCAAATTAGCAAGAAAAGTGTCAGCTAGGATAACATCATCATCATCATTATCCTTTAAATCACCAGTAACTTTAGACTTAGCCCTAGTGACAGCACATGCAGGGAACGCATCAGGGACATCACAATCCTGGGACGCAGCCACTGGCTCACTAGACAACTGAGGAGCTGGACACACTTGACTTCCACCAATATCATTTCCAAGTAAGAAAGTTACACCTGACATTGGGAGTGTCTCAACCAACCCAACCATAACAGAACCATTAACAAAACCAGACTCTAAATTCACTCTGCACAGAGGGACAGAGAAGTAATTATTCCCTACACCTTGTAAGATCACAGTTTCATCAGAGGAATTAACATTAGAGCCTAGAACACTGGTCAGCATAAGGGATTGGCAAGCACCTGTATCACGATATATTTGAACTGATTTCCTGTCATTACTGTCCAGAGGACTGACAAAACCATCAGACAGGAAATTAGCACATGAACTCTTGAAAGTGTCACCCACGTTACTGCTCAAAAGAGGAGCTCCATCATGAGAATTTAAGTTACCCCTCAAAGCAGGTTCCAGTTAACTCAGTTAAAGAATTCTGGGAACTCTCAAGAGTGGACACTAGACCAATTGACTGAATATTTAAAGACTCCTTTTTGTTCACATCACGCTGTCTCCTGAAACATCTCTCCGTAGTATGACCAAGCTTACTACAATAAGTACATTTACTTTTCTGAAATCTAGAGGTGAAGCTGGTATTTACTTCCTGAGAAACATCATCCTTATTCTCTTTCCTGTTACCTGTACTCTGAGTAGAGGCAACGTACTTACTCTCAGCTTTCCCTTTTTCTCTAGAATATCTCTTGTGAGTGAGAACATACTCATCAGCTAAAACTGCAGCATCAGACAAATTATCTATTCTTTTCTCATCAAGATATAGGCTTACATCTTTATAAATACACCTCTTGAAATCCTCCAGCAAAATCATCTGCTTAAATTTACCAAAATCAGAATCCACATTCTTAGAATTTAACCACTGCTCTAACAAATCTTCTTTGATTTTTGCATACTCAACATGGGATTGCTTATCTTGCTTGTAAGTTGTCCTAAATTTTGCTCTATAAGCTTCAGGAACAAGCTCATAGGCCTTAAGAATCAAGCTCTTAACTACATCATAATTATCAGACTGATTCTGAGGCAAAGATGCATAAGTTACATGAGCTTTACCGGTGAGAACAGTTTGAAGGAGTACTGGCCAATACTCCTTAGGCCAATTAAAACCTGTAGCTACCCTCTCAAACAACTGAAAATACTTTGTTAAATCAGATTCATTAAAAGGAGGGACAAGTTTAACATTTTTAGCCACATCAAAATCATCAGAGCTAGATGATCCAGTTCCACCTTGTTTCATGCGATACTCATGGTCTGCCTGAATCCTGGCAAGTTCAATTTGTGCCTGAGCCTGTACCTCTGCCTCTTGAATACGAGCATTTGCCTCATTAACACGAGCCTCCTGCAGGGCTAGCTGTAACTTAGCTAATTCAATCTGCGTTTGCTCATTTGGAGGAGTTACATTAAACAAGCTTTCATTAATCATGTCAACAATCTGATCTTTAGAATGATGAGAGCGAACAACAATTCCCAATTTTTGAGCAACAAGCTTAAGTTCATTCTTTGTTCTGTTTTCTATATCACACACTGTTTGCACATTTGACAAAAAGTCCTTGGCTTCATCAAGTGTAGTAATAGTAGACATAATTAATAAGAAACAGTCACAAAATATCAAGCAATATCCTTATGATAATATCCTGAATATCCTGATATGAGGTCGCCAAATTTATGTTACGGAACAGAGAAAGATAATGTACACATTAAGTGAGAATACTAGGAGTCACTACTGTCCCGTAAAGTTCCAGGTTCAAAACAAAAGAGTTAGGTAAAATTACAAGTTAAAGTTTAATGCTTAAACTAACAACAAAACATTCAGAACTCATAAGGATAATGTAATGGCAAATAAACAGGTTAAATATATGGTTAACTGCAATAGCCTCTATTAACACGAAATTAGCAAGAGTAAATTTATCTAAGTCAGCCCTGATAAAATGAGATACCAGATAATACTCAGTGAATGCCAGATAAATAATTACAGATACAAACTATTATAAAAAATGACTGACATAAAGAACCCTACATGAATTACAAAAACTTCACTAGGCCTACAAATTAAACTTATGCTATACAGTACAAGAAAAAATGCAATAACAGTAATACTCAAATTACACACAGCTGCTAGATGTTTGGAGATTTCTTGAGCACTCACAATAATAATATCTGTACAGGGGAGGACGGAGATGTGAACAAAATGAGGAGCAGATCTAAGTGGCAATGATGCAGAGATTGAGCTCATTATATAGGGGCCAGCAGAGCCTGATACAACTTGTAAGAAGGACGCGCAAATGAAGCCACGGGGACAAAGAGATGAAAATCCCGCAAAGTATAACAGAGAGAACAACTTACTCTACTATAACGGTAGAAGGGGGGGACTGAGGCAGAACACGCTCGTGATCAAACATGCAGCAACTGTGCGTTAAAATTACACAAAGGATGATGAAATCATAGGCTATGTAACAGTGTCAAGCTCTGTACTGGGATAAACTAAATGGTGTTTAAATATAAAAGAGGAAGTTTAAGCAAAAGTGTTGTTCAAATAACAGAATACAACAAAATAGTGCAGGAATGCACCAAGCAACACCAAGGAATGCAAAACCGTAAGTAGAATCTTTCTCTTAGTACCACAAGATGACCACCATCTTTAGTAAAGCAAATTTGGAACGAGTTAAGAGATAAAGGTAGAAAGCAGGAAGATGATTTCTACCCGGAACTGGTCTTTCCACCCCCAGCTTCACCCCGGCTACTACCTGCCTTGCTCTCCATCACTCCTGGTAAAATCTGGCCACGTGGTACAACTTTACATATACAATACACATAAACACATCGGCCCAGCACTCCCGCTTCTCACTAATTTCATTACTCATATTTGTAGTCTGTAATTATTTTATCTGTGTAATTGATCCACACATGCTGTAATGTATTGACCTTATACTATTTTGAAATCATGCAGTAACTCTGTATTGTTCCAGGTCAATAATCACTCCCCTCTCTGTTTCATCCCAGCACATTTGTGTTTATCCTTACCATTTGCCTTGGTGTACCCCCTAGTAAAATATTCCCCACAACTAGAACACCACAAGATCATAGCAGTGATATTGAGAAGATAACCCTGGTGAATGAAGCGATGCAAAGCTACGAAAATGATGTGGAAACAACGTATGCTGAAATGGTGAAAGTAAAGAAAGACTTGGAAACAAGAGTCGAAGAAAAGAGCATTAAAAAGGAAGTGAAGAAAATAATCCAAAACAATCTAAAATTGGTCAAAGATTCAGCAGATATCAACAAATCTATAGTATCACTGGTATAGAGGAGGAAGAAATAAAAAAAAACAAGATTTTGAGAGACAAAAAGAAGATGGCAAAATGTAATGAGCATACTGAAGGAAGTATCAGAGGAAATCTGTAATAAAGAAATAGAAGAACACAAAACGCTAGGGAAATATGAGAGAAATAAGTCAAGGACCTTTAAAATAACTTTCCAGAGTGTGAAGGAGATACTAAAAAATGCAAACAATCTTTTAGAAAAAGAGGAATTCAAAATGTATGGATAATAAGATGCCTAACTCAAGAGGAGCTGGGATAACTAAAAGATGAGAGGGAAGAGGCAAAAACATAGAACGATGGAAGATCAGAGGAAGAGAAGAAAACACTTTTTTTTTTTACAAAGTAATTGAATTGCAAGTACGAAAGTGGTACATCACCAGGAGGGAATAAAAAGGAAGACGGTAGTAGACCCAAGTCATGACAAGTATGTAAATAAGATGATTAAGTTGATGTACTCAAATGTAGATGGAATGGTATCAAAATTATCAGAGTTCAGTGATTATATCAAACAAAAGGAACCACATACTACTGTACTTACCTAACTGAAACAAAATTAACAACAAGGATATCAAAGGACACCCTAAACCTAGAGGAATACAATATATGGAGAAGAGATAAGAACTAAAATAGGAGGAGGAATTATGATATTAACAAAGAAAAATCTGCAAGTCAAAGAAATAAAATTAGATATACCCTCACAAATAGAAGTGATTGCAGTCGAGATTAATACATCTGAAGGGAAAGTAATTGTGGCAAATCTATACATGCCACCCAGATCAAACACTGGGGAAAGAGGTGAATTTGAAGACCTGACAGAGGGTACAGTTCAAAGTTTAAAAGCATTACTACATAGAATGAAGGAGCAATCTGAAAGAATCAACTGAAGATTCGATACAAATATAAATTGGAATACTCTAGATATAAAAAGCCAGGAAAGCTGTTGGGACCAAAAGCTCCTGGATCTTGTGCAGGAGTTTTTCCTTACATAACATGTAAAGGGAAGCACCAGAAAAAGAGGACTTCATGTATCATCAGTACTAGATTTTATATTTACTAGGCAAGAAAATGATACTGACAATATAATGTATCGCCCTCCATTCGGCAAAAGCTACCATGCAGTATTAAATTGCAATTTCAGGATTTCATATGACATAGTTAACAGTAATGAAAGTTACGAAAAGAGCCTTAACTACAAAAAGAGCAAATATCATAACCTAAAGAAATACTCCTTAGAAATAGATTGGGGAAATGAGCTTAGAGGACAAGATTTAAATGTTATATATAGAAAATTCTGTGAACTTTATGAAATAGGAGTCCAAAATTACATCCCTCAGCACAAAGAAACAGAAATGAAAATAAAGAAATGGTTTAATGAAGAATCTAAAGAGAGAGAGAGAGAGAGACGTTGTGGAATAGATACAGAAGACACAATAGTGAGAAGGTATATAACAACTATAAAAAGGCAAGAAACGATTATACAAGAATAAGGAGAGAATCCCAAAAACAGTTTGAGGAAGACATCATAAAAGTAGTGATCAACTGAAGCTATTTTACAGCTACATCTGAAGCAAAACCAAAGTAAAAGATAAAATACAATCCATTAAGGACAAGGGGATCATCTATACACAAGAGAAAGATATTTGTGAAGCACTCAATAAGAATTTCCAATCAGTTTTCATAGAAGAAAAATAATTTTGAGAGGGATATGGAACATGTATTCCCACACTTATTACCAGATATACATATATCAGAAAAAGGAATACAGGAGTTAGGTAATTTAGACAAAGGAAAAACAAATGGTCCTGTTGAAATTTTATGTTGGGTGCTACATCAGTGTGCAAAGAAGTTAAGTAAACCATTATCTATAATATTCCAGGAATCCTTGAGACAAGGTAAACTATCTGATATTTGGAAGAAAGCAAACATTGTTCCCTTATTCAAGAAAAGGAACAGGCAAAATCCACTCAGCTACCGACTAGTATCACTAACCAGTGTTTTAAGATACTGGAAAAGCTGATAAGAAACGTTTGGGTAAACCATCTAGAAGAACACAATATGATACCAGACAGGCAATTTGGTTTCAGAAAGGGAAAATCATGTGTTACTAACCTATTAAGCTACTATGACGGAGTTGCAGAAACATTACAGAAAAGAGAATGGTGGGTGAACAGTATCTTTCTAGATTTCAAGAGAGCATTTAACAGAGTACAGCACCAAAGACTTTTATGGAAACTGTACCATCAAGGAGGAATCCAAGGCAAACTGTACTGTTGGATGCAAGATTTTCTCAGAAAAGGGAAATGAGAACGGTACTAAAGGGAAATTACTCATCATGGAGGGAAGTGACAAAAGGAGTTCCACAGGGCTCAGTGTTGGCACCAATTAAGTTTTTAGTGTAAATAAATGACATAGATAGTACCATTGGAAGTGAAAGCTGTTTAATATGTTTGTTGATGCAAAAATACAAAGGAGAATTACTAACAGATTTTTGTAAAGAGCTACAAGAATTAAATAAGCTTCATGAATGGAGTAATACATGGCAAATGGAATTCAGTATGAACAAGTGTCATGTAATCAAGTTTGGTAAAAGTGGAAAAAGACCAGACTAGATCATAAGTTAGGAAGTAAAACCCTAAACATATAAGAATGAGAGAAGAACCTAGGTGTGATTATCAATAAGACTATCTATGGCTGACCACACCTGTGAGAAGGTATGGAACATGCATACACTGCTTGAAAATATGAGAATAGCATTCACATACAGACATGCTGAGAAAGATAACATAATTCATCGGACCAAACCTGGAGTATGCATCAGTAGTATGGAATCCCCATAAAAAAAAAAAAAAAAAAAAATAGATAAGACTGAAAAAGTTCAAAGGGCCGCAACAAGATGGGTACCAAGCTCAAGGGATCTAAGCTACAAAGAAAGACTATAAAAACTGAATTTGCCAACACTACGAGAGAAGGAAAAGAGGATGCATGATTATGCTATATAAATGCATATCAGGGAAGGAGAAAATAGACATAAATTAATATATAACCTATGGGGAACCATCAGCTAGAGGACACTCCAAAAAACTGCATTAAATGAGAGGCGATAATGACGTAAGGAAATGTACCGGTAGTTTCCCAGATAGGGCAATTGATCAATGGAATGCACTACTGAATGAAACAGTGTGTGCCAAAACAATTCATAAATTTAAGGAGATGTATGATGTAAATGGTTTAAGACACGGGACAGTACGAGCTTGACTCATTCCTGTAAAAATACAATTAGGTAAGAACAAGTAGGTAAGAACATCACACACACACACACACACACACACACACACACAATGTGAAATATACTGTTTTTGAGTCACCTTTTACATTTTCCTTTAGAAATAGTATTAATCTTTAACCCATTGGCGTCCAGCATCTCCTATAATGGATGGAACTGGACATTTTCAAAATTTATTAAAGAAAGGAACCCCGGGGTAGGGACCCATGAGCTTTGCGACTATGAGCCGTTAGGCGGAGAGTGGTACGCTTAGTATCTGTCCAGTAAAATCCTTCGCACAGAGACTCTGGCCACTAATGGGTTAAGAAAAGAATAGTTAAATCCCATAAGACAGAAGTTTATGAAGAACACAAAACAAAAAAATGTCAAGTGCAGCAGTGCATGACCATAAACTGACTGAAACATCATCATCATCATCATCATCATCACTGCCTTTACCCACTAATAAAAAAATGTGGGTAGGATCCATGTAAATGAAAGGGAAGGTTCAAAAGTACAAAAGTAAGACTGATATGAAATAGGGATCATGTCAGTACGTTCGTCACTCAGGTTTTCGAAATTCGAGAGACAGACAGACAGAGTATATAGGGTACAGTATCCCACTGCTACCCTCATCTGTAATGTGAGAGAAGTATGAGCTTTTGAGGGCAACTTTTTATTGTACTGTGTTCAGCCCTTCACTTTGCTGCCAGTAATATACTATTTCTGCTCTAACTTGGCATAAAATTCTTTTCTTTTGGTTTGACTGCTGAGGTCTAACATGAGATTCACAATAGAGTTTGATGCTAATCACAAAGAAGTGATATGGAAGTAGTGTATATCTATATCATTGTCTTTTTCTGCCACTGACGTATGGACCAAGTTAAGATGAAAAAGTTACAGTAGCCTCTTGGCCACTCAAGCCAACCAATGATATGGTCAGCTTTGCTTTATCTGAAGACAAGATTTCCAGACTGAGTGCTTAATGAGCCATTCATCAGTTACTTATATATTTTCGAAGGTGTTGCAGTACAATTATTGTTTGCAGTGTGAAACAGAATTAGCATGATCATGATGATTCCCTTCCACCTCCATCTGTGGCCCGGCCAACACACTTACCTGCCCTCAGAATGAAGCGGTGGCCATTCCTTTCATTGGAGAAGTTCACGAACCCAGTTTTGCCACTCAGCACCCGTAAACGGAACCTCAAACAAAGGGTGACAGAGGCAAGGTGGGGACTGGAGGACGAAGAGGAGGAGAAGGAAGGGAAAGAAAGTGAAGAAAAGGATGATAAGGAGGAGGAAGAGGAAGAGGAGGTGGTGGTGGTGGAGGAGGAGGAGGAAGAGGAAGAGGGGGAGGTGGTGGTGGAGGAGGAGGAGGAGAATGGGTTGAGGAGGATACGGTACTGAAGGATGTCTTGGATGTCGTCACACTCATGCCACTCCAGCGGTTCAATGAACCTGTACACCTTCACGCTTGCCACGGGAGCTGTGAGGATCAAGGGAATACAAGGAGCAGTCAAAGTACTTATACCTATAACCCCCTGACATACAGAAGTCTCCCCGAAGTTTGTTGAAATCATCAGGCAGTCAGCTTCTCATATTCGCGGGTTAGTTAACAGGCACTCCCAGGAATAGCAAAATCCGCGAATAACTAGTGCCCCCCCCCCACCACAAAAATATATGCCCTTGCAGTTGGAAATAAACTACATGATTGCCTGAAACCTTTTGCAGAGCCCTGATATATCACCAGAATCTTCTTGCTTAAAAGTTTACATTGTTAAGAAGTGGGATTTGCCAGTTGGGTATTTCTAGAGAATTCCCAATGTTTTCCATAATTCCGTACTTCCCTTACGAGTCAGAGTTACCAGCTAGCCTGCTGTTTGTGATCGTAGTTATTTTGTAAGTTGTACATTAATTGTTGTGCTCTTTTCCTCAATAATGTTTTATTTATGTGACTGTTTATTAAATTATGTAATTCAGTTTAAGTTTGTACGCTAAATAATTTACAGCATTATGTAATGTAAGAAAACTCTGGCATGTTTTGGATGTTTCCGAGTTGGTAACTGTTGTAACCACGCCCTCAGGAAAACACCGGAACTGTGGAGAAATGTAGATCATTCTAGAACAATGCAAGCTTATATAAGGAGACTAGAGCAAGTTCAGTCCGTTTTCAATTCAGTTTGAGTGTCAGTGCAGTGTCAGTGAAGTTTGTATATCACTGGTACTTGTGAAATTAGTGTTGTTGGCAAACTGTGAAGTGTAATTGCAGTTAGTAAGTGTATCTTTAGTATTTGTGATGTGTGAAATGAAGTTGGAAACCATTAAATGTAAATATTTGGTAAATAAAGACAGTGAACTTAAGAAGCCAGTGTTTATTTTCAACACCTGAGCTGATCTTGTGTGCTGTATACCGGAAGGCTGACCATAGGAAATACAGCTCACTGGGCAACATCTCTTCCTATACTGATCTACTGCTGTTGGAGCCTGTGGCAGTGTGGGACAGGGACATAACACTGGTGTCAGGAGTGGGATTTTATTGGGAAGTGCTGCAGTTAGTCAAGTCTTCGACATGGAGCAGGGCGTGTGCAGACAAGATCCTGAGTTGGGCAGGAGGAGGAAGTGTCCCTGGCGACAATCATGAAGCTATTACAGCTTCAGAATAATGGACAGAAAGAACTTAAAGAACAATTACACGCACAAAGTGTACAACTGCAAGCACTGGATGAAGGACAGAAAGAACTCAAAGTGCTATTACAGGAAGAAAATGAAAAATTAGTAAAGGAATTAAACAAAAAAGACAACAATAAATGAGCTCTCAGTTGAGGTGGGCTCACTTAGAAGGAAGCTTAATGAAATGGCAAGTACAGTTGTCAACCATGAGTGTATTATGGAGTTCAGAAATGATACAGAGACAATCAGGCAAGCAAGCGGTCTCATAGACCAAAGCAGTGATACTGAAAGGAAGATAACTCAGGTGAATAAAGTGATGCAAAGTTACAAAGGTGATGTGAAAATTACATATACTGAATGCTGAAAGTAAGGAAAGACTTGGAAACAAGAGTCGAAGAAAAAAGCATTAGAACGGAAGTGAAAAAAAAATCCAAAACAACCCAGAATTGGTCAAAGATTCAGCAGATATCAAAAACCCTACAGTAATCACTGGTATACGTGAAGAAGAAAACAAAATTTCGAGGGACAAAAAGGGGATGGTAAATATAATGAGCATATTGAAGGAAGTATGAGAGGAAATCTGTGATAAGGACATAGAGGAACATAAAAGGCTATGAAAATATGAGAGAAATAAGTCAAGACCCCTGAAAGTAACCTTCTGGAGACTGAACACTGTGGAGCAAACACTAAAAAAGGCAAACAGACGCATGGAAAAAGAGGGATTTTAAAAAGTATGGATAAAAAGATGCCCAACTCAAGAGGAATTGGGAATACTAAAGAAGAGGGAGAAGGCAAAAACAAAGATTAAGGGAAGATCAGAGGAGGAGTACATTTTTTAATAAAGTAATTGGATTCCAGGTATGTAAGTGATACATAATCATTCATTCATTCATTCATTGCCAGACGCCATGTATCCCAAACGGGGTGGCCAACGGCTTAGAGTTAATTGTTTTACAGGGAGGGGCACTAATCCTCCACCAACCCCACTTGACACGTAGGGATGCCAACAGCATCTGGTGTTCCCAGGCGGTCACCCATCCAAGTACTAACCAGACCCAACGTTGCTTAACTTCGCTGATCGGACGGGAAGCGGCTAATTTTCCTTCACAGACAGGGAATAAAAAGGAGGAAGGTAGTAGACTCAAGTTATGCCAAGTATGAAAACAAGATGATTAACTTGTACTCAAACTTAGATGGAATGGTGTCTAAATTATTAGAGATAGAAGACTATACCAAAGAAAAGGAGCCACATACAATTTGCCCTGCAGAAACAAAATTAACTCCAAAGATATCAAACAATACCCTAAATATACATGAATACAGTATATGGGGAAGAGACAGAAAATTAAGAAAGGGAGAGGGAATTATAATCTTAACAAAGAAAAATCCACAAATCAAAGAAATAAAAATAGATATACCCTCACAAGTAGAACTGTTTGAATTGGAAATTAACTCATCTGAAGTGAAATTAATCGTGGCAAATTTATACATGCCACCCAAAACAAATACCTGGGAAAGAGGCAAATATGAAGACCCAGCAGAAAGTACAATTCAGAGTTTAAGAACATTACTACAGAGTATAGAAGAAAAATCTAAAAGAATTATATTAACTGGAAATTTCAATACAAAAAAAAATTGGAATACTCTAGATGTAAGAAGCCATAAAAGTTGTTGGGATCAAAATCTCCTGGATCTTGTGCAGGAGTTCTTTCTAACACAGCATGTAAAGGAAACACCAGAAAAAGAGGACTTGATGATCCATCAGAACTAGACCTTACATGTACTAGGCAAGATAATGATATTGACAATATAATATACCACCCTCTAATTGGCAAAGCAGACCACGCAGCATTAAATTGCAACTTCAGGACTGCATATGACATAGCTAACAGTAATGAGACTTACAAAAAGAGTCTAAACTACAAAAATTGCAACTACCTTGACGTGAAGAAGTACTGCAAAGAAACAGATTGGAAAAAGGAGCTTAGATGAAAAGATTTAAATATTATATATAGAAAATTCCGTTACTTTTATTAAATACCAGTCTAAAATTACATCCCTCAGCACACAAAAAAAAAACAGAAACGAAAATAAAGGAATGGTATAATACAGAACGTAAAAAAATCAAAAGAAAAAAGAGAATGTAGAATTGATACAGAAGACACAATAGTGAGAAGGCATATAACAGCTATAAACAGGCAAGAAATGATTATACAAAGATAATGAGGGAGGCTCAGAGACAGTTTGAGGAAAACATAAAAAGTAGTGATCAACCTAAGCCATTTTACAGCTACATCCGAAACAAAACCAAAGTTAAAGACAAAATACAATCCATTATGGATGAGATCACCTATACACAAGAGAAAGATATTTGTGCAGCACTAAATAAGCACTTCCAATCAGTTTTTACAAAAGAAAAAAATTTGAAAGAGATGATATGGAACGTGCATGCCCAAACATATTATATACCAGATAAAAAGAAGATCAGGAAAAGTTAAGTAAATTAGTCAAAGGAAAAGCATATGGCCCTGACGGAATCTCAGGTTAGGTGCTACATGAATGTGCAGAAGAGTTAAGCAGACCATTGTATTTAATATTCAAGGAACCCTTAGGTCAAGGAAAACTACCCGATATTTAGAAGAAAGCAAACATTGTTCCCCTATTCAAGAAAGGGAATAGACAGAATGCACTCAACCACTGACCAGTGTCACTGACCAATGTTGTAAGATACCAGAAAAGCTGATAGAAAAAAGTTTGGGTAAGCCATCAAGAAGAGCACAGTATGATACCAGAAATGCAGTTCGGTATTAGAAGGAGAAAATCATGTGTTACTAATCTAATAAGCTACTATGATAGAGTTACAGAAACATTACATAAAAGAGAAGGATGTGTGAACAGTATCTTTCTAGATTTCATGAAACCTTCTGACAGAGTACCGCACCAAAGACTTTTAAGGAAACTGTACCATTGGAATCCGAGCAAACTGTACTCTTAGATGCTGGATTTTCTCAGAAAACGGGAAATGAGAACAGTACTAAGGGGAAATTACATCAAAGAGGGAAGTTGCTAGCAGAGTTCCACAGGGCTCAATGCTGGCACCAATTACAGGTATGTTTTTAGCATACATAAATGACTCAGACTACCATTAGAAATGGAAGCTATCAAAATATGTTTGCGGATGATGCAAAAATTCAAAGGAAAATTACTAATACAGACTCTTTCAAAGAGCTACTAAAAGAATTAAATATACCTTCATGAATGGAGCAGTAAAAGGCAAATGAAATTTGATGTGGACAGGTGTCATGTAATTAAGTTTGGTAAAAGTGAGACAAGACCAGATTGGGATTATAAGTTAGGAAAAAACCCTACATATATCAGAAAGAGAGAAGGACCTAGGAGTGATTATCAGTAACAGACTAACTCCAGATGGCTGTATCAATGAGTAGGTACGTCACATGTATACATTGCTTGCTAATATAAGAATAGCATTCACATATATAGATGAAGACATGTTGAGAAAGATAGTAACATCATTCATCAGACCAACCCTGGAATATGCATCAGTAGTATGTAATCCATATCTCAAAAAACACATAGATAAGATTTAAAAAGTACAAAGGGCAGCTACAAGATGGACACCAAGCTTAAGGGATCTAAGCTGCAAAGAAAGACTAGAATAATTGAATCTATCGCACTTCAGGAGAAAAGGAAAAGAGGAGACATGGTTATGCTATATAAATGCATGTCAGGGGAAGAGAAAAGGACATAAATGAATATATAACCTATGGGGAAGCATCAGCAAAAGGACATTGCAGAAAGCTACATAAAAAGAGAGGCGATAACTACGTAAGGAAATTCAGTTTCCCAAATAGAGTAATTGATCAGTGGGGTGCACTACCGAATGAAGTAGTGTGTGCCAAAACTATTAACAAATTTCAGGATATGTATGATAAAAAGGTGTAATGCACGGGACAGTACGAGCTTGACTCATTCCTGTAAAGATACAATTAGGTAAGAACACACACACACGCACACACACACACAGTACCTTACCCCATGTCGCCTAATCTCTCTCTCTCTCTCTCTCTCTCTCTCTCTCTCTCTCTCTCTATTGACTCAGCACCTGTGCCTGTTATGTCAACACACAGCCCTAATTAACTGCCAGGCCTTGTGAACACTGTCGCGGGTGTTCACTGGCTGCTACACCATCGATTACCAGTAACTTAGTCATTTCGCTCCATTAATTATTTCCAACCTCTTTGTGAATTCTTTGGCGGTCAATCCATTTGTTTGCAGTCTCTCTCTCTCTCTCTCTCTCTCTCTATCCATCCATCATCCAATCCTACGTTGCCCCATGAGGACCGTAGGAGCCCGGGGCTAGGCAGTTGGTCCTGACATTTAAGATGAGAGTGACCAGCCTCACTCATCCCTGAGTGGCATTAAGTGAGCAATAAACCCCAACTACCCCTTGGATATAAACCTTCACCGGCTGAATCCGATTGGAGCACAATAATTACCCACTAAACCACCAGGCACCTTTATATATATATATATATATATATATATATATATATATATATATATACATATATATATATGTGTGTGTGTGTGTGTGTTTGCTATTTTATAACTTCAGTACCTATTTCTTTACGGTGATTTCTTATTTTACTCCAGCTACCGCCAGACGATTATATCCAGTTTAGGAAAGATCTTGCATTGGAGCGGTTGGTTTGAAGGCATCATTGCTGTGCTGAATAATATCGTTTGAAGTTAACGAGATACAAATAAAAATTAGTTCCTGGATGGAAGACATTATATTCCAGAATTTGCTTCTCTCAAAACTCTAATCCAACTAACCCGTTCCAAACGGTGTTGTCTTTGTTAATTTTATACCCTAGCGAGCAGTTACGTTTTACTTAACGTGTGTGTGTGTGTGTGTGTGTGTGTGTGTGTGTGTGTGTGTGTGTGTGTGTGTGCAAATAACAACAAAAATCGATTTTAGTCAAACTTAGTGGAAGGACTGAAAGGCAGCGGCTGAGGAATCTGATTGCTTTCGAAAACAATGCGTCACAGGTCAAGGTCACAAGGCAAAGTCAGATGCTCAGCCCTTTGACCAACTGGTGGGTGTGCGAGTATTGCACTCTTTGTGTGTTCCTTGCTTTATTTTGGTCATCCCCAGGCGATTTTATCCTGATCTGGAGAGACTTTTCGACCTGGAGGCGTTGGACATGGCATTCATTAACCCCTTCAGTAAGACAGGCCTTTCCTGAGTTACATAAACCGTCAGTGAAAAGCGATAATAAATTAACAAAGACGCCGTCTGATCGAAGGGACTTAAATCACCCACCACACCTCCGTCCACCCTTGCACACTTGTAACCCCTTCACTGTGATGACGTTCTCTTTGTTTTCCCCTTGCTGACTCCAGACTAGTTTATTCAGTTGACGAGAGACTCTACTAACTGGAGGAGTTAGGTATAGCATCAACAACCCCTTCATTACTGGAGGTCCTTTTTAATGAGTGAAATCGTTTAGAAATAACAAGAATGAACTAAGAATACATATAATACTCCAACGAACGAATGTAGAAAACCATCCATCCATCCATCATTCATTCCTACGTTGCCCCATGAGGAGCGTAGGAGTCCGGGGCTAGGCAGTTGGTCCTGACATTTAAGATGAGAGTGACCAGCCTCACTCATCCCTGAGTGGCATTACGTGAGCAATAAACCCCAACCATCCCTTGGATATAAACCTTCACCGGCTCAATCCGATTGGAGCACAATAATTACCCACTAAACCACCAGGCGCCAAAATTTGGTTATATGGTTACCACCCAGCGTAGAAAATGGTTTCCTGGTGTACAGGAAACCATTTGGCTTGTCACTCAGTGTAGAGTCACCCATAGGCAGAAGGAAGAGGAAAGAATGAAGGAATGAAAGACAGAAGAGGGAGTGTAACGTCACCCATAGGCAGAAGGACGAGGAAAGAATGAAGGCCACTTCATGATAAAAGGTCTTCAAGGAGTCTATTAACCCTTCGTTAGACAGGTGGGGTGTTTTGGCACCTCAAATTTTGTTAAATGCTTATATTTCCTAGACGGTAATTCGAGTATTTCTCTCCGTTCCAGTACTCTCCTGATTCAGTGAGGGGAGGGAGCATGTGGATTGGTTTAGTCCTGCCTCTGCTGTAGTGAGAGAGAGGGGCACTTCCCCCTCGCCTTGGGTGTCCAGTCACCCCATCCAACTAACCATTTAGACCATATTGTGATTTACATTTTTTTTTTAAATCTCATTTTTGCATATTGTTTATCATTATACTGATTTTAAACGTCACAAAATGCATTTTCCTGGGCGTGTTTACCTGATAAATGAGATGAGTCCATTTGTTATTTTTTTACTGATATTCTAATTTATTGTATTTTATTATTAGAAATTAATAAATACCACCTACAAGGCATTCAATCTTTTCATTAGTGATTGCAGAGATATGCTGAAGCGGCAGTATGGATATATTTTACATGTTAGTAACACTATATGTATGTTTCTACTGGGGTGTTGTGACGCCCCACCGGAATAACCATGTTTGAATATCCCACAGGACTAACGAAGGGTTAATTTTCTTTTCAAAACTCATCTACTTGGCTTGTCCTTCCAAAGTTTACTACCTTGTCAAGCGCTGCTCACGGCTGCATCAGCGTCATAAATATCTTAATACACTTAGGCTTCAGTGACTTACCCCACCTAATCTATCGCTCCACATAATTTATCATTCCACAGAATCTACCGTCGTTGTCATCATCATCATCATCATCATCCAGAGCCTCTTTTCCCACATAAGGATGCTATGAGGTAGTGTCCAGAGGGGAAAAAACTGATATAGGAAGAAACTAGCCATCTGTCACTTCACATAATTATTTATTCCGCATAATCTATCCCTCCACAGAATCCATCACTCCACAGAACCTATTACTCACATAATTTATCACTCCTGAATCTATCACTGTGTAGAATCTATCACTCCTGAGAATCTTTCACTTCGTATTATCTATTACTCCACATCCTCTATCACTCCACAGAATCTATCACTCCGGGATCTATCACTCCACATACTCTCTTACTCCACAGAATCTGTCAGTGCTCCTTCCACAGTTCACACACCTTAGCCATCCAAAGTCCACCCGCCTTGCCAAACTCAGATCCACAAATGCAATAAATGTCCTAAAGCGTTACTCATAAGCTTTTCTCCCGTTTGACCCCAGGATAGATTTTGCATTTCATTTTTGCTATTTCCAGAAAATTCTTTTATGCAGCTCGGGAAATAAACTTTTTTGTACCCCTCCAATCCCATAAGATTTATTTTACTTTTCCTGCCTGAAGACGATTTCGTTAAGCTGTCTGTTGCATGCCTGTCGAATTTTAAAAGAACATTGGGATGTATCGAAAACGTTTGTCCTTAATGATCCTCGTGTACTCAACAGGAGTAACACCTGAGCCTTCATCTTTACACGTTAATCGTCAAGATGTCATTGGCTTCTGGCACAATTTTTTTGTTTAACAGGACACAGGAAAGAAAAACAAATGAGTAAAATAAATAATCCATGCATCAGATGACTGGTGTCCTCCATTCATAAAATGTCTGAAACAGTTGGACTTGAACTGCTGTAGGTTGAAGTTTGGAGGGAAACAACTCTGGGGAAGCGAGTTCCAGAGAGATGCAGTTCGGGGAATGAAAGAATTCTGATAGGCAGAAGTTCTGCAATATGGCTGAGTGACGTTCCAGTCATGAACACTGCCAGATCCCCGTGTAGCTCGAGGGAAGGCATGGAGAGGTGGCACAATGGACGCAACTTCGTCTGAGCATTGGCCATTAAAACACAGGTAAAATAATGCAAGCGAGGAAACATTCCTTCTTGTAGGGACGGTAGTTTATCTATAATAGCAGGGTTATTAATAATTCCAGCAGCTTTGTTCTGAATTTTGTCTAGTTGTTTTAATGCAACCTCTCCACATCCACTGCACAAGGGCGGGCGATATTCAAGCTGAGAGTGCACATGACTCTTATAAATCATAGCTAACTGCTCATCAGTGAAGAAGTTACGGACTCTGTACAAGAATCCTTTCTTTGAGGCGGTTTTAGCAAGTGACCTGACATGAGAGGTCCAGCTAAGGGCATTGTTAAGTGAGACACTGAGAATTTCAATACTTTGGGAGATGGGAATATTAATTGCATTGAAGGTAACATACGAATATGGCAATATCTGTCTATTAGTAAATTTTCTAGCATTAAAGGAGACAAGGTTGTTTTGTCCCCATTCATTGATCGTAGATACCGTAAGTCTTGCTTTATGGAGATGGCTGTACTGAGTTGAGAGTTAGAGATATCAGACTTGTAAATGGGTTTCTGAGTGTGAATGAGCTATGAAATGTTGAGTCATCTGCATATGAATGGATGGGATTGTGGGTGACAGATAAGAGATCATTAGTATGAACCAGGAACAAGGTTGGTGCCAGAACTGATCCCTGTGGCACGCCAGCATTAATTGAGTGGAAATTGGAATATATAGTACATCATCTACTTTTACTTTTCTGTCGCTGAGATATGAGGAAAGCAGAGGAACAAAAGACGTTAGTCCATAGCAAGGGAGTCTGGACAGCAGAGAACAGTGCCATACTCTGTCAAAAGCTTTAGAAATATCAAGGGCTACTGCATGAGTTTCTCCATGTAGGTCGATTGATTGATGAATGGTATGAGTCAGTAGATTATGTCAATGGTGGATCTTTCGTGGCGAAAACCATATTGTCTATCTCTAATTAAGCTGTTGGATTCAAGAAGTTTAACTATGTGCTTATTAATTAAAATTTCAAATACTTTACCAAGAGAAGATGTGACAGCTATTGACCTAATCAGAGGGGTCAGAGGAACTTCGTTTCTTTGGAACTGGGTGGATATTGGCTTCTTTCCAAGAATTAGGGAATGAAGAAGTAAGTATGCATAGTCTGAATAATTTAGCTAGGACAGAGGCAAGTTCAGGGGAACACTTTTTCAGAACAGTTGGAGGAATTCCGTCTGGCCCTGGAGTTTTGTTGGTAGGTAAATTGTCTAGGATGGATTTTACGTGTCTTGTCTGAACTTTAAGTGGAATAATTTCGGAAGTGTCAACTTCTAGTGCTGGGACATTTTGGCTGACTTCCTCTATGGTAGAACTTCTAGCAAATATGCTGGCAAAGTTATCTGCTTTCTCATGTGGGTCATTTGTAATGTTGCCATCTGAAGATATTAGGTGGGGAATGGATAATGTCTTGTTAAAGTTATTATTGAAAGAATTGAGAGCTGACCAGAATAATCTATTGTCATTAGGGTTGTTAAGTAGTTCTGATGCTTGATTTTTAAGAAAATTTGTTTTAGCAAGATTTATTACAGCTTTTGCATGGTTTCTAGCAATTATAAATTGAAAGAGTGATTCAGATTTTTTTTTTTTTTTTTTAAGAGTTATATGCTAACAATTTTTTGGCACAGTTGGTATCAAACGAGTTTGGATAGTTCGATCTTTTAGTGAAATGTTGACTTGGTATGAATAAATCCATACCAGCTAGTATAGATCTTTTCCACATGACGTCACGAATCATGTGACTTTTGTTTACGGTGCCATTTTGGACGGCAAATTGTTGGACGTCTATAGAGAGAGAGAACTGCAGAATCCACAATGATATTCCACTGTTGTGCCTTCGGCTGTGAGACAAGGCAGAAAACAAACTGGAAGTGAGGTACAATTTTACCAGTTCCTAGCCAATGAGGAAAGGCGACAGAAGTGAACAGCTGCCGTGAAGAGGGAAAACTGGCAGCCGACAGCCTACTCCCGCCTCTGTAGCAAGCATTTCACATCAGGTGAGCCGATGATTTGTGAGTAGATACGGGCATGTTTACCATTCTTAGCAGTTGTATGTGTCATGGGATATCCTAAGTATGTTAATGTCACAGAATACAAGACCCACACGGCCAGTGCTGGAAACGCTACTAATAAAAAATAGCGACGCTCCCATTCCCGTTATTAGCTCGAAAAAGTAATGGCGTTGTTGGTTTCGCTACTTGCAATGCTGGGAACGCTACTAATAAAAAATAGCGGCGCTCCCATTCCCGTTACTAGCTCGAAAAAGTAGTGGCGTTACTGGTTTCGCTACTTGATACGAAATGTAGCGGCGCTCCCGCTACCGCTACTTTAGATGAGAAAAAGGTACACGAAGGAAAGGTTAACAAAAATCTGTGATATAGCAATACACTATATACTGTTTTGATATTAGTCAGTCTGAATGGTTATGTTGTGTACCAGTAATGTCAGTATATACTTATACTGGAAAAAAAAAAAAAAAAAAACACGTCGGTGTCACTTTAATGAAGGCAAAGGTACAGGAAAAAGCTATTTACTGTATAATGTAACAAATGTTCTTTTACATTGTTACCTAGTATACCTACTGAAAGTAACATACGTAAATAAAAGGCAAAAAAAGTGGCCTACCATTGATACATATTATATAGTTTTATTATGTTTTCAATGATACCTATTTAAGATATGTACGAAAACGAAAGTAAAAATGAACTGGGGCTTTCTTTTAAAAGCTATTTATGCAATAGCAATGTTTTTTTTCCAATACTTTAAACTGAAAGTAACATACTGTTACGAAATAATAACGTAGTGAGTAAGAATTAGTCTGAAAGAGAGAGTGAGGGAGGGGGAGTTGGTGACGGGGATAGTTAGAGGTGTGTGTGTGTGTGTGCGCGCGAAGCAAAGGCGCAAGTTGCAAGTTCAATATTCTGGTCAGTACAGGGGTCAGGTTCCATAGTAGGAACTGAAGTGCAACGAAATTTCGAAAAATCACAGTCTGCTGACCACGGCAGAATAAACTGAGACTGGCTAGTCTGGCGTCCCCATGCTGCTCGCCAAGCCGCCAGTTACATAATTTAAATGACCGATAATTAACTAGCAAATTCCTAATTATTGCACATTACTAATAAATAATAATTAATAAAATACTGATGTAATATAGAACAAACATCATTAATTGACAGAATTGACAAAAGTATTATTTTTCGTCATTAATAATTACAGCCAAACCGTCGGCATATCTGTATGTAAATCACCGACTCCGGACCTGTATTCGTCACGTGAGTAGCGAGGAGCGCGGTAAAACGTGAGTATGGCCAAAAAGTAGCGGCGCTCTTAGTTCCGATACTGGCTTAAAAAAAGTAATGGCGTTACCACCATCGCTATTAAAATAGTAGAGTGTTTACCACATAGAGATCGCCATATCTGATATCTGGTTTCGGTCCCCAGTCCTTGAAACTGGTGAATTTCTCCCTAGATATGGTGTAGGGATCCAGCCCCAAACACTGTATCTTGTTCCTGCACAGATCTTGGTGGCGTTGATTCAGATTTCTGCATATATCTGACAGTTTCATCTCTGACAGCCCTGTCTGGACAGCCATTACTGCGAGGAGTGTGCCGTCCAATATGGAATCGTAAACAAAATCACGTGATTTCTGTGACGTCACTGGGAAAGATCTATTAAGTCATAAATGTGGGACTGGGTAGAATTTGCATCACTAGAGAAGAAAGACTGCCATGGAATGTCAGCAAGATAATTTCTAAATCCAACCCAGTTTGCCCTATCAAAGTGCCATCGGGTCACACTGACAGGTTCCGAACGGGGAGGTTTGTTGTGGGGGGGGGGGCTAACTAGTGAGGCTTTGATGAGATTGTGGTCAGAGGATCCAAGTGGTGACAGTACCTCTAGCCTGTATTGTTCTGGATCATTTGTCAGGAATAGGTCCAAGGGATGGGCATTAGGGTCAGGGTTATCTGATGTTCTGGTTGGTTGCTTTACCAGCTGCGTGAGATTAAACGATTCTGCAAACAGCTCGCACTTTAGACCAGAATCGTCATTCCTGGCAGAATGCAATAACCATTCAACATTATGAACGTTAAAATCACCCAAAATGGTAATTTCGGTGCTGAGGGCAAGGTTAAAGCTACTCAACTGTATGGATATGGAGTCAAATACATTGGGTTCTAAAGAAGCATTGGGGAAGCGATAGACAACACAGATATATTTGGTAACATTTAGACAATTTAATTTATACAATGAGTAATCAAAACTGGATGAAGTGGAGCTTTAAATAGTGTCATTTGCATATTGAGATTTGATATAAGTGCTCGTGGGCCCTTCGGGCCCCTCGCACTTGCTCCTGCGGAGGGCTCTCATGTTTATGTGCTATTCTAGTACAATGTTGTCACTTGGATTTTTAGCAGTTAACCAATTGATCGCGTTATTTGCAGCTTCGGGAATAGAACCCAAGTTGTCCGAACGCAAGTCCAAAATACTTTAGTTGTACCTGTGGGCAAAAAATTCTACGGAGATCCAGGAGCGGCGTTTTTTTGGTCAAAATGTAATTGCTCATTAAATATAGTAATAGTTTTTCAATCGTGATGGGACCAAGTTTTTTCACATCAGCGAATTTTTTGCGATTTCTGTGCCAATTTTGGTGCGATTTGAATGTGTAGTTTGGGCTGCCCAAAATACACACACAAACACACACACACACACGCGCGCGCGCGGCTAGTGCTATAGTATATTAGATAACAACAGGAGCCGCCCCTGTTATGGAAATTTGTGAGGAGATGGTAGCCAGGAAAACAAAATGGGGATATTTCTGTAGAGGGTGAGATTTGTGGTTCTGTGAGGAACAGGGCCAAAGGGGATGTGGACAGTAGGAAACAAATGAACTGAGTTTAGGTTGGTGCTAAGGTCACGGATATTGGTAAAATACAAGGCCGTACCTTCACTTCTCCGCCGACGAGCATGACTGGAAATTGCAAGTCGCTGCCGGCAAAGTCGCTTGATGACGACAGGGAGGACCCTGTGCCGCCAGCCCTATCCTGCTGGTGGTGGCAATCCGAGGTATCACCTCGTTTGATAGTAATAATGTAGCGGCCATTGCTAAAGGGACTGTGAATAAGTGTAATATCTTACGTGCATACAGTGTGGTGTAGACAGTTGAAAGTAGATGTATTAAGAGAGTATCCTGGCCTTCTGTCTGTGTAAATGAGAACACTGAAAATGTTCAGCAAAGGTCAGGATCAAGTCCTGAGGGCTGGTGAAACGGGAGCTCCAGCTCTCCCCATCACCAGCTTGCCATCCACCTCGGGAGTACTGCACTGCTCGACTGGTGCTACAGTCTGTTCCTCACAAGATAGACAATATAGAAAAGTGACTGACTGTATTCGTCCGTCACTGCCAAGTGTTGACCAAAACATCCATCACCCTTCAGCCTGAGGTTGTTGTTTTTTTTATCCTTTTTCTTTTGTTGCTATTTTCAGACTTTTATATCTAGCCTAGCATGATATGTTAAACTGGAGAGGTTACATATAGCCATAACTTACCCCATTAATACCAAGAGGCTTTTTCTGTTTAATAAAGTAGAAAGTAAATGGAAGAAAAAAAGGGACGTTAAGGTACTGAAGGTTTTTTTTTTTTTTTTTTACAAATAACAGAACGGAGGAAGGAAAAACAAATGAGTAAAGAAAAAATAATCCATACACCAGATTACTGGTGTCCTCTGTTCATAAATTATCTGTGACAGACTTGAACAGTTGTGGGTTGAAATTTGGAGGGAAACAACTCTGGGGAAGCGAGTTCCAGAGAGATGCAGTTCGGGGAATGAAAGAATTCTGATAGGCAGAAGTTCTGCAATATGGCTGAGTGACATTCCAGTCATGAGTGCTACCAGATGCCTGTGTAGCACGAGGGAAGGCATGGAGAGGTGGCACCATGGACGCAACTTCGTCTGATCATTTGCCAAAAAAAATATCTGTAAAATAATGCAAGGGAGGCAACATTCCTTCTTACTTGCAGGGGAGGTAGTTTATATGTAATGGCAGGGTTGTTAATGATTCTAACAGCTTTGTTCTGAATTTTATCTAGTCTTAATGCAACCTCTCCACAACCATTCCACAAGGGTGAGCAATATTCAAGCTGAGAGCGCACATGACTCTTATGAATTATAGCTAACTGCTCATCCGCGAAGCAGTTACGGACTCTGTACAATAATCCAAGTTTCTTTGAGGCGGTTTTGGCAAGTGATCTGACACGAGAGGTCCAGCTGAGGGCACTGTTAAGTGAGACGCCAAGAATTTCAATACTTTTGGAGATGGGAATATTAGTAGCACTGAAGGTAATGTACGAATCTGGCAATATCTGTCTATTAGTAAACTGTATATATTTAGTTTTACTAGCATTAAAAGAGACAAAGTTGTTTTGTCCCCATTTACTGATTGTAGATAGATCTTGATTTATGGAGATGGCTGTACTGAGTTGAGAGGTAGAGATATTAGACTTTGTAAATGGATGTCTGAGTGTGAATGAACTATGTAGTGTTGAGTCATCTGCATATGAGTGAATGGGATTGTGGGTGACAGATAAGAGATCATTAATGTGAACCAGAAATAGGGTTGGCGCCAGAACTGATCCCTGCAGCACCCCGGCGTTAAATGAGTGGAAATTGGAATATACATCATCTACTTTTACTCTTATTTTCCTGTCACTAAGATATAAAGAAATCAAAGGAACAAAAGACGTTAGTCCATAGCAAGGGAGTTTGGACAGCAGGGAACGGTGCCATACTCTGTCGAAAGCTTTAGAGATATCAAGAGCTACTGCATGAGTTTCTCCAAAAAGATCAATTGATTGACGGATGGTATGAGTTAAGAGATTGAGTATGTCAATGGTGGATCTTTCGTGGCAAAAACCATATTGTCTATCACTAATTAAGTTGTTGGATTCAAGATATTTAACTGTGCTTATTAATTAAAGTTTCAAATACCTTACCAAGAGATGTGACAGCTATTGGTCTGTAATTGGAGGGGTCAGACGAACTTCCTTTCTTCGGAGTGGGTGGATATTGGCTTCTTTCCAAGAATTTGGGAATAAAGAAGTATGTATGCATAGTCTGAATAATTTAGCTAGGACAGAGGCAAGTTCAGGAGAACACTTTTTCAAAACAATTGGCGGAATTCCATCTGGGCCTGGAACTTTGTTGGTAGGTAAATTGTCTAGGATGGATTTTACGTATCTTGTCTGTATTTTAAGTAGGGCAATTTCGGGAGAATCAAGTTCCAGTACTGGGACATTCTGGCTGGTATCGTCTATGGTAGAGTTTCTGGCAAAGGTACTGGCAAAGATATTTGCTTTCCCACGTGGGTCATTTGTAAAGTTGCCATCTGAAGATTTTAGTGGGGGAATGGAAGATGACTTGTTAAAGTTATTATTGAAAGAGTTAAGAGTTGACCAGAATATTCTATTGTCATTAGGGTTGTTAAGTAGTTTTGATGCTTGATTTTGAAGAAAGTTTGATTTAGATAGATTTAATACAGCTTTTGCATGATTTCTAGCAATTTTAAATTGGGAGAGTGATTCAAATGTTTTCCATTTTAAGTAAGAGTTATATGCTAATGACTTTTGGGCTGTTGCTCTGGCACAGTTGCCATCAAGCCATTTTGGAGAGTTCGATCTTTTAGTGAACTGTTGACTTGGTATGAATAAATCCATACCAGCTAGTATTAAGTCGCAAATGTGGGGATGGTCAGGATCAAGTCCTGAGGGCTGGTGAAACGGGAGCTCCAGCTCTCCCTATCATCAGCTTGCCATTACTCTTCACTGGGCATTGCTATCTATCATACGTTTTCCGTTCCTAGTGTACTGTCACACACAGACTTTCTCCCACAATCCTCTGCCAGTATTGTGTCCCGGCTGCCATATTTCACCTTCCTTCCTAGACGTCAGAAAGTATCCTTCCTTCCTTATACTTTTTTAGTTGTGCATTTCATATTGCACACACACACACACACACACACACACACACACACACACACACACACACACACACACACACACACACACACCAAACATTCTGACATCTTCCCATAACCGTTCCCTATTATCCCACACATACTCCAACACTCATCACCTTATCTCCTCAAGTAATGTTTGCAGACACTTCGTACACATATACTTAAGAACACTCGCAGCCCATAGCAAGATGAAAGGAACGTGAAAATGAGAGAGAGAGAGAGAGAGAGAGAGAGAGAGAGAGAGAGAGAGAGGATAAGGGCAGGAGAGTGAACTGACAATATGCAGGTTTGTTGGGGGGAAGAGTGCGGAGGGTGAGCAGAAATTATGTAGGTTGGGGTATTATATTCTCTCTGTATGCTAAATCTCTTCACTGCGGTCCAGACATTCAATTTTGTATTATAAATGGATCTTTACTCAGTTCTAGATTTATATTATGATTTTTGCATGCATCTAATCGAAAAAATAATATTAGCCTGCCTGCACCCCTATATTATTTTCTACCTCGACTGACAGTCAGCAGGTGATGAGTGCAGGTATGTAACGTAGAAAGGCATTACGTATCTGCAGTCGATCGTGTTCTCTTGGTCGAGGTATTTTTATCATTATTGTAGGTTTAGCTATATATCTTTTTAGGATTTAGTAAAAGTTAGCGATTTGTCTGTTAGGTTATTAGTTTTAGGGTCTTTAGGTTAATGAGGCATTTTTTTTCCTCATAAATAATGTAGTCAAAAAAATTTAAAAGAAAATTTAAAAAATTTAAAAATAAAAACAAAAAATCAATAAAATAAAATATATATATATATATATATATATATATATATATATATATATATATATATATATATATATTTGCCTTAATGACCAGGGGCTACGGCCCCAATGGTCGATAAGAAAAAAAAAAATAGCCTGCCATATGGAGAGATACATTAGTTAGGAAGAGGTCTGGTAAACCTCCAAGGCCCAAGAGAATGAAACAGGTATTTGAAACTGTCACAATATTCATTTCTCTCTCTCTCTCTCTCTCTCTCTCTCTCTCTCTCTCTCTCTCATACTCAGAACCAGACATAACTTTCATTTAACTGTACTACCTGCAGGAGAGAGAAGCAGGAGAAGCAGCCAGTGCCACCTGGTATACATTGTTCTCCTCTGCGCCAGCACGACCTGCAATCCGCAAGAGAAAGTAGTTCTACGTTATTGTTTGTTGCGTTGTCACTTTTAAATCACTACATAGGTGCTATTAAGAGACACCTTCACGCGGTGGCACCGATATGACCGGAGCTGCCCAACTATACAAACATCCCTTCATTATCTCCATATCCCCCAAGCGAGGGATGGTAGGCTGCAGGTAAAGGGCATCTTCAGCCTGCAGTCATCAAGACTCACGACCAGAAGGGTCTGGTTCTACAAAACCACCACCACCATCACCACCGGCAACAACAACAACAATATTTAGTACCAATAGCAACAAAAATAAGCCAATACATAGAACAGTGCCATTTTATGGTTATCCCAACTCTACATCCCACTTATCTAATACCTGAATATGGAGCAGGCAGGACCCAGAAATAGGGTCAGAGAAGTACTAAGCAGAATTATCAAAGAGTGCCAAGTAAAATTACTCTACATCTATTCATATTCAAATCAAGGCTTCGAAACACTTTGTATCACCCTTCACGAATAAATCTGCCACATTATGTGCTTCTTATTTTTAAGTCTCTTTCGATGCACTAGTTAGACATACACCATTGCATTGATGCCAAGTTAAGAAAGGGACGCAGCATTTGTCATGTGCATCTCCATAAATAGTATTCATCCATCCATTTGTATCCTTTGTCGATTCTCCAACTTCTTCACTTCCTCACACACTCTTTGACTTATTAAACCCTTCATGATCGGAACAACTTTATTATTCTATCTCAGTTAAAGCAACCTGCTTTTTTTATTAAATTCAAATAAGAGTGAGTCATAAGGGCCTGAGAGACTTAGAGGTCAACTGTTGCATAAAATGCTGAAGTTTATTTTTGCTTCATCCAGTCCATTAAACCCCAAGGTTCTTTATAGCCCTCTCAATGCAATGGTTCAATGTAGCTAATGCATTTTGGTCTGGCTAAAGTTAAACGGTTTCATTCACCTGCGAGAATGATTACGCAGCTAAAACGTTACAGTCCATTTCTAATAATCCTTTCACTGTGATGTCTGAACTTATGCTAAACAATATTTTACTCTCGTTGTCGTCACGGTAGCCGAGTGGTTAGTGTTGCTTGCCAGGAAGGCCCGTTAGCACCAGGGTTCGAATCCTGGGACGGGTAGCTGGCGTCAGTGTACTCAGGCGTCCATCCGCCCTTTAGGCGTTGGTGGGTAAAATGAGTACCCAGGGTACCATCTATAGAGATAGGTGGGATAGCCTGGATGGTACAGTGGCCTGTGTCTGGTAATCGTAGTTGAATAACTTACTACAGGATCAAAGGCCTCAGTTACGGGGACGAGCACCACGGCTGAACGACTCACGGCGTCTGTTCCCGCCTTTACTGTACCTTTAATGCCTTTTTTTTTTTTTTTTTTTTTTTTTAGCTGAGAGAATCCCCACGTAGCTTGGGGGTTGGGTTAGTAGTAATTGCAACCCCATGCTCATTTGGACGTGAACCCGGTGGACTGCAGGTTGAAGCAACCTATTTCCTGCAGTCCACCATCCGCCTTTCGGGGGAGAGAGAGAGTCAAGGGACCGGTGCCACAACATGAAGGCGTCCCTCTCCAGCACCAGCCAGTGGGTCAAAAGTTGTCTCTAAAACGCCATCTCTATAATAGTTATTTCTATAAAAATGATCTCTGTAAAAACTGTTTCCACATCAGCTATCTCTACAGAAGTTATCTTTATCTAAAACGCCATCTCTATAATAGTTATTTCTATAAAAATGATCTCTGTAAAAACTGTTTCCACATCAGCTATCTCTACAGAAGTTATCTCTATTACCCTTTCACTGCGACTATTCTCGTTAATTTTTACGCAACCAAAGTGAGTTTATAGAATGATAATTACTTTGCACTCTTGATGAAGATGGTGTGTTAAGAGTTTGCTTACCTACCTACCAACCTGCCTACCTACTTACCTCCTTGTCTGCCTGTTTACCTTTCTTCCTACCTACCTACCTACTTATTACCTACCTCCCTCCCTCTCCACAGTCCTGTCTACCTACCTACCTATCTTCCTGTCTACCTACCAGCCACCCTGTTTGCCTACCACCTTATCTACCTTCATAAATTACTTTTCTCTTTCCTTGCCTTACTGCCTACTTACCTTCCTGCTACCTCCCTTCCTTCCTACCTGCCTCCCTACCTACCTGTATGCCCGCTGATCTGCTTATGGTCACTTGGTCAATGATGTTATGTGTGTGTGTGTGTGTGTGTCTGCATATTGATCAACACAAAGCAGTAATTCTAAGTGGCTTCTCTCTCTCTCTCTCTCTCTCTCTCTCTCTCTCTCTCTCTCTCTCTCTCTCTCTCTCTCTCTCTCATGCAAAGAACCTCACCATCACCCACACCACCATTCCACACTATCACCTAGACCATCATTCCACACCATCACCCAGGCCTCACCATCACCTAGAGTCTATACCTTTGCCTCACCACACCATCACCCGACTCATAGATCCTCTGAGAGTTATGTGGCCTGCGGTAAGTGATATGCATTATCCAGTGACAAGAAATTCCTTACTTGACCATGCTTGGGCCTGCGTCCTGAACTGCAGTCGATCCAACCGTGCTGTGGTCACTTGTAGACATTACCCAACTGCTTACTCTGTTATAGGCAATCATCGTTATGAGAGAGCACGTTACAGACGAGCTGACTACAAATAACCTTACTTGCCTTAAAGTTGAGGTGAAAAAATCATACCAGTAGGAACACTCCCACTACAATGCTGTTTCTTCGAAATGTATACATAAATTTAAAATTATAAATACATACTTTGCACTTCTTCATTGGTTAGCTGCTACGCTGAACCCATACATCACATCAACTTAAGAAAATAAACTATCACATAAGGCTGAGTTCCAGCAATGGCCAAACAGAATTGATTGCCTATCCTTGCATTATTATCTAACATTCTGAGTTACCCGTGAACCTCCCAGTTACCCCCATCGGCCTCATTAACATCATCCAGCCCTCGCCGCTCACTGGAATTTGAGCAAGGGCCTTCATAGGGGAGGCTCTGAGGGAGGTATCAGGAGGCTCTTGGGTAACTGGAATACTTGGGTAATTCGAAGATTGTAAACTGGTAACAGCTACTCCTGTGTTACCCTTTGCAAGGCTACCACACTCTTTCATATTCAAGGGTTAGTGACCAAATTATGACCACTGGTGGCATTACATGAACAAAATACCTAGCCAGCTCTTTAAGGTTCGAACCGATGTGCACAGTTCCTGTCCTTCACCCGGATGGGGGTCATTTGATACTATCTCTTTATTTCTTACACCAGCTTCTGGACTATGTATGGCTATTATCCTGTCAAAGTGAAGAGTGTGCAGTACATATGGGTGTTATACTGTCATAAAGGAAAGTGTTTCGTCGACATTCATCATGTGTACACAGTTCTGATTTTGTTTTTATATGGGTGTTGTACTGTCTTAGCGAAAGCATTCACCTTGGGGCGTTTATAGATAATGATATATTGGCATGCGAGTATAACTTTATCAGTTCTCTATATTACTGATACCGTTTGTACATTTACTGTATAATCAATCACACTTGTCTTGTTTCCCCTGCTCCATGTGAACATTCCTGTGCACCTGTTATCACAGTTCAGTAGTATCATGCTGTGATTGTTCATCCAGTCAATAACTGTTCTTCCGTTTTCATCCAGTTTTTGTGATCCCAGGAATCCAATGTGGCCGTTAAAGTCTCCAAAGATCATCAATGCTTATTCATGATTACTTTCTATCTTCCTTTCTATTTCTCTTGTTATTTGTTGGTTTCTTTGCTTACTTCTCTCTCGTTTTCTACTGTGAACACACAACTGTTAATTTCACTTGTCTTAAATATTGTTCCTTTTTGATCAAACATGTCCGTACTCTCACTGGCCATTTTATTTAAATCTATATTGCTATTTAGAGCCTGGGCCTGAGCCTGAATCTGGGCTTGGACCTGTCCCTGGTTTCGGTGCTGTTCTGTATGTCTTCTTCCTTTTTTACTACATGCAAGTGCCCGTTTTTTATATACCATTCTTTCTCCCCTTTTTCTTTCTTTTCATTCAGCTCATTTTTCAGCATTTTTTCACTTTGTCTCTCTTTTTTGGTCAGGTCTTTTGAGATTCCTACCCTCTTTTTGGCTTTACTGGTTTCATATTTTAAGTTCTTGGCATGTTTGAGGATTTCCCTTTTTGATTTTCATTTCCATTTTTACCAACAATGATCTTGTCCTTCCTGCCTCTCTCATCCCTAATCTACTAACTTCTTCTATTTTAAATTCCTTCAACCTCAGTGAGTTTCCAATTAAGTCACAGCATCTACTCATATCTTCACCTTATCTTCCTTCTGGATTCTCTTTCTGTGATTCAGGAATTCTGTACATAACCACATTGTTTCTCCTGTTTTTCCTGTCTTCTATTTCCTTCCATTCTTCATTCTCACTCTCTACTGCTTTTTCCGCAATTTGTTCCTCATTCCCCTGTTGCAATTTTCTTTGGCTTACCTTATTCGATGCTTTTTCTATTATTTCATTTATGTATCCTACACTGATACTCTGCATCACTTTATTTTTCGTTTCTTCCACTAGCTCTTGCTTCATGTTCTCCCACTGGTCTTCCATAATTTTTGGTTTTTCCTTTAATCTGTCGATCTCCTTCTTCTGTTCTCTATTTACCATTTCTTGTTTCTTGATGGTCACCTTGCATTCCCTACAAAACCATAATTCTTCCTCATTTACCATCAGGGCATTGTAAAAGCCTTTGGTCACACCTTGGTCACACCACGTGAAACCATCCTTCACATTTACTGCACTCAACTCCATTATCCTCTGTTTTTTACCCGTTTCCCGCATGATTACAATAGTCCTTGTGTTTTCCTTCCTTTGATTCGGCCATTTTTAGCCTTTTCGCTTTGTCTTAGCCAGGAGAAATTCAATTATTTAGAGCTCAGCACAACGCACCGTGTTTATTCTTCAGTGGTGACGTGTTGAGACCGAGATATCTTCTTTTTCTTCTTGTAGGTTTAAGGGTCACGGCCAAACAATTGGTCCTATGCCCTTCCAGTGTAAACTTCTTAGGGCCTGATGTTATATGCAGGAGAGTTCAGAGATGCCTAGATTTTCGGATAGTCAGACGTGCAGCACATGACTTGTTGCCTTAACCGAGGGTCTCCAGCACCTTCTCCTAGGAAGGTGTGGAAAGACAAATTGAAAACTCCCAGAGATGCCAAACGATCCCGAATAAGTGTGCGAAGGGAATGGAATCTAAGGTCCTATAACATGAAGTGTTCTATGGTTTCTTCAACCTGAGGACGCCATTGGCACCAAGGGTGCTCTATCATACCCAAACGGCACAGGTGACTTGCGAGGCCTGTGTGGCCCAGCTGTAACCTAATGATGGCAACATCAACATCCCTACAGGGATGGCTTGTCCAAGGGTGTTCAGAGGAGTCGGAGCGAAAACGTCCCATGTGGGAGGCAGGTAGGGTGGTCGCAAGGTTTGCATTCCAGTGTGATATGCAAGCACTGAATGCAAGATTAGGGAATGCAGCAGTATTTGGTGTCACACAGACCAGTGTACTGGAGGTTAGTGCTCACTTTGCTGCTGCATCTGCAATTTCATTGCCATGGATGCCTACATGCGAGGGAATCCATTGAAGGCGGAGGTGCCAGGGAGGAGTCATAAGGAGAAGGAAGTGTTCCATAATAGCATGGACAATCTTGACATGCCTACCTCCGAGGGAATCCATTGAAGGAGGAGGTGCCAGGGAGGAGTAATAAGGAGAAGGAAGTGTTCCATAATAGCATGGACAATCTTGACATGAGTCACTGGACGATCTGAGAGGAGAAGGGTAAGTAAGGACTGTGAGTCAGTGTATAAAACTACCAGTTGAGGCTGGAGGAAAGTCTGGACAAACTCTAGGGCCTGGAGGATAGCTATGAGTTTTGCGGTTAGGACATCATACCACCCACTGAATGACCAAGTTTGGCATATGGAAAGATCTTCAAAATAGGCCACTGAGGCAAAGGAATATGGAGGGGAGTGAGAACCATCTGTGTAAATTCTCAGGGAGTCCTTATAAACAGAGCAGTCCATGCTATGAAAGAGTTGCCATGTCAAGACTGCATCTGTCGGCTTCAAAAATGGTACTGGGAGACAGGGGAAGATATAGGAAGACAAATCCATCCCAGGGGGAAGAGGGGTCAGTGGGGCAGGCCTGGGCAGCTCAAGAGACAGGGTGTGGCAGGCCTGGATGCTGCGGATAATGTACGGTAACATCACTCACGGCCAAGATGGGAGCTGACGAAGGACTGTCGAGAGAGTAGAGGAAGGAGACTGGGTGGCTGGAGGGAACGGCCGAATTGCAGTGGAGCAGCCGACAGTCCAGTTCCATGCGGTAGGTGGAGAGGGACATCACCCCAGACTTCACATGAAGCGAAATAAATGGGGTGGACTTGAAGGCACCTAGGGCAATGCGAAATGCCATGTTCTGGACAACATCCAACTTTTTTAGGTGGGTCTGGGCAACCGATCTGTAAAGGGTGGTACCATATGAGATTTTACTGCGGATGAAGGCCAGATACAGACGGAGGAGAGTGTTTCAATCAGCACCCCAGCAAACTCCTGCAACACACTTCATGATGTCCAGGTGCCTAAGGCGTACTGATTGAAGATGGTCAATGTGGGGGGCCCAGGTGAGATGGGCACTATCCAGATGGAGGCCCAGAAACTTGTGTCGAGTCCGAAGGGTGAGAGGTTCTCCGGCAAGCTGAATCATCAGCATGGAGGGGAGCCTCTGATGGCCAAAGCACATAGAAGCTCTCTTGGGAGCATTGACTGTTAGTCCCCAGTCTGCAGCCCAGGTGGCAAAAGCGTCCACGGCCTGTTGGAGGCGATGTTGGGCCTCCCATAATGTGGCAGCACTGCAGAGGATGGAGACATCATCTGCATAGACTAAGATGGATACTCCAAGATGATGAGGGAGGTCATACATTAATACATTAAAAAGTAGGAGACTGAGGCATGCATGATCCCTGCGGTACTCCCTGCCTGACTGGGTAGGGGAGGAGGACGTACCCCCGAGGGAAACACGAAAGGATCGCTCCTCCAAAAAACTTGTGCCCAGGCCAGTGCAGAGCCTGTGATATCAAGACAGCACAACTTGTACAATATCCCATCATGGGAGACAGAATCAAAAGCCCAGTGGAGATCCACGAAGGCCACCAGGAGTATCTGCTTATGACAGAATGCCTGGTGGACATGATGGTCAAATTGGAGAAGGACATTAGATGTTCCCCTCCCTGGGCAGAATTCACACTGTACCTCAGACAGGCAGCGGTCATGCTCCAGCCACCAGGAGAGCCAACGGCACACAATCCTCTCAAGCACCTTTCCCCACA
Source organism: Coenobita brevimanus (assembly GCF_032717465.1). Taxonomy (NCBI): domain Eukaryota; kingdom Metazoa; phylum Arthropoda; class Malacostraca; order Decapoda; family Coenobitidae; genus Coenobita; species Coenobita brevimanus. Next base: position 6,741,468 of record NC_136964.1, read on the forward strand.
TTGGATAGCAATGCCATCAGCCTGTACAAAGCCGGAGAAGAGGGATCCCTCCCAGGCTTGGGGAAAGGCAGGAGGTTTGAGGTTTTCCAGTGTGATGAGAAGATCCCTGATGCCCAGCTGTTGTTAAATATGTCTAAGAGCGACATCTGATGGAGGATGGGGAGATGAGTCCAAAACTCACTGGGCACTAAATCTGGGCCACATCCCTTTTTTGGTGGTAAGGTCCTCAGAGCAGAGGAGAGTTCTGCCAGGGTAAAAGGGGAGGCTAAGCCTGCTGGGGGGGAGGAGATGGCTACCTGAGTGACCTTAAGTTTCGTGCTGAAGACCTGGAAGTGGAGCAGGGGAACCAAATCGAGATCCAAAGAAGGCAGCCTTGTCTTAAAAGCCTACCAGAAGGTTACTTTCCTTCACCAGAGGATACAACGGGGTGGTAGGGCGACCCTTCATTGCTTGAATGAAGGACCAGGTTCGAGATGGTGAACTAGAGCATGACAGGGTTGAGCAGGAAGCAGACCAGGCAGCACGGCGAGCTCGGTTAAGAGTCTGCTTGCATTCTGCATCCCTATGGCAGTGAGTGTCTCAGTGACTAGGGCAGGGACACCTCCACTAGGCATTCCAAGACCTCCTAGCCCGGACAACCCTGGTGCAGTCCTCTGTCCACCAGGGAACCGTGACAGTGTCTCAGGGATGTGTTGAGGACCTGCGGAAGGTCACCTCCCCTGCTGTGATCACAGGATAATATTATAAAGTCCATCACATGGTCATCTAAGGGCCCTCCAGACAGAGCCCCAGTGTTATCAAGGGCTGTCTTAAAGGAGGACCAGGACCCTTGTGTGAGGATCCAGTGTGGATGAGGTGGGGCAGGGCAGGGAGGGGAAAGGTCAGGGACATCCAAGATAACTGGAAGGTGGTTGTATCCTAAATATGGGCCAGTGCAGATGGCTGAGCCACTAGAAAAAGAATCCCCCACATATAGATCAGGTGTGGATGGCAGGCCTGAGTGTGGGTCGATAAGGGTCTGTAACCCCAACGGGGTGAGCAGGATGAAGCAACCGCCTTTTAATAGAAACTGGGAAGGGGAAGTTCCTGACCTATTGCCAGAACCCCTGGCTAGAAAAGAATCCCAATGGGGATGTCTGGCGTTAAAATCGACCAGGAGGAGGCAAGACGAAGGGAGCTGGTCTTGATAGGCCCGGAGCTCTTCCAGGCCTATGTCCTTGCACAGGTTGTAGCAAACCACCACGGTGATCCATCCCTTCACGAGGGATAGGTGGACTGCAAGAACTTCCAACACCCCTCGAGGGGGCCAGGTCAGTGGCAGAACCGAGCTAGGCACGTCCTCCTTGACTGTGACAGCTAGACCACCTCCAACACACTGATGATTAGTCCGATAAACAGTAAAACCCCAGAGCGACAAATGGAGATGTGGAGACAACTAAGTCTCACATAGACCAATAACATCTGGAATGAGGTCCACTATTGTCTGCTTGAAATCAGAAGTTTTCCAAAGAAGGGATCTGGCATTCTAGAGGAGAAATCTGCGTAGAGGTGGATGAGCCATCACTGGGGAGAGAGCAGAGAGAAAAGCCAGGGCAGGAGGTGGATCAGCCATCACTGGAACGTGAGTAGAGAGAAAAGCCAGGGCAGGAGGCTGACACATGTCTATACTTTCCATTTTTCTACATGGACAGGGCTGTTAACAGAAGGTCCACAAGGGATTCTGAAGAATGGGCACCTGAGGGGTTGGCGTATGGAGAAGTGTAGGAGGTTGTCCTTGGTACGGAATGATGTGGAGGAGCAGGAGATTCCCAAGTGTGGACCCCATCTCAGGAGAACTGGAGAAGGCAGCATGGGATGTATTTGGGGCTGAGGCAGGAGTTGTGACCTGTGATGTGGTGGAACTGGCTGACTAACCAGGCTGGATGGAAGGAGCTACGGAGTCTTCTGTAGCATGTGGGGAAGAAGTCCTTGTTGGGTGGGAGCGCTGCTGACAGAACTTGGGTGGAGGGGCAGGGTGGAGCAGCACTGCAGATTGGGAGGTTGGGTGTGAGGACACCACAACTGTTCACTCCACTTCACTCGGTTCAAGTACTGACTCGCCACCAGATGTTCCAGCAAGATCTTCCAATGCTGAAAAGCAGTTGCTAACCACTGTTGCATATGTTAGACCCTCCTGAACAGGCCAGGAAGTCCGACTGGGCACAGTATGTGTTGTCAAGGTGTTAGACCTGGCAGGATTGCATCCAGATGGATTGAGGGCACACAAACAGGTGTTGACATCAAGCAGGGTCAACAGGTCAGCTCTAACAGCATCATGGATAGCAAATGCCTGCCGGTAGACTCGGCATGTGCGTGAGACAATTTGGTGTTCGCCACCGCAGAAGAAGCAGTAGGGGTCATTGGTACATTGACCACCTAGTGGTGATTTGCATGGATGGAACCTGCTGTAACAAGAGCATTGAACTTTAAATGATATTGTGCTATGCCCAAATCGATGGCACATATGGCACCTCAGGAGGGGAAAAATGTAAGTCCCTACAGAGCAACACAAGTGGCCAAATATGACCTGCTCCAGCCGTACCACCCTGGCTGCCTCTGTGGCCTCACCACCAGGAGGGCAGAGTGTGAGGCGAGTGACTTCCACTGGCTGGAAGGAACAGTTGCTGAGGAAATGAAGATGATATTAACCCCTCCGCACACGATGACGCGTTTGTCATCATATGGGTGTGGCTGTGACTATACTCGATGCTTTTGGCATCATTAAAGCATAAAAACTTTCGTCAGGGGAAAAGTTTTGGGCCAATCGGTGTCATTTCTGGAGGCATCATAGCTTCCCTGCTCCTCATCAAAAGTAATGAATTGGCAACTGTGGGTCCTGATACCAGCAAAAGAGTGGACAGGCTATTCAGTACCAAATGAGCAGTGAGTGGCAAAGGTACTGCGCAGGTCTGCCCCTATAAATTTCCACTCTTACCCCCATCCCAGCCATGCAACATATTTCACTATACCAGTAGTGCTTGTAGTGCTTGTGTATAGTGTTTGGCCACTGTTGTGATTAGATTTGGTGTTTGCAATAGGAAATTTGGTGTTTGTAAAGCAATCCTGGTCGTTATCAGCCATTGGCCCAAAGAAGATTGTGGTACTGTTTCTAATCAACTACACTGCCTCTACCCTGCACCAAATGTGAGTATTCAGCTCTAAAAATAGTGACAGTGAATCATGTGAATATAGTATGCATATCTAGTGTACAAAGAATTGGTGAAATACGTGCAGTTGCTTAAAGGAAGGCAGGAAACCATCCTACAGTCATGACAAGGCGTGGGTACACCATAGCTTTTTGCATTTTTCTCGAAAATTATGAGGCCTAGGATCACTGTTGTGGGCTCAAATGAAAGCCAATGAAATTCTGCATGGGATGATGAAATAAAAACATAACAGTGGTGAGAAAAGTTTTTCTCGAGCTCCCCGAATAAAAAAAATCAGTTGTCTGTCAGAAATGGATTTTGATACCTCGTATCAAACTGGGACTCCAGCATTCGAAAGCTAATAAATTTCTTTTTCTAATGATAGTATAACATGTAGAGATTGATTAGTAAACATTCGACTTATGATGTTGGGAAGTGAGATGTATGCCCCTAAATGTTTATTCATGCAACCCTAACGTACGTATAGTGTGTTTTTTGTGTGTTTTTTTGCTTATCGTTTAGAACAAACATCAACGAATAGGAATATGTGGGTTTTGTGGCAAAATAAATATGTTTGGGTGGTGAAAGCAGGCCGAGAATACACATTTTGGGAGCGGGCAGGAGGAAGGGGAGAAAGCCGATGTGTCATTTCCCACAAAACTTATTACAGTATCTTATCTGCGCACGAAAAGGTTAAAAGTTCTTCCTCCATGACATCAGGAACAATAGGCCCAATTTTCCCAAATGAGAACTCGCCACTGGAAGGTGAACAAGCCAACCAGCACCTTACTGGCCAGTCCAAAGCTGGGTGAGGGACTCAGGTGGTACAGTCACTTTGGCCACATCAGCTGCAAAAACACAGAACCTAATAGCTGACCCTTTACCTAAATCCCTGATTGACCCCTCTATACAATACTTACCCCATGAAGACTTGATGGCATCTGACAAACTGCAGAGATTCAGAAAACAGGGGTATTGTCAGCCAACCTTGCTATGCAGATGAGGCTCCTTGGTTCGCTGGTGACATTGCCGTCTGGGAAGGAAGGCCATATCCACTTTTCTGTGTCACCACCCTCGTCACTAGTGGCAGAGGCTGTCCTCACCCTCTTACCAGGGACAGTGACCTCTCCGGCGGCAGGGGCAAGGTCCATATTGATGTCCTGAATGGCGATGCCGGTCATGGAAGACTCCATGCCAGGCGGAACACCTGACCGTTACACTCACTTTGTTATTACACTGGGACACTGTGGTTTTACTGCAATATATGCCCAAATCAAGGTGGTTGTGATGGTATGGCTGAGACGGGTTGAGCACCCGAGAATAAGATGGTTGACAACACAGCCAGGAGGAGCATGTCCAATGACGACTGGGTCTAGGCAGTGTCTCAAGAACGAGACATCTTGTTGAACAGTTTGACAGGTGACATAAACAAACCCAAATCGTTCGATTATTATCAGTGAGCCAGGGACTTTCATTATCATAATATTCCAGTTATGCTGCATACTCAGAGTTCAATTTCTTTCCTTCTGAGTAACTGACTTGGGCTCTTTTCAGGACTGGGTCTACATCATGCAACCCAAGGAACAGGGCTCAAACACAGGCTAGCCAATCTTACACATATATTACCACAAAAGATACAAATGCTGGACACAGTACAAATGACACAGAACAAACACAATATCAATACATAAGAACAGGAGTTGGACTACAGGAGACCAGGTAGTTACAGGTGTCACCCAGGCGTAGGAGATACCCTGTCAGGTGTGCGCTCTCGAGAGAGGCGCAGGTCCCTGGTTGTGTGATGGATCATCCGGTGTGGGCTGTAGGGTGGCGTCGAGGGAAGCCCTTCTCTGGTGGGGCCTCGGATTTCCTTGGGACTGGGGCCAAATAGGGCAAGCATGTATGCTGCTCTGTGCCTGCCCTATTAGGAGGAGGACAGCTCGCCGGTGGGTCTGGATAGGTCCCAGCCTGGAGCCCTGGGTGCATCCCTCGGCGGCTGGGGGCTGCGGTCTCGCCGGCATCTAAAGGCCATCAGGGGCTGCCTGCGGTGTCTCGTCCACGGGGAGTCCGGCAGTGGCTGGCGACATCAAGGCACGGGCTGTAGTGAGCACGCTCCCAGGCTCAACAGAGCCACTCCAGATGCTCTCCAACAGGGACTCCACTGGGGAGCAAGCTCTGCCCCTGGGGGTGTGGGGGTAGTGAGAGAGGTGTCCCACTCTTGAAAGCGCCGTCACGTTCCCTGGCGCTCCGGCTGTTGAAACGGAGCCCTTCTATATATACAGTATAGCCGAAACCTCCCCATGGAAATTCTAAAAATTTTGTTGGATAATAAGTACGGAGAATTACCAACATATTGACAAATTCGTTAAAGTATGCCCACAAACACATTAATTTTAATTTCAAATCATTATTTATGCAAAAGAGAAGTATGTCAGAGCGAGTTGTTGAGCTGAAGGTGAAACACTTCTGCTAACTTTAGCCTGGCTAAACTCTAAATCCTGATTTTTAAAATGAATATCTAAAAGATACAAAATGTTCACCGGATTTCCAGTAAATCGGTGTGTATGAACCTATGCGGTCATAAAAGTGCCGATTCGGTATTTGTTCGCACCCCAACACAATGCGCTTCGGCAGTCACTTGTTACTGATGCCACATTCCGCCATGTTCCCACTCATAAGTATGATTGTCTTGTATCTTCCATTGAATTAATTAATTCTAGTGCATATTCGAAAACATCAATAATACATATCGTCTAAGGGTTTTGAAATGGTCTAGTATAATCATTAATGAAAAGAAGTGTGTATAATAACGGTGATGAGGGTTCCAAGATGGCGAGCAATTTCCGGCATATAAGGAGAATCCTTTAGTTACGACATGCACTATTGATTATGTATTAACTAAAGAGCACCCTTAATATGTAGCATTATGTGGTCTCCGTCATTATATTTGGTGTCGTGAACTCTTCTTGACTGATTAAATGATACGTATGTAATTATACGTTGTGGTATAAGTATATATTTCCAAACATTAGTATGGATTTGGGAATGTAAGAACCTTTACTGCACAGAGATTTTGCACCACCGTTGTGAGGGTACGAGTGCAAAGATGGCGGAAGTGGACCTCAGTTGTGTCATTGCCTGGCGTCAAGTGGCTTGAGGGAGGTGGTGTTTGATTGGTTTGGTCTTACATTCAGCAGGACGAGGCCGAGTATAGGCACTGCCCAGTCATCATTCAAGGATAATCACCACCAGTAAGTTATAGTGTTATCCAGCAAGTCTTTTTTGGTCTGCTGTGTGAATTAGGAATGAACGGGAACTTGTAGCCTCAGGTGAGGTAAAGTTTTTTTTAAGGTTCCATTGGCATTCGAAGAATTACGGTAATATTTGTTTATTGTCAGTATTCGTATTTTCCACTAATATTTTAACATTCGGTCCTTGTTTTATGCTGCTATATGGTGGATAGTGTTATTGTGCAATACATAGGAGTATAGTGCAATGAGTGTACGGTACATGATGAAATAATGGCTAGGGCAGGAGTCAGTTTCGCACTACAGCCAGGGCAAGCCGTTGTGAGTAGAGGAAATACAGTAGGATTTTATAGGAATATTTGCTTTTATCATATTGTTATATTTATTACGTATGCTTTATGTGTGAAATAAAGCATGAGTGTTATTGGTAGGTTTATCGTATGCTTGTGTGGATGAATGTAAACACTTCACCACATGATCATCAAAAAATATCGTCTGCGAAACCTTAGGTATCGCAGATGTGACATACAGAGCACGATCAGGAACTGTTGTGGTGAAAATATAATGTATGTTTCATAAAATGATGGATTTCATTATGTGTATTGTGAAAATATCATAAACACTGCAGCGTCTTCTCTGCTACACCTTATGGGACAGGTGTCACGTATATCTCTTTTAGTGAAATGTACTGTGTTTCCTATGTATTGATAAACTGGGCTATGTTTTGTGTGAAAAGAAAGTGAAAAAGTGACGCACGTCCTCGTAAGGAACAATTGCATGTACTTATATATATATATATATATATATATATATCTCTTTTGGTGAAATGTACTGTGTTTGCTATGTATTGATAAACTGGGCTATGTTTTATGTGAAAAGAAAGTGAAAAAGTGACGCACGTCCTCGTAAGGAATAGCAGGTTTTGTTCACCTGAGTGAGCACAAAGGTAGCGAAATGCAACGCGAGGTTAGGTACAAGTGCATTTACATTTTATTATTGAAATATAATCTGTTTCTTATAAAGAGATATATTTGGTTATGTATTTATGGGAGTAATAGGTGAAAGAGTCACCCACGTGCTCGTAAGGAAGGGAGCGGCTCAAACACGTGAGTCATCACAAAGGTAGTGAAATGCGGCGCGAGATACATAAAATGCGGTGGTGTAATATACTGTGTATCTCATGAAATGATATATTTGGTTCTGTGTAATGTGAAAAGAAAGTGAAAGTGAACCATGTACTCCTCTGGAAATCATCTTCTGCTACGTCTCATCGGCCAGGTATGGACCACGTAATTGACCTATGTACACAGACACACACACACATGCACACACACATACACATACACACAGACATGCACACACACACACACACACACACACACACACACACACTGGTGGACGGGAGTTCGCGCCTCGCTCAGGTTGCGAAAAGTTTCACTGACGAAGTGGGTGGTTACTGTCCCCCTTGAGCAAGGGGACGGGTGTGTGCATGTGTGAAGGTCACAGCCTTGCCCTTAGATCGGACTATATGAGCTCTCAGCTCCCTTCCGGGAGGGTAAAAGCTGACCATCACGACCATCAAGTGATCCTGACCGACCCGGTGAATTACACACATAAACACAGATACACACACATCCACATACACACACACACACACACACACACACACACACACACACACACATGCACACACACACACACACACACACACATTACAAAACTCCTCTTCCAACCGATGTGGTCCTGCAGGAAGATCATCGCCACTGGAGAAGTACTTTTTTTTTTTTTTTTTTTTTTTTTTTACCTCTTTCTGTCAGTATATTTACATATACATATATGTTGTTATTTACTTCAACACAAATGACAGGGAAATAAATTCTGTTTCTGTTGCTAGCAACAGGTTTTGTGTTCATGTGTGGTTTCTGAGAGGACTAAAAACTAAAAAGTAATTATATAAGATAGTTGTTGGTATATAATCGAAGAAACCGTAGCTAGCAAACATAAAACATGTTCGCGCGCTAAGGGAATATACTGTAAGTCAGCGCGGCTGCCGGCGGTTCAGTGCGCGGCAAAATACACCATAGTTTATTGTAATTTTCTCAAGAACTATAAGGCCTAGGATTACCGTACTTGTCTTAAATGAAAGCCAATGAAATTCTGCATCGGATAATGAAATAAAAACTTACTGCTCTCACTGAAAATTCGCCACAAAATCTCTCCGATTATAAAAGTTGTACTCTGTCGAACCAGAGTTTTTATTTTATCGCTTATTACTCGAAGACCATACCTCGTATCAAACTGGGACACCCGGCATTCGAAAGCTAATAAAATTCTTTTTCGATTGATGGTATATCATGTAGAGATTGATTCATAACCATTCAACTTATGATGTTGGGAAGTGAAATCGGCATCACGAATGTTTATTCTCAGCTTCCTAATTTCTGTATAGTGTTTTTTTTTTTTTGGCTTATCGTGTAGAACAAACTTCGGCGAGTACCGGTACCATATGTGGCGATGATGGGAAAATAAATATTTTTGGGTGGTGAAAATAAGCCGAGAATACACATTATCGGAGCACGCGGCCGCGGGGGGGGGGGGGAGATTGTCACACCCGCGGAAACTTAAAAACTTATGTGAGAGTGAGGGGGTTAATATTAATATTAACCCCATTGCACACGATGATGCAAAACGAGTCAAGATGCTTTTAGTCTGAAACGTAATCAAGTACGCACTATAATGCACTTTCCCTATAAATCATCATCAAAACTTTATCTGTGGCTGAAAGTGCATCAGATTTTGGTGAGTCATAGGTTAGGGTGTTTGTGTTCGAGGCAAACAAGTGGCAACACTGTCAACCCTGTCACAAGGACAAGTGGTCTAGTATTAGCTCAGTGTCCTCTCAGCAGTCAGGCAAGCAGGGTGTGTGAGCATGCGGCTGCCCATGTTATTCCTCGTATTCTATTACATCACTTGTCCATACCTTATGTGTATTATAGTGATAGTGTGCCATATAGTGCAGTGTGTCTGTGAAGAATATATATATGTGTTTTTTTTTTTTTTTAATATTTTCAGTGAAATGCAAATTTCACATTTATAACTGCCCATGACTGTTCCCTTTCACTACTCAAAGTAACCAAGATGGCAGGGAAAGGGTTATCTGAGGAGGAGTACCTGAAATATTTTTTTAGTGAAACTGAGGGTGAAGAGGATACAGACAAAGATTCTGGGGAGAGTGATCTTGAGAGTGACTGGGGTGAGGAGGAGAGGGAGAGCTAACCCTTTCCCCAGACGTCATGATAAACTCTCTTGAGGGTCAAGGCCACCTCCAGTATCACTGCCACTACCACCACTATATCCACTGGTACCACCACTACCACCACTGGTAGTACCACCACTGATACCACACACAAACACACGCTGGTGCAGTGGTAACGTTCTCGCTTGCCAACTGATGGACGGGTGTTCGCGCCTCGCTCAGGTTGCGAAAAGTTTCACTGACGAAGTGGGTGGTTACTGTCTCCCTTGAGCAAGGGGACGGGTGTGTGCGCGTGTGAAGGTCACAGCCTTGCCCTTAGATCGGACTATATGAGCTCTCAGCTTCCTTCCGGGAGGGTAAAAGCTGACGATCACGACCATCAAGTGATCCTGACCGACCCGGTGAATTACACACACACACACGCTTTAATCGTACCTTTCTTCCTCTCTGCAGCTCCATCTCTACGTTCCACAAGCATTCCAACACTGCTAGATGATGTAAGTAACTAGCTTATTTGTCTAGTTTTTATACTATGTATGTATAAGGTATAAATGTGTGTATTTACAGTATACAGTAATCCCTTAACTTATGCGAGGGTTACGTTCCCAGACCCTTTGTGTATGTGGTAAATTCGCGTATACGTTCTGTGTATGTGTGCACATAATTATGCATGTGTATTAAATGTATTACATCTGAATAATACTGTTTATGCACTACATACACCTAATAAACTAGCATAAAGTATGAAAAAACAACAAAAATGTAAGAAATTCAACACTTACTGAATGCTGACAAGCACAGGCGTAAGTGGAGACACTTTAGCACAGTCTGGTGCACTAGCCCTCACTGCCTCCCGTATGCTACGTTCTGTCTTCTTTATTGTACGAACAGTTGACTCATTCACCCCAAACATATGGTTCCAAGACAATTCGCCGTCAAAACATGGATGATTCCCCGTCAGGACAATTTGCTCCCTGGACAATTCCCTGTCATTTTATAAATGTACTTATTAATATTTTAATAGCTAATTTTCAGGGGGATTTTATAACTCATATAAGTAAAAAACTAGTGTATCCATCCATCATCCAATCCTACATTGCCCCATGAGGAGCGTAGGAGCCCGGGGTTAGACAGTTGGTCCTAACATTTAAGATGAGAGTGACCAACCTCACTACCTGCTAAATAAACTGGTAATATAGGTATGTAAATAAATGACGAGGAATTGTCCTGAGGGCTAAAATTCCTGACGGCAAATTGTCGCCGACATTCCATCCCTAAGTTTGTCCAACACTTTGACTTTCTCTGTCAGCGACATCACTTCATAAGCCCACTTTGGTGTGTTATCACATGCATCACTAGCACTACGCTTAGGCCTCATGTTGGCAAACAAGGCAGGCAATCACTGGAAGGCAGAAAAATAAGCCACAAATAACGATTCGCGAGTCACGCATGGTTCGACTGTCGGATTCAAACTGACTGTGTAGTGTGTGGTAGACCGACCTTCCACACACACACACACACACACACACACACACACACACACACACACGCACATGCACACACACACACACACACACACACACACACACACACACACACACACATACACACGTATCCGCACAGGCAGCGGGTAGGCAATTTTATATTTTATTTATTTCTCTCATATATTAAAATTATTTATTTGCATACTATAATTTTGTTTTAATTATTGTACGAAAAAAATCATGGATAACCAAAATCGCATGAATTAAGGGGTTACTGTATTCTCATAGGGTAAATGAGGTGCATTTCACTGTTTTTCTCTCAGGCATTTTACTTGGAAAGTATAGGTCGCATGAAAAATATGAAAAAAGCATGAGCAAACTGCTGATTTTTTATGTATACAGTCACTACTTGTTTTACGTTGATTCGGTTTACGATAATTCGCCACAACAATAATAGAAAAGTTCCACCCCAAAATGCAATTTACAATAAATTTCCCGCTGTAACAATTTTGCCATCGGAAAGCACCAGGCACGCGCAAGGTGACCGTCATTTGTCTCAGGCAAGATGGCGGCCCCAACGTGCAGCGCATTGTCATGGTTCAGGTCCCGCCACCCCTTCAAAGTCCTGTCTTTTCAACTTGTTCATGTGTGCCCCCCTGTTATCGTCACCTCTCAGCCAAACATCGTAGCGCTAGGCCAACTTTATGCAAGTGTGATTACTGTACTATGTTGTGTTGTTGCAACGATTTACTGTACGTGAATAACTCAGCCTGTACTTGTGTGATAGTGTTTCTTTTGGTGAATTACTGAACAGTACACTCTACCCTCGTTTTGCCGGACTAAAAGAGGGGTAGACCAGTCCCGGAATGGCAAAAGTCCGGCCCCATATACCATTCCCCAGACCATTACCATACTTTGTCCGAATTCTCCACTACTGTCCGGCATTTATTCCGATAATGTAGAGCATTCTGGAATGTAGGTTACCTATATCAACATAACTAACATACACACTACTTAAAATAATAACACTGATGCAATAACAGTAATAATAACTGACACAATAGCTGTATTTTGCTAGCTACAACCCTAAGAATGGTTGTTTAGACAGTTGTTGATGAGAATGTGGAGGGTATGATAGAAGAAGATCAGAAAGCTGAGGAAAACGATGAAAATGAGCAAGGAATGGAGCACCACAAGTTCAGCCAACCACAAATCAGCTGACCGAGATACAAACACACAATCTTGGACCGAATCAGCAATTTTAATTGGAAAATATTTTAATCTTTATCACCAGATTGGTTTGCACACCTAATTATTTGAAATCCAGTAAAAAATAAGTGCTTAATTTAATTATTAATCGAAAATCAGGATTCAGAGTGAAAATTTCTTAAAGTTAGCAGAAGTGTTTTGCCATTAGCCCAACAACTCGCCCTGACGGACTTTTGTTTTGGATAAATATCGATTTACAATGCAGATACATTTTTTTTTTTACTCAAGGTAAATATTTATGCAAACGAGAAGTCTGTCAAGGTGTGCTGACGGTCTGAAGGGGAAATATCTGCTAACATTGGCCAACCACTCATCAGCTGACCAAGATGTAAACACTGACGATCTAAAGGGGAAAAATATCTGCTAACATTCGTGCATTTTGGCTCTGAAACCTAATTTTTTAATTAAGTTACATTAAGTAAAATTTTTAAAGTAGATTTCAGATAATTAGGTGTGTATGAGCCACTGTGGTGAAAAAGATTAAAATATTTTCCAGTGAAAAGTGGACTGGACTTTCTGACCACTACTTGGTGATGGCCAGAATCAAGATCCAAATAAGATGGAGAAATAAAAGAAGGGAAGGACAGGAAGAAGGAGTATTTGCAAGGAAAGTGGAAAGGTTACAAGAGGATGAGAAAAAGGCAGAATATAAGAGGAAAGTGGAGGAACGATTGGGCATATATGAATTGGAGCAGATGGAGGACGTGGAAGGTGTGTGCAGGATATTTACAGAAGAAATATGTGCAGCATGTGATGTGGTGTGTGGGATGAAGAGAAGACGGAGGGGGATGCAAGGAACAGCATGGTGGAATGAAGAGGTGAGACAGGCTGTGGCACAAAAGAAGAAAGCATACAATGAATGGATGAGGAATAGGGGCGTGGAAGAAGTTGAGAGGCGGAAGAGAGAGTTGTATGTAGAAAGAAAGAGAGATGAAAAGATTAGTAAGAGAGAGTAAGAAGAGAGTGGATGAGGAATTTGGAAGGAATTTGAGTGTAAAGTGGAGGGACTGTAAGAAAATGTTCTGGAAAGAGGTGAAGAAAGTAAGACAGGACGGAAGTGAAGTTAGCAGGGGAGTGAAAGATAAAAATGGTAGATTACTATTGGAGAAGAGAGAAAAATTGAGCAGATGGAGAGAACACTAAGGAATTGTTGAACATAGAGGATGGAAGTAATGCGAGTGTTTTTTTTTTTTTTTTTTTTTGTGAGGAAGAAGGAACCAAAGGCAATGAGCCCGCAAAATTGTTCCTTCCAAGAGAAAAACAAAATACAAGAGAGAGCCAAATTCAAGATCCATTCATTTCGAGATGCCTGGACACACTGCATTTGAAAGACTGGAGATCATAGGAAGCAGGAAATACAAAGAGAGGGAGACAGTTCCAGAGTTGACCTGTTGCATAAATGAAGGACTGGGAGTAACGATTAACTCTTGCATTAGAGAGTTGGACAGAAAAGAGGTGAGAGTTTGCTGCTAGATGGGTGCTACGCGCCTGTCGTAGAGGTGGAGGAATGCATGCAGACAGTTCAGAGGAACAGTGACCATTGAAGTAGCAATAGAAAAGAGATAAAGATGCAACAGTGTGGCGAAGAGACAGAGGTTGAAGGGAGTCAGTAAGAGGGGGGGAGTTAATGAGACGAAAAGCCTTTGACTCCACCCTATTGAGAAGAGCTGTATGTAGGGAACCTCCCCACACATGAGAGTTGTACTCCACCAAGGGGCGGATAAAACCCCTGTATAGAGTCAACAATTGTGCAGGGGTAAAGAAGGAATGGAGTCAGCTTAGCACACCCAATCTCTTGGAAGCAGATTTTACAAGAGATGTAATATGATCTTTCCAAGACAAGTCCCAAGCAAATGAAACCCCAAGCATGTTCAGCAATGATGCAAGATTAAGTTGAATATTATTAAACATTAGTGGGTATACCTGTGGAGGATTTTGTCAGGTTGATAATTGCAAAAACTGCGTCTTTGATGCATTAAAAATAACAAGATTATTTTTACCTCGGTCAGAGATACGAGCCAAGTCAGACATTAGGTGTGCCATAGCCTCATCCCTTGTTTGTTGAAGTAACTGCTGAGATGGACGTTGTGGGAATCGAATGGAAAGGTGAAGGGTGGAGTCATCAGCGTATGAGTCGATAGGGTTAGATGTACAGCTTAGAAAGTCATTGATGAATAAATGGAAGAGAGTTGGTGATAAGACAGAGCCCTGAGGAACACCACTGTTAATAGATCTAGGAGAAGAACGATGGCCATCTACAACAGCGGCTATAGAACGACCAGAAAGGAAGCTAGAGATGAAGGCACAGATAGAAGGATAGAAACCGTAAGAGGGCAGTTTGGAAATTAAAGATTTATGCCAGACTCGATTGAAAACCTTTGAGATGTCAAGTGCATTGCAAAGCTTTCACCAAAGTCCCGAAAGGAGGATGACCAGGAGTCTGAGAGGTTGGTGAGAAGATCGCCTGTGGAGCGTCCCTGACGGAACCCATACTGACGATCAGAAAGAAGGTTGTGATAGGAAAGATGCTTTAAAATTTTTCTGTTAAGAATAGACTCAAAAACTTTTGAGGTAATAATAATAATAATAATAATCTGGCCTTTTGTTTCTCAAAAGCACCAGTTCATCCTTTGGGAATTCGCTAGTGCTCGACACCCATATTTTTTTTTACAGTTACAAGAATTGTGGCATTTCTTGTATATAATACAAGCTACATCATATATACATGAAAGTGGCAATAATTAAACCCTATAATCATCCGTCATAGTACCTCTCTCCGGGTCATAGCATTTTGAAAAAAGAAAGGCTTTCAGCTGTCTCTTAAAGGATTCAACAGTAGAGAGTTGTCTTATGGACAATGGCAATCTATTATATAATCTAGGGGCTGTATACGCAAAAGAATGATCAGAGAAAGATGACTGGTGGATGGCTCCTGGTTCATCAAGACGCAAGGAATCATCTTCACTGCGTAACATCACACCCGGGTGTGCCGATAGGAGTTTTAACAATTCAGCAAGATACTTCAGTTCACTGAACTTAAGAACATTGAATGTAATAAGACACAGTTTAAATTCAATTCTAGCCTTTACTGGTAACCAATGCAACTCAGTCAGAAACGGGGTAGTTGAGGTTCTCGGGGGGAGACCAAAGATAAGTTGTGCTGCTCTGTCCAACACAGACTGAACTTTTGTTAGTACAGTAATCACTCCAATATCCGACGTAATAGAGCCATAGGTAGGTCCGGATATTGGGCCCCAGCTTATGGACTTGTACTTATGGACCCTAACTCAGAGAAACACCTATACAACTCCCTCTGGACATGCTTAGCACCTATTTAAGACCCAAATCACATCAATAAGGCACATAAATGACTGAAATAAATGCAAAAGAAACATAAAATGAGGGTTTAGAAGTAGGTTCATACAATAATAAACATTCTGGTGACTGGCTCCTGGACTGGTACTTATGGACCCTAACCTACCCTAACTCAGAAAAACACCTTCCTACTGCACATGCATAGCTCCTAACACCCTATTCACACCAATAAAGGACATTAAAGAGTGAAATGAGGTAAGTATAGTATGGAAAAAAGTACAGTATGAAACATTCTTATGTCCGGATAGTGGGGATGTTCAGATATTAGAGTGATTACTGAGTAATCCCTCTAATATCCGAACGCCCAATATCCAAACATCCCCACTAACCGGACATAATCATCCCGGGATCCAATATTCCCAAAATGGGCCAAAGACCGCAAAAAATTCGAAAAATATCTGACTTTTTTCCCTCCCGTAATTTGAAATTGCCGCGAGGTGCCAAACAGCTGTTACACCATGGTCCCTTCACCCCTTCCTTCCTCCCCCTCCCCTGTCAGGGTTGCCATTTGTTATTTTTCATTACCAAGTGTGGGCCAATTTGGTAATGAAAAGTTCATTTGGTAATGAATCAGAATAATGCATTACCAAATGGATTTTTCACATATATGAGGATACACAGGATGGAGATGGTCGATTGTTTGCTCTTTCTCATTAATCTGCTAGCCTACATAGCGTGAAAATAATCAACATGGTGTTAATTATAAGGAGAGTGATTACATGTATTTCCACTTGTATATACAGTATAATTAGTGAAGAATAAATGCTGGCTTTACGAATTTGGTAATGAAAAGTTAAATTTGGTAATGAAAGTTGAGGAGATTGGTAATGTGGCCATTGTGATCTGGCAACTCTGTTATCCCGCCATCATCGACAGTCACAGCCAAACTCCGATCGAGTGCAGATGTTTATAGAAGTGCAAGCCACAGGTGCTTGTTTTTTGTGAATAAACTGCAATACCTCGCCACTAGAACACACGGGAATTTAGTGTTGTGCAGTGTTAAGAAATTAGAATTTAGAGTGCAGAGGATTAACTGTGGACTGCAAACTGGCGGTTCAAACCAGTCCAGGAGCCAGGGACTTGTAAGTACCCAGAATGTTTTATATTGTATAAACTCACCTCTAAAACCTCATTTTATGGTTCTTTTGCATTTATTTCAGTCTTTTATGTCCCCTATTGGTGTGATTTGGGTCTTAAATAGGTGCAATGCATGTCCAGAGGGAGTTGTATAGGTGTTTTTCTGAGATATGGTCCATAAGTACAAGTCCAGGAGGCTGGGGCCCAATATCCGGACAGGATCACTATCCGGACGTGCCTTTGGCTCTATTACGTCGGATATTGGAGGGATTACTGTATATAATTTGGAAGACCAACCCACAGTGAATTACAATAATCAACACAAGACAAGACCACTGCATGGACCAGTGTTAAGAGGCACCTTCTATTCAGGAATTTTCTCACAGAGTACAGATTTCTGATATGCAAGTTACACCCTCTTACAACCTGATTAATATGTTCTTTGTAATTTAACTTAGAATTAAAATAAACACCCAGATTTTGAACAGAACTGACTGGGTGAAGCTGTGACACGCCAGTGTTCAAAGCCAGGGCATTGTCAGTGTCATCACCCCTTCTGTTTCCTCTGATGATGATGATCTCAGTTTTACCATCATTCAGCTTAAGTTACCTCTTAGCCATCCAGATCTTAATATCAGACATTAGAGATTCAAACTTTGTCTTAGTATCGTTGATATTTGACATTTTAACATAGAGCTGGGTGTCATCAGCATAAAAATGATAGGACACATCATGAGCATCAAGTAGAGACGATAAACTACTTGTGTAGATGGTAAATAGAATTGGACCCAAAACTGATCCTTGAGGGACTCCAAATAGAAGGGGAGCAGAATCAGAGCTAGCGTAACCAACAACCACTCTGAGATCAGTTCGACAGATACGACTTAAGGAGCAAAAGGGCACTATCACGAATGCCATAAAAATACAGATGGTCCAACAATAGTTTATGATCTACTGTATCAAAAGCTGCAGACAGATCCAACAGAACTAGGAGAGAGGACATCCCACTACAAGTGTTTGCCACCAAGTCACTCTGAATCCTTGTTAGTGCAGTTTCAGTTGAATGGTGTTTTCTGTATGCTGATTGATCAACAGGAACAACTCTGTTGTGTTCCAGTAGTGGTACGAGTTGATCGAGTATGGCCTGCTCAGTAATCTTGGATAAAAAAAGGCATGTTAGAGACGGGACGATAATTTGTCATGCTCTTGACATCAAGGCCAGGTTTCTTAATTAGGGGCCTAAGCAAAGCACGTTTCTCAGACTGCACAAAATTACTTTCTGAGAATCATCTATTTATTATATTGCAGATAAAGTCTGCAGCGTGCTCATACACATCAGGTAGATGTGACATGTTACATGGATCGAGTGAGCAAAATGTTTTATTAAGTTCTCTGATATAACATTTGACTTTGTTTACATCCAGCAGATGAAATGTTGAAAGCAAATGATCCCCAGTGCACTGTGGCTGGAAGTTAACTGAGTACCTTCACTAGGAGAACTGCTGTCTAAATCACTTCTTATGTGAGACATCTTACTTGTAAAAAATGAAGCAAAATCAGAAGCCAATTGGGTATCAGATGCAGAAGTTGGTTTAACAATTACATTCCTCCGACCAACCAAATTGTTCACAACTGTAGACAGTTTTTTTTTATCACCACCACATGAATCAACTTTATTTTGATAATACCTAGCCTTTTGGGCTTTCACAGTGTGAACGACTGCTTTTCTCGCAAAAACATAACGCAAACGAGTTGCTTCGGTCTGCTGCAAGCGCCACTCACGTTCTGCCCTTCTACGTTGTCTACGCAAAAAATAATGGATGGACCATACCACGGAGAATCATCATGTACAGTGATTGTTTTTACTACCTCAGGACAATAATGGTAAAAAATTGACCTAAGCTCATTGTTGTAAATATCAACCAACTCATCAGAAGAAAGACTGGAAGATTCAGTGGAGTTTAAACGTTGATCAGTTACAAGACACATCAACTGGCGGCCAACATTCCTGTAATTTCTGAACCTGATGACCTTTTTATATGAAGGGGATTTCGGGACATCATAACTAAGAGTGATCAGAGCATGATCAGAGATGAGGGGGTCAAATGAGTCAACCTCCTTATCTGATACACGCCTGCAACAAACAGGGGACAAGATCAAGTCAAGGACATGTTCTGAGACATGAGTTGGATTATTCACATGACTGAAAAAATTGTTCTGGGTGATCAACTCAAGGAATTCTGAAGAAAATGGTTTTGACTCTGGACTGTCAACCCAATAATTGAAATCACCACAAACAAGAAGTCCTCCAGGTTTAAGAGAAAACCCTTCAAGAAACTGCCCAAACTCCTCCATAAAACCTCGATCTCTGCCTGGATGACCTGGTCGATAGACAATTGCAATTCTAATGGTATTCTGATGTAAATTTATTAATCATTCATTCATTCATTCATTGCCAGACGCCATGTATCCCAGACAGGGTGGCCAAGGGCTTAGAGTTATTTGTTTTACAGGGAGGGGCACTAATCCTCCACCAACCCCACTTGACACGTAGGGATGCCAACAGCATCTGGTGTTCCCAGGCGGTCACCCATCCAAGTACTAACCAGACCCAACGTAATTTATTAATACTTCCATAAATTCAAATGAAGATGGGGTCAGGTCTGAGTCAATGAGAGAAACATTTGCAAGTGCTGCCGAATAGATGAGTGCTACGCCTCCTCCTGGATAGTCAGCAGCAGGCCTGGGAATACTAGTTATAGAATGTGTCTTAGGCAAAGCATTACGAATAATATCGATATCAGACTCATACAACCAGGTTTCAGTCAAGCACAAAATGTCAAGCTCATGCTGATTTAGAGTTTCATTAATATAGTCTGTCTTATTTTGGATAGAACGAATATTTAAAAGACCCATCCTTAACTGGTTCAAGAGGGATGTAGTCAGTTTTTTGAATGGTCAAATTTGGTGTTTTCAATCAATCTATTCCTATGAGAAATCATAATTGGACAGTCTCCACTTGATGCAAAATGGTCAACCGACTGTGAATTTGAATTAGCTTCTTGATGTCTTAAAGAAGAGTAGTTGATGCATTTTTCGGCGAATTTCTGTTACCACAATCCTTAGATTTATGGGTTCCATCACAAAAGACGCACTTAGGTTCATCACTTTTCCTAGAACATCTCTCAAATGTATGACCAAAGCCTTGACAGTGATGACACTGTGTAACCCAGAATCTATCGAATGCGCGGCATCTAGTAAGATCCACATAGATGTAATTGCCCTGTTCTACAATGGAGGATCTCACGTCTGGCGACATCTTCAAGACAGCAGTTTTGGTGTCATTCCTTGTTCTTGTGAAGAGAAGGTTGAGGGTACAAACTCGATCAACAAGCATCTTAATTGTATTGTTTTTTCTCAGAATGTTTGGGATGATGTCAGAGTCACCCAAGGAAGAGGAAAGGCCTGTCACGGTCATTTTAGGCAACATTTTCTTTGGCTCTGATATGCAAAAAGTGCCCTCAGAGCCAAAATGATCACTCAGCACCCCAGATACCTCACCTTTGGCCTCAGCCGATGGAAACTTCATTACCAACCCACCAGCCTTGGTCTTAAGACAGCTATCAACCGGTACCGAGTTAGGTACACCTCTGATGTCTTCTGGTCCCATCTGATTTGTGAGGGCATCAGCACCACTCTTTGGTTTCACAATCAGTACATGCTGACTATGAATGGCTTTTTTCTGGCCATGAGCACTGATCTCAATCACGCCCCCAGGCAGATCCTTCCCTTCCTCCACGAGGGACCCGCGAACAGCATCCGCAAATGACTTGGCCTGATCTTGCGTGACTGCCATGGGTAATGGGACCTTGGTCTCTAGTGCCTCCAGTCTATTTGAAACATCTCTAATTGCCTGAAAGATTGGCCCAATAACTTTATCTTCAAACTCCTTCCTGGTACTACTTCCTCCACCAGCCAAGACCTCGTACGCTGGTGCAACACATTGGCTACACAGCCAGCGAAAGCCCAGCAGGTGGTTCTTCTTCATAAATGGATAGTTGCCTGCATCCAAATTTTCACAAGCTATATGAACCCACTCACTGCAGTAGGCACACTTCAGTGCTTGTGCACTTTTTGCTACAGACCTACTGCAGTGAGGGCACTGGTGTTGCTTGCTCATGATAAAGGAGAACAGAAAACAAAACAAAATGACAACAACAACAGCAAAAGGTACATACAATACTACCCGGGATAAACCCAGGTAGCGCCACCCCCGTTTGTGTTACCCTGATTTAGGAGAAAAAAAGAAAACCGAAAAAAAACAAAAAACAGAAATGGAAAAAAACAGGGTGTCTGCGAGGTCACCACGAGCAGGTGGGGTACGACTTGACTGTCTTTCTAGGAAAGGTAACCCAAACCAAGGTGCCGCAAAAGTGCTGAGATGGTATTGACAACTTTTCCCAATTCGAGCTTTATAGCAGTAGCAAATACGTCACTTAGGCAAGACCTAATTGGTTACAATACTGCCATTGCGCAAATTGGACGATAGTTAGAGGGTAGGGAATGGTCACCCTTCTTTGGGACTGGCTGAATGAGAGCAAACTTCCAGCAAGAAGGAAAGGTAAAAGTTGATAGACAAAGGCAAAAGAGTTTGCCTAGGCAGGGTATAAGCACAGAAGCACAGTTCTTGAGAACAACAGGAGAGACTGCATCAGGCCCATATGCCTTATTAGTATTGAGGCCTGTGATGGCAGAAAATACATCAGCTGAAGAAATTTTAATGTTAGCCATGAGGAAGTCAGAGGAGGGAAGTGGTGGAGGAACAGCACCGGAATCATCTAAGATGGAAGTGGAGGAGAAAGTCTGAGCAAAGAGATCTGCTTTATCAGTAGAAGAAATAGCTACAGAGCCATCAGAGTAGAAAAGAGGAGGGAAGGATGATGAGGTAAAGTTGTTAGAAAGGTTTTTGGCAAGGTGCCAGAAGGAGCGGGAAGAATTTGAGTTAGAGAGTTGAGAGCATTTTGTACGGATGAAATTATTTTTAGCAAAGCGAAGAACAGACTTAGCACGATTCTGGGCAGACACATATAAAAGATGTGATTCAGGGGTGGGTTGGCTCCAGTACCTTTTATAGGCCCTCTCCTTGTTTTGGACAGCATTAGAACAAGTGTGATTAAACCAAGGCTTTCATGCATTAGTCAAAGGATATGAGAAAGGAATGTATGCATCCATGCCCGAGAGAATAACCTCCGTAATGCATAAGGCACACCCAGATGGCACAGATGGCTCCCGGCCATGGAAGCAATAATCATTCCAGGGAAAAATCAAAGAAGTACTGCCTGAGGGCCTCCCAATCCACAGCTCCAAAGTGCCACAGACGACTTTTCTTTGGAGGGTCCGCAGGCCGTACCGGAGTGATAGGACAGGTTAAGTGATAAGGTTGTGATCGGAGGAGCCCAACGGAGAGAAAAGATTAACAGTGTAAGCAGAAGGATTAGTTGTAAGGAAGAGGTCAAGTATGTTGGAGCTCTCTCTAAGGTGGTCAGGGATACGTGTAGGGTGTTGTACAAGCTGCTCTAGGTCATTAAGGATAGAAAAGGTGTAGGCTTGTTCACCAGGTGGATCAGTGAAAGGAGAGGAGAGCCAAAGGTGGTGGTGAACATTGAAATCTCCAAGAATGGAGATTTCAGAGAAGGAGAAATGGATAGAATGTGTTCCATCGTAGAAGTAAGATAGTCAAAGAATTTTTGATAGTCAGGTGAAGTAGGAGATAAGTAAACAGCACAGATATATTTAGTCAGAGAATGACAGGAAAGCCGAAGCCAGAGTGTAGAGAATTCAGAAGAATCGAGTTCAGGAACACGAGAGCAAGATAAGTTGTTGCGTATATATACACAACACCCACCTTTGGCTTTGAAATGAGTATAGAGAAAGTAGGAGGATACAGAAAAGGGTCTGCTGTCAGTTGCCTCAGACAGCTGAGTCTCAGTTAGAAAAAGAAGGTGAGGTTTAGGGAAGGAGAGGTGGTGCTCAACAGAGCGAAAGTTAGGGGAATGGCCACGAATGTTGCAGAAATGAAGAAGAAGAGAGTCAGACAATGGTTCCTGGCGTCTTGAGTCATCACCGGGAGAGGGGCTGAAGGTGGGGGCATTAATGGTCCCCCTCCCTGGGGACTCCGAGGCTACGTTATTCGACGCCATTTTTTTTTAATTTTGGAAAGGAGGTGTGGTGTGTACTGTGCATGTAGTCTGGTGTTGACAGTTCGAGAAACTTGTATTGGAGAGCATGCTGGCCTACTCTCTGTGTTACTGAGACACTGAAAAAGTTCAGCAAAAGGGGATGGTCGGGACCTAGTCCCTAGGGCTGATGAAACGGGAGCTCCAGCTCTCCCTGTCATCAGCTTGGGAATGGCTGGGAGAAGGAGGGAGGTGAGAAGACAGGAAGAAATCAGTAGGATAGAAGTTGTGGAAGCAATAAAGAATGTTAAATTGGGGAAAGCCCCAGGAATTGATGGAGTGTGTGGTGAAATGCTGAAGCATGGGGGAGAGATAGTAGTAGAATGGATGTGGAAGATGTGTAGATTGGCCTGGGAGGAAGGTAGAGTCCCGGAGGATTGGAAGTCAGGTATAATTATTCCCTTGTACAAAGGAAAAGGGGAAAAAGAAGTGTGTGGTAATCATAGGGGCATTTGTCTTCTTAGTATAATAGGAAAAGTGTATGGTAGGTTACTTATTGACAGAGTTAGGGAAAGAACAGCAGAATTAGTTGGAGAAGAACAGGGAGGCTTTAGGAAGGGAAGAGATTGTGTAGATCAGATATTCATTCTTAGATCTTTAGTGGAAAAGTTTTTAGAGAAGGGAAAGAAGTTGCATGCGGCTTTCATGGATTTGGAGAAAGCATATGACATGGTGTATAGACAAGGATTGTGGAAAGTATTAAGAATATATGGAGTAGATGGGAAGTTGATGAATGCTGTGAAGAGTATGTACAATAGTGCTAAGGCTGTAGTGCGTATGGATGGTGAACTGAATGAATTTTTCTCTTTGAAGGTTGGGTTGAAACAGGGATGTGTCATGTCTCCATGGTTGTTCAATCTGTACATGGATGGGATTATAAATGAGGTACAAGGTTGGGTAGTGGATGTTGGAGTGGCCCTGGTGAGAGAGGGTAATGTTTGGAAACTCCCTGTACTGTTGTTTGCAGATGATACTGTGTTGTTGAGTGAAGACGAAAGGGAGCTGCAGGACTTGGTGGATGAGTTTGGGAGAGTGTGTAAGAAACAGAATCTAAAGGTGAATGTAGGGAAGGGTAAAGTGATGGTCTTTGAGAGAGGTGAAGTCAGAGAATGTACAGCGAGGTTGGATGGTGAGGAATTGGACAATGTAAGTACAGTGGGCTCGCACAGTGCGTGTCACCGCAGTGCGTGATTCGCCTTGTGCATGAGTGACCAAAAATCATAACCAAAAACCCTTTAATGCACGAGTTTACTGCACAGAACGCGAGGCAGAGGCAAGGAGTGGCTCAAAAATGCCATTTTCTACTAGTGCGCGACCACCCCTCACAGAGCGCGTCACGTGTCGTCATGTTGATGTGCCAGACAGAGTCAAGTTGAGCAGCCTAGTGTGATGGAAGGCAGGACTGAGCTGTGTATGTCAAACTTTAGCAAGATCCTTGCTGCCATGGATAAGCTCAAGGAAGAGATGAAGGAACAGGAAGTGAGCAACCTAAGAACGGAGGAACTTCTGGTTGGTATCGACAAACTCTTCCATTTCTACACAGACAGGCACAGGGAAGAAATAAACAGGAGAAGACAGACGCTCATAACAAGCTACACACAGCGGGCTCAAGTTGGTGAAATAGCGGAACCATCGACATCTTCTGCTCCTGTTCCTGTTGAGGATGAAGAGGATGCAATGTCAGAAGTGTCAGCATTGAACTTTGAAGGGTTTATGGCCGAAGTGAGTGACTTTGATGCTCCTGGGGAAGGTGATCAAGAGGAGTCTGCGGAGGGAAGTGTTGGTGCGGTGGGGAGTGCGGCGCTGTAAGTGTTGCCGCACCTCGGAACCCCTGTTATTTAAGTTCATCAGGCCTGTTGTCTACTGTTGTTAAGGTGACTACCCATATTTTTGTTATTGTAGCTATAGCTTTAGTACAATGACTGAAACATATGACCTTTATTATGTCTCTAAGGGCCAAAAAATGTCCAGGTATGAGGGGGTACCACCCATATGTAATTATTCCCATAAGATAATGTATTCCTAGTACGCGAATTCCCAGTGCGCGAGCTCGTGCATCGCCCAATCTCTCGCGCACTGTGCGAGCCCAATGTATGTTTAAGTACTTGGGCAGTGTGATGAGTAAGGATGGAGGTTTGGAGGGTGAAGTGCTTGAAAGGGTGCAGCAGGGAAGAAAGGTTGCTAGTTCCTTGAAAGCAGTGATAAGAAACAGGGAAGTGAGCATGGAAGTGAAAAAGTTACTACATGACAGTATTGTGATACCAACTCTATCGTATGGAAGTGAAGCTTGGACGTTGTTGGAAGGACACAAGTCAAGAGTGAGAGCAGTGGAAATGAGTTATTTAAAAGGAGCCTGTGGAGTCACATGGAGAGACAGGCTGACAAGTGAGGATATAAAGGAGCATTGTGGTGTGGATGTGGATGTGATAGGAATGTTAGGAGGAATACACTGAGGTGGTTTGGCCATGTGGAGAGGATGGAGGGTAAAAGACTGACGAAGAGAGTATATGTGAGTGAGGTGGAGGGTGGGAGAGGGAGGGGGAGGCCGAGGATGAGATGGAGGGATGGAGTGGAGAGGTTTATGAGAGAGGGGGATGTGAGTTGGGAGCAGGGCAATGAAATGGCGAGGGACAGGGCGACGTGGAAGCGATTTGTTTGTGGCCACCCCGAATGGGATTGAGGCGTCTGGCAATAGATAGATAGATAGAAAAGTGCCAATTCGGTATTTAGTCACACCGAGTAGGGTGAGCTAAGTGAGTAGGAATGGATCCCATTGACTTCATCCGTAAGAAAATATTTTTTTTTATTACCTATGAATTTTATTGTGTCCAACCCACCCTTAAACTTTACTGTGTTATGCAATAAATTATTTATAGAGGCATTTGAGAAAGGTAAGAGGTAAATGGGATATTGCCACGAGTTAGGAGCTGGTGACGTGAAGCAGGTTGGTGGCCAAGATGCATTTCATGTATGAAAAGTAATTTCCTGTGTGTGTTACAAATGGCCTTTATCGAGTCAAATCCTTGCACAAATTATACTGGGTTTTGCAGCAGACTACTTTTAGTTTGATATGAGAGAATAATGGCTGGACTTTTGTTGAGAATCCCAGACTTGTACGGGCATTTGTCTGGCATTTGATAATTTTGTCCGGCCTCAGCCCGTGTCCGGGAAATCCGAAATCCGTGAAAAGGGGTCCCACAAATCGAGGGTCGAGTGTACTGTGGATTTGTGTGCCCAGTGGTAAGGTCAGTGCCAGTGTAGGCCCCAGTGCTATGGTTGGTGCAGGTGTGGGCCCCAGTGCTAAGGTTGGTGAAGGTATGGGCCAGATTCCCCTCCCCCTAACCTGTTCCTGTCTGACTCAGAGGCTGACCACTAATGCCTGTAAGCACAGGCTGTCCCCCAGCCTCGGGGGGGGAACAACTTGGAGACGACTTAGACCAACACAGGAAGGAATGAAGGTGGGTTGTCATTTATGGTTCAGTCTTGGTTAGGTGACTTTCGAAAGTTGAGTTGACGTAACCTCCCTTTTATAATGGGTTTCAATCTCCCGATTTACGATAAAATCAGTACATAATAAGGTATGACCTGACGTAACCCCATCGTAAAACGAGTAGTGACTGTACTTTTGTAAAGCAAAATAACCTTTGTGTGCAAATTATTTCGGAAAAAGTTTGGAAATACACACATACTCCTTTTACAGGCACGAGCTTTCGTACTGTTACTCCACCCAACTCGTCCTAGCTTTTCAAAAATCATTTTCTGTAAAACAATACGGGTTATAACAATTTCTATTACAGCATGGGCTTCCTTATCTTTTGGACTACAGAAATGTAAATAATTTATATATATATGTTTGCTACAGTCTCTATAATAACATACTAAAAGACAAACAAACCTTACATTTTTTTTTTTTTTTTTTTTCCTCAAAACTATTGGGCATATCAAGATTTCCCAGTGCTCATAAGAAAGCTTGTGAAATTCTGCACATAAACAAGTACATTGCAACTGCATGTCCTGGAAAAAATTTTATGCAGTGATGGTGGGAATTTATTAGAAGTTATTTTTCTCCTAAATAAGGTTTATTCTCACTTCATTTGTATACATTTATTCATTTTTTTTTTTTTTTTTTTTTTCTTATAAACATCAAAAGATGATGCGCTGTTATTTACAACAATAAAAGCATTCCCCGGGGGTAAATTTGGACATAGAATTTTTTTTTCTTTCCACGCGATGGAGGCAGCCTAAGCCGGGTTTTGGCTTTGTGTCTGGCACAGAAACTTATTGGGAACTTACAGTGCACAAAAGGGTTACAGTAGACCCCTTTTCTAATTTTTTTAGCATTTAGAACAGGGATTCCCAACCTATTGCTTGCGAGCACCACTGTGCTCTCTGATGGTCTGGCAGTGCTCTTTCACAGTGGTTAGAATCATGCTTGCGAGCACCAACTCTTTGTAGGCCAAAGTTTGACAAAGAGCTGATAGTCACGATGTAAGACTTCACATCAGTTATCGAGCAAACCTGCTGATTATAAATGCATAAGCAAACACTGTATGCCAGTGTTCCATTGCGGTTGGTTTTAGACATTATTCTGTGTTAAGTGGTAGGTGGTGGCAACCATCATCCACTCACTTGATGTAGTGCTGCCTACTTCTTCCTAAGCCTTTATCATTCTTTTTCCGTGCCTGCCCTCCTCTCTTCCTATTTCTCCCATCTTTCCTGTCACTTCTTATTGCTTTTCTTTCCTTTACAGGTGGCTTTACATTGAGTAACAGGTCAAATGGTTTCCTGTAAGCCAAGAAACCATTTACAACGCTGGGTGATAACCACATAACCAAACCATACGTGCTGCCTACGTGTCAGCAAGTGGGTTGGTGGAGGGTTAGTGCCCCTCACCGTAAAACAAATAACTCAAAATCCAGTGTCCACCCCCTACGGGATTATGGCGTCTGGCAATAGATAGATAAATAGATAGACTTTTTAAAATTACACTAATGTGAGTAAACTGCATAACTTATATAAGGTATAGTATATGTAACATTGATGAATTTCCCTGGGCAGTCTTCATTTACACTGGATCATCTGGAATGTGGATGATTAATGTACAGATGCAGCTTATTTAGAAACATTATCTGAAGGGGCAAACTATTGCAGTGTATGCCATGATATACATATACCTATATGTATAACGTGCAAGTTTGGTAAATGTTGATAATTTCCATAATATATATATATATCCGACTTGTACAAGATTTATTTGTGAATCTTCTGTGCAAGTAATTTAAAGATTTATGATCTTTAAAATAGGTCTTACTAACTGAAGGGTATTTACTTTCCAGTATTATCTTACAGGTAGTATAACAGGTCAACACATTCAATGTATTTAGTAATATTACCTTAAGAGGCAAACTATTGCTGTGTATGCCATTACAGTAGAACCTCTTTAATCCAGACCCCTTTAATCCGGATTTCTGTTAATCCAGACAAAATTTAAAAATAATAAGCTCCAAAAATATGTTGAAAGAAATTCTAAAGTCATTTTTAGTATCGACGCGGAAAGCGATCGTCATTCGTTTAGTCTCGGATCACGCTAGGTCGCAACATGGGCGCCTGTTTAAACACACGCTAGCATTCGTTCCATCAACTAGTTCACCAACCATTTATATTTTTACGCTGTATTTCAAAAGTTAATCCTCCTTACCATGCCCCTTAATTTAAGTGTAGCTTCTGTAATGAATAAAGGTGTTAAGAGGAGGAGTTTGCTTACACAAAAATGGGTCAGAATATTCTGCAGTGTCTAGTGATTACTGTAGGTTATTTTTTGTACTTAAATGTGCTTTACTTGTACATCAAACATTAGCTTCTTGCCCATATGGGTGTTATCAATATGCCAAAGATGACAATGTATTTTTTGCCTACATAAGTTTTATTTTTATTCCAAATATTACAGTTAATTAATTAATTTTTTTTTTTGCCTACATGGACCTTAGGCACTTACTACAATTTAAAATGTAGGCTAGTTTCTTGTCATGGCCTTACCTGTAAATTATGCAATACAAAACTATTGTACATGATTAGTTTTGTTATTTTAGTACCGGTATCCTTTCATCTTTTGCAGTTACGTAGGGTTGACATATGCCACATATGTTAATAATTAACAAACATACCATATGTAGATAGAGTTTGGTATGAACTGGAGATTACCCTGATGGTCCGGACAATCTGCTAATTCGGACAACCCTTCCCCCCATATAGTCCGAATGAGAGAGGTTCTACTGTATGTACCTATATGTATAACATGCAAGTCTGGTCAGTGTTAATAACTTCCTAATAAATATCCGAGTCGTATAAGTTGTATTTGTGAATTTTCAGTGCAAGTATTTTAAAGATTTTCTGGCCTTTAAATAGGTCTTACTAATTGGACTGCTTCATAATATCCAAAATTATGGTGGTGCTCCCATAATTATCCAGAAAACAGCTGTGTGCTTGTCAGCTTAACAAGGTTGGGAACCCCTGATTTCGAAAATACTTTATTGGTACAGCTTGATTTTAAACTTCAAAAACTGAACTGTACTGTACTGTACACTTAATACACCTTATTATTTACGATCTTACAAACTAAAGATGTTCACATTGTCTGTATATTGCATTTATCACTCGTCACCCTAGAGCAGTACATCAGGGAAATGATACACGGGGGAATTGATGTGGGTCAGACTGAGGCAGAGCATGGGGGACAATAGTGATGCCGCCAGCCCACCACCAACAAACGCACGAACCCCGCAGACATTATGGCTGTCCTGGTCCGAGGTTAGACTATCTGGTCCCCTTCAAGCTTTTTCAGAGTTTTCCCGATATATGAGAAGTTATTCCTCTTGGCTTCTTGACTCTGAAAAAAGTGAATTCCAGTCTAGTGAAGTCCGTTGTAGTGAGGTCATACTGTATATCTTCTACCCATGTCTTTACATTATCACTCATATATTGGTCTTTGAATTCCATAGTTCCAGTCACAGCACCTAGATGCCTCTGACCTTCTTTAGTCAGTACAGTATTACATTTGTGTCTTTGAAAGCCTCCTGTGCATCTTGATAGTAAGTTGGTTTCACAATCAAGATGGACTTACTTGCATTGGGGCAGCAACCTATTTCAGGACCATATGTTACTAGGTCCCACCATTTCCTCACATCTTCCACCTTGCCAGCCCATGTGAGATTATCTACATAGGCTACTTGTTTTACATTGGTGGCCTCTTGTTTGGTCTTCTGTTGCAGCTCTCTCATAGCCAGGGCGTACATAGCCATGGCAACAGGGTCCTCCTGGTTAGTTCCTTCTGTGGATTGGATTACACTGACATCATGAGCAGCT
Source organism: Coenobita brevimanus (assembly GCF_032717465.1). Lineage (NCBI taxonomy): Eukaryota > Metazoa > Arthropoda > Malacostraca > Decapoda > Coenobitidae > Coenobita > Coenobita brevimanus. The sequence goes on from NC_136964.1 coordinate 6,771,960, forward strand.
GTCTTACCCAATATGTAGAGGTCTGCAGGTTCTTTTTAGATGTTTTCCACATATTGGGCAAATGCTGGGCATTTAGCCTTGATGATTGCCTCTAGGTTGATGGAATTAAATGTGTTTGAGACATCAACAAGTAATACTGCCAGACAGTCCTCTTCCTTGTATATTTTCTTCATTGAGTGAACTGCTGCCTCACCTCCTGCCTGCTGGCCTGCACACACCTGGAGGTTCCCAACTGCCTACTTAACATCATCTTTCACCTCCTCCATGATGCATTTTCCTATAATCCACCTTAAGACTTCACCCACCCTGATTGACTGACAGCCAGGATTCTTATAAAATGGGCTTAGCCTGCAACTCATCAGTGCTTCAGTATTGTTGTGCTGACTTGAAACAAGCTTCCTCGCCATTGAGCCAATGGTGTTACACAGGTCTGTTGCTGCCTTCCCAAACTTGATGCTTCTGAGGATTACTTACCAAGATTTTGCATTCAGACCTGACAGCCCTGTCCCTCCCTGTGTGTGCATTGTCTTCCTCCACACCATATCTCCAGCTATCCTGTCATGTATGATAGGATTTGGTTGGTGTAATTCCCGTCAAGCTTTGATTGGGCACTTGCTTGCCGTGCAATCGGGTGTTTTTCCTTTAGTTGTTGCATTGTTTCTACTGTCAGGTCAAGTACTCCATTCGGTGATTCAGCTGATAGGGATCTTGTTGCCATCGAGACCTTCCCCTATCTCATCTTGCTGCTGAAAATCCTTGCCACATCGTTGAGGTTGTGGTTTCATCTGCCTGCGTTGCCTCTTCTCACCTGCAGGGCCCTTGCCTCCTCAAGTAGGTTGTCACTTTTGCCTCTTTTCCATGTTTCAGCCACCTTTGGATGGCCTTAAAATTTTCTGCAGTGTTTGCTCTTGAGCGAGTCTTGTTAACCCCTTATGTCCTAAATGGACCTGTGGGGGTTTGCGTTACTTTGACACCCTGGCCTAAAAAATTTTTGCCCGGTAGAGCAATTGCAATAAAAAACTGCATTCAAACTTTCCCGCTTCTTACTTGATGTAACTTACTTCAAGACCATCCCAGCTACGAGTTGATATGGAGGGAGGAGGACTCCAGACCACCAACAGAATGGGGGGTGAGTACCCCCCCGCCCTGTTTCTCCTTCTGCCTACCCCTCAGTCAATGCCTTATGTGATGTATCCCACTTTTTCTACCCTTCTTACTGCCACTAGAGCACCGAGGTGAGGTTTGGCTGTAGCAGTGACTCCCCTCCTGCCCCCTCCTCCACTCACCTTACCTCCCTGGCTTGGCTGCCAAGAGACACATGCCTTGCAATTTCTCCTTCCTACTCAGATGTGCAGATAAAGGTGATATTTCCATGCTCTATACTCCCTTCCTCCTCCCTCTGGAAATTCCCCACCCTCCCTCCACCCTCCTCCTTTCCTCCACTGTGTTACTCCTCTACAGCCTCACGTGACACATTGAATGAGGATTCATTTCCCGACTTTATTGTACTTTATAAACCTAAAATAAGACTTTGCTTTTATTGTAGCAATACCTAGTGTATGTATAGTAATATGTGTGTATGTTATTAGCCCAGTGTAATGTATATTATTGGAAATTTATCATGCATTATCGTATTTTTCTGTGGGTTACATTTCTATGCCTCTGCTTTTTACACCTTTAGCATTGTAATTATTTGTTTTCCAATGTTAAGTGAAACATCTTTGCACATATAAAGCTGTGTTATACCTTTATATTACAGATATATCATGATATTTTCTTATCATGTTTGTAGTGTTGAGTTCATTGATGAATGTATCATTTCTATTTTTGCATGAAAATTTTTTTCCAAGGAATGTTTCTTTTTTTTTCAGGATATGCTTGTCATTCAGGTTTAGTTAGGCAACATTCATTCATGTCAAGGAACATTATTCACCTTGAATATCGTGAGTTTAGACAGGTGATTACTGTAATGAGGCCATTTTCTGCAACGTACTGCCTCTAGCCAGGCTGGGAAGGGTAACTATTATTTTCTTTGCCATGCTGCTGTGTGACAACTACTAAATCAGTCTGGATGAGACTTACCTCTTCGGATGTGTAAATTCTTGCTCTTGAAATGTACGCCATAAATTTTGACGTTTACAATGCTTGAAAAAAAAAAAAAAAAAATTGCATTTCGGGGGGGTGAGCAAATTTCGGACTTTAGGGGTTAACCAGTTGCATCGTTAAACCAGGGTTTGCCTCTACTTCATAAGGGAGATGGTACAGCACACCCCTGTTATCTGATCTCATAGTAATTGATAAATTGCTATAACAGCGTGGAATAAGTTTAGACTATCTCTGTGTATTCGATGCACTGTTCCTGCTATAGTGATGAAGGTGGCTGACAAAAAACCTGCCATGCATACCAATGCTCATGGAAGCTGACTGTCACCTGTCAGAGTCAAGATGGCTGTCAACATTTGAATGTGCAAAAACCCTTTCCAACACTTCGCTGGAAGCTCCGTAGTTTCCACAGCTTCCACAACTCCATTGAATAGCTGGCCCACTTTGTCCCTCTTATCTCTCTCACGTATCCCGCATGGTACTGGTAGCGATCGCATCTCTTGTGTTCATCACATTTCATCATTCTCTCATTCCTGTGCATAACATTGCAGACCCCCTGCAATAATTTGTGTCCAATGCTAGTAATCAGAAGGCATTGCTGTGTGTGTTTTAAAGTGGATTTTTTTTCTTTTAGTGAAATAATTGAAAGCCTGTGATAATGTCCTGCCAGTGTGCCACCCCCGAGTGGAAAGCTTTGTGCTCAGGGTGCTGCCCCTGGCTGAGGGAAGCTGAAGTACATATGGAAGAGTGTCACCCTTGAAGTGAAACTGGATATTGAGAAATAGCATCAAGGCAACCAGGGTGCTATAATTATCACTGACACACTCCAGATACATGTCTGCCATCATCAGGAGTTCTGCTGACATGTTAGCTGCTGGGCAATAGATTTCTTCCCTCAGATCTAAGTGGATCATGAAGATTAGGACTCCAGTGATGGATCACCTCTCCATCCACCTCCCATAACACTCACCCAAGACTCACCTTTACTCAACTCCCTCTACCTCTCCACATCACCCTTTCCCTCACTCTCCCTTGCCTGATGTGTGAGTGCCCGGGAACATTACCTGTCTCCCAGCCTCAGAGGTTGGGACTCATGATAATGACTCAGCCAGGGCCTGGCACCCCTTAAGATGATGCTAGGAGCATTCCATCATACCCATAAATGATTTTTTTTCCCTTGACCTTAAACATTACCCCATAGAACCCACATTATAAACTCTCGGTATCTGATACAGTCATGTGATACATGATATGATTGCCTGGTTTATGATTAATCACCATAACGATCAGTGCTATCCAACATTTTCCAGACTAATGCTAACTGAAAACTCACCACAGCCCCTATTGGCCACCATCACCCTCGAAGTAGTTCCCTTGCGTATTGATACACCAATCCCATCACTTCCACCATTGCTGGAATGCTTCCTGGAAGTCCATTTCGACAAGAGTGTCAAGCACTGCCGGCTGTTGCTTTTGGATGTTTTCAGTGGTATCAAAATGATGCCCTTTCAGCTTGATCTTCATTTTGGGGAACAGAAAGAAGTCACAGGGGGCCAATTCCAGCAAGAAAGGAGGGTGGGGATAGATAGCCTTGTTGTTCTTGGTCAAAAACTGCTTGGTGTTGAACACAGTGTGAGCCAGGGTGTTTTCATGGTGAAGCAGCCAATTGTCTCGTCAAAGGTTGGGTCATCGCTTTCTCACATCTTCACACTATCGCTGCAAAATATCACAGTAGAAGGTGGAATTGACAGTTTGGCCAGCTGGGAAGAATTCTTGGTGCACATTCCCCTTGATGTCAGAGAAAACGATCAGCATGCAGTTGGCATTGCTTTTCACCTGTCTGGCCATTTTGTGTCTTCGTGAGGCTGTCTGACCATTGCTCAGCCAACACTTGCTGAATCATTGCCAGGATCTTTGTTGCATTTTTCTCTATATTTGCACAAAATCTGATACAAATTTGCCGTCTCCCTCGAAAATCACCAGACGACACGTGCACGACAGCAAACAAATGAGCACCACTAATTCCCACGTCCGCCTAGCTCCTTGCTGCGTGGCATACTGATTCACAATGTATGTTAGTACTGCCACCTAGAGGTGCATTGTGCTCCTACAACCCATATAGAAGTCACAATCCCAGTCCGGAAAATTTTGGATAGCACCTCGTGTGCCTAGTTTCAGGTTAACAATAGCGAGCAGGGCAGTGAAATGGCGGGGAACAGGACGACGTGGAGGCGATTTGTTTGCAGCCACCCCAAACGGGATTGAGGCGTCTGGCAATAGATAGATAGATAGAATAGCGAAAATTGCTTTTACAATTTTGCAGTGGCCGTATAGGATGAACCTGTGCAGATGCGTGCCACCTGTCAAACCAACAGTTATATGTTTGAACCAAGATGGCCACACTGTTTATGTGTCTATTGAAACACCATTGCTGTCACAAACTAACAGTGCAAGTGCAGTGTGTGATATTAAATGGAGAGATTAGTTCCTTGTGTGTGAAGTACAGAAATTTGTGACTTGGAAAACACAGCATCACTTTTCTGCCACCTCATTGCATTGCAATTCTGCTGCCTCATTGCATTGCTCCCCACCCACCATACCTCTACACTCTCACATGGTTGTACCACTTCACTCTCCCCATCATTCATCATTTCCTTCCAATGACCTGAAGTGATTGCCCAGGTCCTCCAGCTGTCCCCCAGCCTCAGGGAGAGCCCTTTGTGATGACTTGGATCAGCCTGTGACATACTTCAGGTGGGTGGCAGATTTTTTTTTTTTTTTTTTTTTTTTTTTTTTTTTTTTATACTCTGGGCACAGGCTTCACAGCCTGCTCTCAAGGTCCAGTAGTCCTCCTACATACCATACACCTTTACATGTCACCACTTCGGCGCTAACACCCACCGTCCATATTGGATACATGTTAGGGCTGTCTCATACAGGACTAATGTATTGGTGTTAGGGGGGAATATGTTTACTTGTCAGCAGGTCTTCTGGTAGATCAGTAAAATCTGTTTTTCAGTCATTCATTCATTGCCAGACGCCATGTATCCCAAACAGGGTGGTCAAGGGCTTAGAGTTAATTGTTTTACGGGGAGGGGCACTAATCCTCCACCAACCCCACTTGACACGTAGGGAGAACGTTATGCCAACAGCATCTGGTGTTCCCAGGCAGTCACCCATCCAAGTACTAACCAGACCCAACGTTGCTTAACTTCGCTGATCGGACGGGAAGCGTTAATTCGAACCAGCGCTTGCAACTGCGTGAGTACAGCAGCTTACCAAGCGAGCCATTAGCCTAAATTCAAATCCTTAAACTGTTCTCTACCCCAACAGGGATTCGAACCTGGGTCTGGTAGGACTGCAAGCCACCTCTCTACCAACTGAGCCACTGCCTCCCCCATGACCTCCTGTGTATCCCCATCGAACCCATGTTTACATCACGATTTTTGATTTATCGATATGTGATCAGTTCTTACTTAACGTAACCCAGTTGTGAATTGAGACAGGACTGTAAATCATTATCCAATCCACTTTCCTTGATGTGACCCCCTTTGGATAATGGGGGTGTGCTGTGCAACATAGTTCATGTGCCTGAGGAGTTGTGGTGAGACTGGGTGTGATGAGTCAAGGCAGTTCCACAGTTACCATGGTAACAGTCCTGTGCTCACACCACCAGCCTCGCTGGCTTGCCATCTTGTTTACTCTTCATTCACATGTGTAGACAGGGTTGTGTAGTAGCAGTTACTTGAAAGACATGGTGCAGTAAGAGATTTTCACTACAGTAATCTCTTTAATATCTGGACACCCAATAACCAGACTCCCCAATGTCCAGACGTTGTGGGCCCGGACCTTCGGAACCCCAAAATGGTAAAAAAATGTAAAAAAGCAAACAAAAACAAAAAATCCGACACTTTTTTCAACCGTACTTTGAACTTGACACGTGGTGCCAAACAACTGTCTTTACGCGTGGCCCCTTTCTTCCTCCCCTCCCAGACCTCCCCAGTTACCGCCCAACTACCATCCTGACTAGACACTCATTGCAGTGGATGCCGCACTTGCCCGTTTTTGTGAATAAACTGCAATACCTTGCCACTAGACCACACGAGAATTTACAGTGTTGTGTAGTGTTAAGAAATTAGGAATCAGAGTGCAAAGAAATAAATGCAGAGTGCAAACTGGCGGCTGAAACTGGCATGGCGCAAGTAAGAACAGAATGTGCAGTGTTAAACTGTTATAACTCACATTGCAAAGGATTAAGTGCAGCACAACACTGGCTTACTGTATGTGCCTCAAGAGCATTTTCACCACTGCCAGAGCTTTAGAGGAGGTGAGTTAATCTTTGTAGCGGCCACGGACGTGTTGTAAGTACCCTGTACACTGCTAAATATTTTCCATACTCCTAATTCCTCCTTCTCTGGTTCCTTTTCATTTATTTCATGCTTTCTGTCTCTTATTAGTGTGAATAGGGTCTTAAGTAGGTGCTATGCATGTCCAGTAGGGAGTTATGTAGGTGGTTTTCTGAGTTAGGTTGGGTTAGGGTCCATAAGTACAGTACCAGTCCAGGAGGCAGGGTCCCAGTATCCGGACGATTCCACTTCCTGGACATGCCTTTGGCTGTATTACATCGGATATTGGAGAGATTACTGTATGTTTTAAAACAAAAACAGTTATATACTGTATCTTTTTTGTATGGATATTAAATGCAGTATTATAACCTCCCATACCCCATTTGCTGTTAGTGGTCCAGTGTTTGTCCAGAAGGCAACATACATAATGAAGTGTGTTGTGTTTCAGGTGAGTGGTGAGAGAGGAGCTGGAAAGTGGATGCCTAATGTACAGTACAAGTCATCTATCAGTCAGTGCAGCAGAGGAGCTGGTGTGGACTGTGCTGAACCCAGCTGTTAGGTTAAGGTTGTAGCATGAGCTGCATGACACGTATCTCATGCTGCACCTCCCGGCTGTGTGTGCTTCAAGTGCTGTACATTGCTATCAGATTCACTGATATGCTGGTCTAATGGCAACTGTTGTTCCAGGTCCACAGCTGAAGTCACATCAGTTAAGCAGACACATCATTGTTGTCATTAGACAGCTCCTAGAAAAGTAAATAACGAGTGTAGACAGGAGTGAAGTCACACCTTGTATTGCCTGAGCATATCCTACAAGAGGTACTTCATGCAACACTGTGGGTTATACTGTGTTTATTTCCTTCACCACATCGTAGTAAATATGAACCATCTGATGTGTGGTAAGAGAGTAGCGTGGATCATATAACTGTTGTGGTATCATTTTTACCTACTATTATTTTGCTGGTGTTGTGCATGAAAGCCAGAGGACAACTGTTAAACTGAGGAGCACTGGTAATTTCAGTCTCTTTACTGACAGTTTATGAATCATTACTAATGCCCTGTATAGTTAAATTTATGGAACCCTATTACCTGCATGTGTGTTGACAGTTGATTTGTAACAGTAATGATGTATGTGCAGATATTTATGATTCAGTGTTGCTGTGTGCTGTCAGTTACCGTTCAGTAGATATGGGAACATTTCGTACACAACAGTGATCATATTGAAGGCAGATCGTAAGGCAAGTAAGGAAGTGGAGAGTTGACTAAGTTTGGAGGGGATTAAGAGAGCCAGATGTGGTGTAATGGAGGGTGTTCAAGAAAAAACAGATGTGAAGGTAGGATGTGAGGTGAATGTAGAAGTAAGAGCAGTGGTTAAGGAAGAAGCAGAGCAGATACAGCATGATGTGAGTGAGGATATAAAACAGGTGGTTAAAGAACCAGAGGTGAAGTTGGAGTGTGAAGTTCGTGAAGAAACTTTGTTCATTGAGGAGGGAATTGTCCAGGACCCAATCACTGTATGTGCTCCAGAGTTCAGATGCTTAGAGTGTGATAAACTCTTTACATCCAAGAGCTCTCTCACCCGACACTCAGTTGTTCATTCGGGAGCGAAGAGATTCAAATGTGAGCAGTGTGATAAAGTGTTTGAGTCCAAAGGTCAGCTCTCCCAGCACATATTTCTTCATTCAGGAGTCAAGAATTTTAAGTGTGAGGAATGTGGTAAAATGTTTAGTCTGAAAAATCATCTCACCCGACACCTAGTAATTCATTCAGGGGGGAAGGAATTCAAGTGTGATGAATGTGATAGATGGTTTGGTGATAAAACTCGTTTAAATGAGCACTTAATAATTCATTCAGGTTTAAAGAAGTTTGCATGTAATGAATGTGGTAAGCTGTTCAGTTGGAAAAGTAATCTAACCAAACACTTGTTAGTTCATTCAAGAATGAAAAACTTCAAGTGTGAAGAATGTGATAAGGTGTTCAAAGCTAAATCTGATCTTATCCGACACCTGGATATTCATTCCGGCGTGAAGAAGTTTGTGTGTGAAGAATGTGGCAGACAATTTGTTCAGAAAGGCCATCTTACCCGACACCTATTACTTCATTCAGGAGTGAAAAAATTCAGTTGTGATGAATGTGGTAAACTATTCACTGAGAAAAGCAGAGTCACCCAGCACATGTTAATACATACAGGAGTGAGGAAGTTCAGATGTGATGAATGTGGTAAATCGTTTGTTAAGTCAAGTGGTCTCACACGACACTTACTGATACATTCAGGAGTGAAGAAATTCAAATGTGATGAGTGTGGTAAACTGTTTCGGGATAAAAGTACTCTCACTCAGCACATACTAATTCATTTAGGAGTGAAAAATTTCAAATGTGATGAATGTGGTAAGCTGTTTAGAAAGAAATATGATCTGAATTTGCACTTGGATATTCATGCAGGTGTGAAGAAGGTGAAGTGTAATGAATGTGGTAAATTGTTTAGAACAAAGAAGGATTTAGCCAGGCATAGTGCCATCCACACAAAAATCAAGAAGCAGTAATCTTTTGCCTAGTATGTTGATTTCTGTAAATTATCTAAAAAATTTCTGTTTCAATTAACAAGTAGAATTCACTGAGGTCTTCATTTTGGCTAATGCTTTACAGTACACTGTTCCAGTATACAAAAGACATCTCAGGCTCAGCGAATCAGGAACAGTTCAGTTACTTCAATCTGTCAGATAGCTAGAACCAGGTAATTTAGTTAAACTCCAGAGAGCCGTCTTCAAGTGCAGAAACTAAAGAATGTAAGACCTCACTGTAACAGACTAATTGGGGCCCAAACCATTCTGAAAAATGCGAAATTCTGATAAAAGCGACATCCAGACTTCTCCCTGCTAATCCAAACTTTTTCCGTTATATCAGACATTAGTCCGGATCGCATGAACAGTTTTTAAACTGTTTTGACTACCACTGCAGTACTGTACTGTGTTATAACTTCACTACATTAATCAAATGGTATAATATAAATAATAATACTGTACTGTACACTGATAAACATGTCTTTTATTTACCTTATTGTGGTGAACATAGCTGAAGTGGTCAGGCAGTCCGGACTGCTTCTGGCTTTGTGGGACTTTTTCCGATATATAGGAATTTAGTCCAGTAGCTCCTCAAGTCTGATAAAAGCAAATTCCGGTCTATTGAAGTCCATTATATTGAGGTTTTACTGTATTTGCCAGTGGTTGGTGGGGACGCTCACCACCCACTCATTCAGTGTAGTGCCTCTCCCTGGTGCCTGCCCTTTCCCCTCTTCCTTCTTTCCACTCTTCGTCTTCTGTCTTTCTTTGTTTTATTCTTTCCTCTTCCCTCTGTCTGTGGGTGATTTTACACTGATTGACAAGCCAAATGGTTTCCTGTACACCAGGAAACCATTTACTATGCTCGGTGGTAACCATATAACCAGATTATGGCTCTTGGTGGTTTAGTGGGCAATTAGGTCGGATTGAGCCAGTACAGGCTTATATCCAAGGGGTGGTAGGGGTCTATTGCTCATGTAATGCCACTCAGGACTGAGTGATGCTGGTCACTCTCATCTTAAATGTCAGGAGGCTAGCCCCAGGCTCTTATGCTCCTTATGGGGCAACACTGGATTAGATGATGGATGAATGAACGAATGACTGAAATATGCAGATGCAGTATCTGCGCATGTAACTGTATCACTTCATATTAGGTCGACTGTAAGATTTGAGACTCCCCTCAGAGGGAGAGTTGTTGCAGCCCCAGACTCATCTGGATGGGAACCTACTGGACTGCAGTAACCCTGCCTTCACTCCCCACCCCTCTTTCCTCTTCTCGCTTGTCATATCGTTTATAAAGGCTCCAACATGCTGGCATGCATCATTCGTGGTCATTGTTTTATCATTAATGTGGAGAATTGTCAATAGGCAGAGTACAGAAAGTAATTGAATGAAAGATCTTCAGTATGCCTTTGCTGCTTTCACCATGCTTGGCTAGTCATAAGAACAACTATCACCAACATGATCATATCAGTATACCAGTGAAGAGACAGTGCTTGTTCACATTTAAGATTTAAATATTTAGCATTAATAACAGCGCTCCAAATCCTCTCCTTGCCCCCACTTTTTTTTTTTTTTTTTTTTTTTTTTCACCTGCCTCCATCACTTGTCCCTCCTCACATTATTCCTCATCCTTGTCACATCCCTGCGCGTCCTACCCCAACCTTCCTTCGCCCCTCCTGCATCACCACCTTTTCGGTTTCATTCTGTTCTCCATGCATCATTCTACCTCTTCCTTGTGAGTAATCATTCATAACATGAATAGTTGACAGTAATAGGAATTAAAGCCATCGTTGTTGTGGTATTATAAGCATACTGGATTGAGATAGAGATGGTTCAGGCATGTGGAAAGGATGGAGGAAGACAGTTGGGTGCAGAAAGTGACATGTATGAACGTTGGGGGTAGAATTGCAAGAGGCAAACCGAAACAGACCTGGGATGAGGTCATTGAGAGTGACCTCAGAGATAAGGGAATGAATAGGGAGGCTGTCAGAGATCAAACAGCATGGAGAGTTGCCATTAGTTGACCAAGGTCAACATATGCAAGTGTGTTGGAGCCTTTATTAAACAATACAAAATTATCTGAATACATAAAACATTTAATTGGAACACCAGTGCTGTAGGAGATCGAGCAGCATGGAGAGTCACCATTAGTGACCAAGACTGATACATGCAAGCGTGTTGGAGCCTTTATAAATGAACGAGTGAACCATTGTTCGGAAAGAACCAATTTACTTATTGAGTAACATATCCCACTGTTATGATCAGGGTTCTAAACCCTCTTCCTCCCCACCCTGACTGTTTCATTCTTCCCCTCCTCCCCTTGGTGTATCCCTCGCCCCTGTTTACACCTATATTCCTTATATGAAATATTCCTTACTTTGACAAATTTCCCTTTCCCATACCTACAGTAACTTTTTACGTACCTTTCCTCCCTACACTTTTGTCACTCGTTACATCTGTATATCTGACATGACACATTCAAAGCAGAATAGTTCCAAGACATAGGTTTGTGAGAAATCAGTACAGTCCTTTGTTAATATTAAAGACTTTAACGTAGGTGTTGGTGTAAATTGGTCAATAATAATGTCAAGTACCATAACCAGTTTTGTCTTGTAACCTCTTTGTCAGTACTAAACACATTCTAAAAAGTTTCACATAATAGTCACTGGCAGTCTCCAGAAAAAAAAAAATAAAATAAAATAAAAAATCCTTTGCATCCGAGTCTACACAAGAATATTGATGCCCTGATTTCATACATTTCTCATTAATACATCATCCTATCTGGTACACATTAATACAGTTGTGTGTGCTCGCCAGCCACAGCGTACCAGCAATCAACTGCACCTCCCCCTTTCTCAGTCTTCACAAGTCCATCCTAGCGACAGCATCAGATTTGAATATTGTTTGACAACAACTTACTCCAACCAAAATAAAATATATTTGTTTCATAAAAATGTCAGACCTGTAAATTAATGGAACTTACTGTATAACTTTTTTGACAGTATGTGATGAGTGGTGTGTGTACAGGGAGGAAGCAGTGTGGCATGGAGGTTGGCAGGTGCAGGACCAGCCACGCACATACTGTCTGGCAGTATTGCCAGATTAGCCATTTTTGGTTAGATTTAGGTGATTTTTTCTACATCCAGCCAGAAAATATTGCATTTAGCTGATAGCTGAAATGCACAGATTATACGGTAAAACCTCGGTATATCGGACTTCACTACACCAAAATTCGCTTTTATTGGAGTCCAGGAGCTGACTGGATTAATGTCAGATATTTCGGAATAAATTTCGAAAAGTGCAACTTCAGTCCGGACTGGAGAAAGTCTATCTGTCTATCTTTATACTTAGGCTGCTTCCCCCAAAGAAGGGGAGGTAGCTGACACAGGACGACACATTCCCAATTTACTCATCCACACAAACACATTCATTCCCATCATAGCCCCAAGGGGAGAAAGGACAGATCCTCACCACACCACACTGCATGAGGGTCAACTGCTCAGTGCAATCAGCAACATCTGCAGCAGGTCCCAACAGCACAGCTGGTTTAACCCTGCCACATCATAATGGACCCATCCCCTTACCTGCCCCTGACCCAATCAGCTGATCAGACCAAATGCAGGAGAATATCCCCTCAGGGCTGTGTCATCATTTATTCTTTCACAATTTCTCTCCAGTCATTTCTGACATGCACAGCCACTCTTCCATGCTCAACAGACATCCCTCTCGCATCCAATGCTGTCTTCACACTGTCCATCCACCCTATTTGTGGTCTCCCTCAGCCTTACAGCTCTCACATATGATCCAGTCATCTTTTTCACCAGTTGCTCATCATCCATTCTCTCCATGTTCCCAAACCACCACAACATCCTCTGCTGAACTCATCAGCCATCTCCCACACAATTCCAGTTCTCCTTTGCACTTCATCATTTCTCACTCGATTCATACGCATCACTCCACACGTACTCCTCAGACACCTCAGCTCCTTTATATTCAAACTTTTCCTCTCTGCTACACCTATATTTCATGTTTCAGCCTCATATAACACAGTCGGTACCACAACACCCTCATACAGCCTTCTCATTACATCCTCCAAGAAAGCCCTATCACCCTTCACTTGAGACTATACCTGGCATTTTTCTACCTGACCAATATAAGAAATTCACAGTTTTGAAGTTGGCTGATGGTTCCTCTTTCAGGGACCACAATGCATTTAAGGTTCACCGTGACCTGGTCAAGGCTTGTGGGTCATCCCCAAAAGTTGTTCCACAGGCAGATGGGTCACTCCTTGTAGAGGCCAGGGATGCAGACCAAAGTGCCCGCATCCATGCCATCAAATGTTTAGCCTCCTGTGATGTCACAAACACCAGTCATTCACCCTGAACCAGACTCGGGGTATTGTCTCCTCTAAGGAGTTCCTTAGGTATTCGAAGGAGGACCTCCTGGACGGGCTGAAAGACCAGGGAGTAGTGAAGGTGGAGAGGATAAAGAAAAAGGTAAATGGGATATTGACCGGCACACCATCACTAATTGTCACATTTGATCAGTTGACATTGCCTGACGCTGCCTTCGGGTTAAGGCATATGTGCCAAGACCTAGGCGGTGCTTTCACTGCCAGAGATTTGGGCATGTCAGCAGGGCTTGTCGTAGGACCATGCAAGGTCTCCCACAGGTGTGCGTTAATTGTAGTGCCAATTCACATGGTGAGATGGACTGCCCGAATCCCCCCTCATGTATCAACTGCCACGGTGCTCACCCAGCTTCATGAACACAGTGTGACCAGTACAGGTTTGAGAAAGAAGTAATGTCAGTTCGAACCCATGAGAAGATTTCTTTTGCAGAGGCAAAGGAAAGGGTCAGAGGGATGTTTATCCGCCCCAGGGTCACTTTTTCTTCAGTTCTTTCACTGCGTAAGGAGGTCCCACAGTACAACGAGACAACACTTCTCAGGATAATCAGTCATCACAGATGTTCCAGTTGGGGGGTGCTGCTGTGACAGCAAGGCATGGAAGAAGTCCCTTTCTAGTAACCACTCCTTCAACTTGTGATATGCAGAATACTGTTCCCGTGGTTAGTACTATTTGTGAGAAAGACGGTTGCCCAACCGCTACTCCGACTGTTTATGCCCCACTTCGGTGGCTGAAAACTTACACACTTCTCTGGTGGTGATGGATGTCCACGTTGACCGGACTACTACTCCTGTACCTGGCAAACGTCACCGTTGTTTGTCAGAGTCCTCTGAGCATGATGACGGCCACGTAAGGTCTCTGTTTTTGAACCTTCTGTCAACACCTCTCCTGTTTCCTCTGCCCAGCAGGCTGAGGGATCTAGTCAGGTCACATCTGAAACTGATGATTTACCTCTGGTCCCGTCCCCACCTGGGGATGTTGGTGGAAAGCTCGTTGGTGCTTCAGATTTGAAGCATGGGATGGTCCCCTCAAAAGATTCAAGTCCTGTGGACTCTACTTCCACTTCTGGGGTTTCTGGTGGGAGCACCAACTGTCCTACATCTCCAAAGATGGCCCCCAAGCTGCCTTGCAAACAAACTGGTATGCCCTTTCCAAGAAGGAGTGTTGTAAAACTTACTACCTCGTCCTCACGTTTGCCTTCGGATGTTAGACAGAGGGTGCGGGTTTCTGGTGCTGGGCAGGCTCCTCCAAAGGGCATTCATAAGCATCAATCCAAACCCAGTCGGGAGGCAAGGTTGTCTTGCCCCTAATATTGATACTTCCTTCACTATGGGTACTATGGCATTCTCACCCAGTGTACTACAATGAAACTGTAGAGGTGCCATGGCAAATTGGGAGGAATTGCAGTTATTGCTCTGCTCTGAACCTGCTATGTGTCTGTCTTCAGGAGACGATGGTGGGGGACAGACAGTTCCCTTCTATTAGGGGGTAAGAAGTCTTCTGTGCATCTCCTCCTGGTGTTCACAGCGGTGGATGTGCAATTTTGTGCCGTTCTGATGTCCCTTTATATCCTTTGCAATACAGTCTCCCTTTCAAGTTCTAGCAGTACAGATGCACGTTGGGAGGTGCTATACCATCTGTTGTCTGTACCTTCCACCTTCCGTTCCTGTTATACGTGCTGATCTAGAAACCCTTATCAGCCAACTTCCACCCCCTTTCCTACTCCTTGGTGACCTTAATGGCCGCCATCCTTTGTGGGGTGACTCACTTTCAATTCCCCGGGGTGATCTTCTTGCCTCTTTGGTTGGGGATTTAGATTTGGTCGTCCTCAATGATGGGAGGCCGACCCATTTTCATGTTCAGACTGACTAAGAGGGTGTATGTAGGTGAGGTGGAGGGAGGGAGAGGGAGGGGTAGACCGAGGATGAGGTGGAGGGATGGAGTTGAGAGGTATATGAGGGAGGGGGGGGTGAGTTGGGGGGAGGGGAGTCAAATGGTGGGTGACAGAGTGACTTGGAGGCGTTTTGTCTGCGGCCACCCTTTGCGGGATTAGGGCGTCGGGCTATAGATAGATAGATAGATAGACTGGCACATATTCTGTCATTGACCTTACCATCTCCTCCTCTGATTTGCCCTTGATTTTTCTTGGGAGGTTTTGGATGATCTGCATGGTAGTGACCATTATCCTGTGATGGTCCAGTCTACTCGCTCTGTTCCTGCAGCCCGTATGCCACGCTGGTGTCTGGATAGGGCTGATTGGTCTCTCTTTGAGGAACTTTGTGTATTTGCCAACAGGGTTACTGATTTTTCAACTATCGATGATGCTGAATGTTATTTTGCTAAGACCATTATCTCAGCAGTAGTTCATTCCATCCCACGGACTTCTGGTGTTTTTTCCCGGACACCTGTGCCATGGTGGAATGATGACTGCTCCATAGCAATGGGAGCTTACAAAGCAGCTGCCCGTCGGTTTTTTGCCAATCGTAATGTTTTTCTAAAAATCCAGTCTCACAAAGCACGTGCTCACTAAAGATGAGTCATGAAGAATGCTCGCCGTAACTCGTGGAGGTCGTATGTTTCTACAGTTACATCCTCGACTCCAATGCCTACGGTGTGGAAAAAGA
This sequence comes from Coenobita brevimanus, assembly GCF_032717465.1. NCBI lineage: Eukaryota > Metazoa > Arthropoda > Malacostraca > Decapoda > Coenobitidae > Coenobita > Coenobita brevimanus. Next base: position 6,788,003 of record NC_136964.1, read on the forward strand.
TGAACAAGATTTCTGGCAGGTTCTCGCCCCCCTCTCCACCAGTGTTGCGACTTCACGGAGAACTTGTGTCTGCACCAGATGCAGTAGCATCTGCTTTTGCAAATCAGTTTTATGCTGTCTCTAAAAAGGATCCTTCTCAGCCGTTTGCTACCTTTCGTAGGAATCAGGAGAGGCTGGGTCTTGACTTTCGCTCTTGTGGCGGAGAGCCATATAATTTAGACTTAAGCCTCTGTAAGCTGTGTGCTGCCCTCTCAAAGTGTCGTGACACTGCTCCTGGGCCTGACGACATTCCATACGCTCTGCTCCGTCATCTGCCGACTGATTCACTTCAGTTTTTATTGGACCTTTTAACAGGGTTTGGAGTGAGGGCTTTATTCCCAGGAATTGGAAGTTTGGTACTGTCCTCCCCATTCCCAAGCCTGGTAAAGACCCTTCCCAGGTCACCAACTATCGCCCTATCACTTTAACATCATGTGTGTGCAAGCTGTTCGAGAAGATGGTCAATGTCAGGCTTATGTGGTTTCTGGAGAAGGGTTGCTTTCTCTCTCCGTTGCAGAGTGGTTTCCGTATATTACGGTGTACTTCGGACAACCTTATCAGGCTCGAGGCGCCGATCTGTGAAGCTTTTGCTTCTAAGCAACATCTTGTGGCTGTGTTCTTTGACCTTGAGAAGGCTTATGACACTGCCTGGCGCCTCCAACAACTTCATGCCTTTGGTTTACGTGGTTGCCTGCCTGTGTTGCTTGGAGACTTCATGTCTGATCGTGTGTTTAGGGTCCGTGTGGGTTCTACCCTCTCTGCGCCACTGTGCCAGGAGGAAGGTGTCCCACAGGGGATTGCCTGAAGTGTTTCCCTGTTTGCAGTGGCCGTTAATGGTATCGTTGACACTGTGCCTGCTGGGGTATCCTCATCCCTTTAATGTGGATGACTTAGCTATATGGTTTTCTGGCTCCCGCATGTCTGCTACTGAGCAGCATATGCAACTTGCCTTGGGCAAGATTTCTGCCTGGGCCACTTTCAAGAGTTTTCGGTTTCCCCTTCCAAGACTGTGGCTATGCACTTCTGTAGGATGAGAGGGGTACACCAGGACCCTGATCTCCAGCTTTGTGGCAGGAGACTCTGTTGTGTGGCAGAGACGAAATTCTTGGGCCTGACGTTTGACTGCCGTTTGACATGGGTTTCGCACTTGGCAAATCTTAAAACATCATGTATGAAGGCTCTCAGTCTATTGAGGGTTCTGTCCCATACCTCTTGGGGTGCTGATTGGAGGATGCTCTTGCATTTGTTTCAGGTGTTTGTAACCTCCAAGCTGTCATATGATTGCGAGGTCTACTCCTCTGCCACAGAGTCCAAACTAAAAACTCTAAATGCTGTCTGTCATGCTGGTCTTCGCCTCGCAACTGGGGCTTTTTGGTTGTCTCCAATTCCCAGCTTGATGGTGGAAGCTGGTGTGCCTCCCTTAGATCTACTGCATCAGTCTGTTGCAGCACGGTGCTGGCTCCGGATTTGTCACCTTCCAGACTCACTTGTCTGTGAGTGTGACAAAACAGTCTTGTTTTTTGTATTATAGTAGACAGCCTCGCATGCCTCACCCATTTGGCTATAGGGTTCGGGATATTATGGAGGAGTTTGGTTTGTCAGCAGTACCTGTCAGTCCTGTTCGGATCCCGAGGGTTGCGCCATGGATATTGGCCAAGGTAACTTTCTACAGGTCTTTTGCAGGCTCAAAGGATTCTGTTGCTCCTCAGTGTCTTTTAGTTATTTTTAGAACATTTTTCTCGTCATGATGGTTCTGCACCTGTGTATACTGACGGCTCTAAATCCGCACCTGGTGTTGGTTTTGGAGTGGTATTTCCCAAGTTTAACCGTGGAGGTAGTCTTCCTTTGGTTGCCTCAGTTTTTACTGCAGAGTTGTCAGCTATTGTTTTAGCTGTGAAGTTGGTGTTTGTTCACCCTGACAATTATTTTACCATTTTTAGCGACTCGCAAGGGGCACTTTTGGTCCTGGACTCTTTTTAACTCTTCCCATCCTATAGTTTTAGCAATCTTTGAGTGGCTGTTCCTCATTCGTCACTGGGGGAAGAGAGTGGATTTTTGTTGGGTTCCCACACATGTTGGTTTGGTTGGCAATGAGAAGGTGGACGCATTGGACAAGGATGCAGCTCCTCAACAGCTTCCACCAGAATATCCACTTTCTGCTTCTGATGTAACACCTTACTTGCAGTGCAGAATTCATACGTGTTGGCAGAGATGCTGGGATGGTGTCACTCATAATAAGCTGAAAGAGGTCTTTCAGAGAGTGGTTGTGCCAAGGGTTCTCCCTTCCATGCCTCGGCGATTGGAGATGGCTCTTGCTAGGCTTCGCATTGGGCACTCTCGGCTTACACATGGGTTCCTGATGAGTGGTGAGACTCAACCGTACTGTGATGATTGCCTTGTTCCCCTGACTGTGCGTCACTTGCTGGTCGAGTGTCCAAGTTTGGGGGACCTGTGTCAGAGTTTTCTTCATAGGCATAGAGGGGCAGATGGTGCCTAATGTCTCTCCTCAATGCTTGATGGAGCCTATAGCGATTTCACTGATGTTTTTAGTTTTCTTCAGGAGGCGGGCCTCCTTCCACTTTTATGAGTAATTGATATTTTCTTTTAACTTTCTTTTATTATTTTCAGTGTTTTATTTCTAGTAATAGTTATTGACTTTATTTTGAATATGCACTATTTATTTGCTGCGTCTTTTAGCTTGTCCTGCGGCATAAGACCCTGGCAGTTGCACCGCCAGTTTCTACTACAATCAGTCTCTTTACATCCATTCTAAGCAAACAATATCTAAACACATTTTTCATTCCACCCAGCACCATTCCTACTTCATTCATTCTGAACTTCACTTCTGCATCTATTCTTCCATGCACAGCATCATGTGATCCTAAATATTTAAAACACTCTACCTCCTCAAACAACTCACCATTCAAAACAATATTCATCCTCCTACCATCTACCAAACTCGCACACTTCATCACTTTACTCTTAGTGTTATTTACTCTCAATTTCTTCCTTTCACAATCCTTCCAAACTCCTCTACCAACTGTCTCAGTCTCTCCTCTGAATCAGCCACCAGTACAGTATCATGTGCAAACAGCTGATTCAGATTCGACTTTACTATCATCATTCACCAGACTCAAACCTCCACCTAACAGTCTTGCATTCACCTCCCTTACAACATCATCCATATAAATATTAAATAACCAAGGCGACATCACACATCCCTGTCGCTGCCCCACTCTCACGGGAAACCAATCACTCACAGTATTTCCCACTCTTACACACACTGCTATTTACATAAAAACTTTTCACTCCTTTCACCAACCTACCATCAAGTCCATACAGTCTTAAAACAGTCCACAAAGCCTCACTATCAATTCTATCATGCATTCTCTGAATCCATGAACGCCTAAAACACATCCTTATCTTTCCCTAAATAGCCTACTTTTCACATACCTGTCTCACAGCAAACACCTGATCCATGCATCCCCTCCCTCTCCTGAAGCCACACTGCTCATCACCAGTCACTCTTTATGCACCCTCTCAAACTGTTCTAACACTCTACCATACACCTTATATAAAATTGCGCTCATGATTCCCTGAGACACCTGTGGTGGAGGGTGTTTGGCCCTCTCTACTCCTACTGAACGACAGGTAGCTGAGTCAGACTGCCCTACCAACACAGTGAAGCTGAAAATGGAACCGCTTCTTATAAATGAAAGATCATGAAAAAAGAGATGGTGGGATACAAACAATAATGATGGACAGTATCGTTCCATATATGGTAATACAACACGGAATAATTTTGCTGATATATGTTGATTACATATAGCTTGAAAGCTGAAGAGATGTTACGTGGTTTGCTGTCCGCCATTCTACTCCTCCAATATTTGCTACAAACGTGTGATTAATGCATTAGTAAATTCCTCTACATACTGCGGGTTTGCCTATTAGTTATTTAGCAGTAATAAACTTATTATAGAAAAGTATGGATATTACACAATATCATGGTTGTATGGCCGAGTCCCTCTAAGTCGTCACACTGAGTGGATCATGTAATAACATTTCAATACTATTTGTTACACGTATCAGGTGTTATGTCCATGTTATCAATGATATTTGCACGACAAATATTGGTATTCGGGGTATTGAGACAAGCAAAACAAAGAAAAGATATTTACTGCAGGAATAGGAAACCATTTCTATTTATCTATCTATCTATTGCCAGACACCACAATCCCGCAAAGGGTGGCCATTTGACACTGAGTTAGTTGTTTCACAGGGAGGGGCACCAACCCTCCACCAACCCACTTGTTGACACGTAGGGAGCACGTATGGTTTGGTTATATGAGGCGTCTCGTGGACAAGGGGCGAATGCGCCATTTTTATTTTTATTTTTTTAGTTACGAGCGTTTAAAGTTAAGGAATAGGTGGCAGACATAGAATATTATAGAATAGCATGTTATTATATATCATTAGAATCCTCTGGAAGAGGCAAATTTATACTGCAGGAAAAAATGAAACACACACACACACACACACACACACACACACACAGTAAAACACGCGATGGTGTTTTTTCAGCATATAGTAATTATTGTTCAATCAACTTGAAATTCATTCCTGTATTAGATGTAAATGAAACTAAGATACTGTGAAATTTTCAGCCAAAAATTCCTATAATTAATATTTTTCCTATAATTATTATTTTCATCTTATCGGCAACAGGTTGTTTTATTGTGTGTATGATAACCATTATATTGTTAATGACTGACACAATGAAGTTATAATACTCACCAACTATTTACAACTCCAACTGCACACCAAGATGAAGAGGAGGGGGGGGGCTAATGGTTAGTAGTTGAGGACGTCATCGGAGTGTAAACAAAGCCAGGCTTCACTCACGTGCTTGGCGGGATGACTATCAGAGGTGCTAGCGCGCGTCTGATAGGCTGAGAGGCGGCCCTTTAACTCTGACAGAGTGAGCCGCTCGCCCATTGGCTGGGCGCGTGCCGACATTCGCCCCTACCGCTCTGAAATCACAGACCCTTCCCGCCCTCCTCCACGTGAGCAAAACAAGGGAGATTGAACCTAGAATTCTGAACCCACATGGGTCGGAATCGGAAAACGCTCTTCACCACGAGATTTTCAGTGCTTCCATCTATCGGAAAACATGCATAACTCATTTTTGATGGGGGTGGCGCATTCGCCCCTTGTACACGAGACTCCTCATATGGTTACCACCCAGTGTTGTAAATGGTTTCTTGGCTTACAGGAAACCATTTGGCTTGTCACTCACTGTAAAGCCACCTGTAAAGGAAAGAAAAGGAATTAGAAGTGACAGGAAAGATAGGAGAAACAGGAAGAGAGGAGGGTAGGCACAGAAAAAGAATGATAAAAGCTAAGGAAGTAGGCAGCACTACATCAAGTGAGTGGATGATGGTCGTTTCTCATTTCATGTAATAACACGAAACACATAATGGAACGATAACATGACTGTGATAGCCCCCACAGATATCCTACAAGAGGATGAATAGAAATAAAAAATATTCCCACCATATATATATATATATATATATATATATATATATATATATATATATATATATATATTGAAATGCTAGGTGTTTTAGGAGCGGGCTTCCCGTCCCGTAAACGCCTAGTGTGTAGCGGGGCTCTCCTTGACCGGAGCTTAGACAAATAATAGAAAGGTAGGACACAAAAACTCAAGGCAACAACCTTACACGTGTATTACTAAGTTGGACAGAGGAACGAATAGATGTCACTGATACAGACACACTGGACAGTTATAACTCTTACGTCTAGATATGGGTTATCAGTATCACGCAGGATACTGCTCAGATCAAATAGCACTTGAGGCAGAGTATTATTTAATCATAGGAAGTCTGGATTTTCTATATTCATGGAGTCGTTAATATTGTTCCGTGTTGGTGAGGATTTCTTTGGCACTGGGGTCTGGATATGGTCTTAGTATAGGGAGGTATTTCTCATGGTACCATATTCACTCTGATAGACCCGACTCTCACTGGGTGGCCGTATTTGCGGTTGCACTGTCACTGTTACTCCACCACTTTAGTATTATCACTGACTTCCATTAGAGAGTTAATTCACTGTTCCGCCTCTATGTTACTAGGTCACAGACACTATTATCACTCACTCCTTTCGGATCAGGGCGTCGGGGCGGTCAGGTAAAAGAGGTGGCGGAGGCGTCACAGCTCTAATGCTAATGGGGCTGGGTTCCGCCGGCGGCCTCTACGCCCAGTAGTGTAGAGGCTGTGTTCGAATGCGTGGCTCGTGTGTGGTCATAACACTGCCCGCCACGCGTCCCTGGTCAGAGATTAGTAATCATGAGTGTATATTAGCGTGTCCAGCTATCCTTAACTGAGTTCGGTCTAAGTGGATAAACGATAGCAACAAAATAAAATAGCTGATAATTTAATGTATAAAATGGTTGGGTAAACACAATATGCTTTGCTGAAATCATTTACTGCGGACAATATCATCAAAGCTTGGGTTAGGTCTAGATGGGTGCATTTTTTTTATTTGCTAGCCTGTACCTTTAGTTAGGTTTGGTGAAGCCATGCTCTGTTCAGTACATAATACAGTGCTTCAGGTTTTCAAGATTATTTTCCCAACTGATTAAAAAATAACTGCTTAATAATGTTGGAAAAAGAAACCTATCATTAGCACTGAAGAAGGCAACACAAACCTTGTCCTAACCTAAACAAAATAGATATTTCAGCAATCCTTAACTGGGTTTGCCTTAAGTGGATAAATGGTAAAAACACAAAATAACACAGCTGATATTGGATAAAATGGTTGGGTTAAGTAATGTTATTTTTAATGAGTTGGGGAAAAAAATTTGGAAAACCAGAAGCACTGTATTATGCACTGAACAAAGCATGGCTTCACCAAATCTAACTAAACGTACAGGCTAGCAAATAAAAAAATGCACTCATCTAGACCTAAACCCAGCTTTGATTATACTGTTTGCAGGAAATGATTTCAGCAAAGTGTATTGCTTTAACTAATGTTGGAAAAAAAAAAAAAGTGTCATAAGCAATGAAAAAAGCAATTGAAAATAACTGTTACTTACATGTTGTAGTTAGACTGTGGGCCAGGCTGAGGTTGTAGATAGGGAGTGAGCAGCCACTTCTTGCTTGGATATCCAATGTCTCCCAGTAAGTGGCATCCAGCTGGCATTACACCCCCTTCGAACACTCTGTACAGTGCACTCAGCCTTAGAATCTGGGCATCATGGACAGATCCCGGCCACCTTGCAACAACATCAATGATTTTGTACCTGGAATCAAAAACTATTTGCACATTTATGCTGTGGTATCTCTTTCTGTTGATATACTCTCCCTCAAACTCTGTGGGTGCAGCAATTCTAATATGAGTTCCATCAATCACTCCAACAACTCCTGGCATTGCAGCAATTTGCATAAATTCTGCTTTGTTCCTGTTGGCTTCATGTGGGGTTACAGGGAGTGATATAAATTGCCTCAGAACATCATTTGATGAGAGAGCATCCAAAGTTCTGTGATGACCCTGCTTACAGTCTGTTGAGAAGGTTCTAGATCATCACTGCTGCAGAGCTGAATCTTTCCAGTAGCAAGGTAACGCAATAATATTATAATTTTCATTTCTGGACTGAGTGCCTTGTTCCTTGCAGTTGGTCTCACAAACGTCTCTCACACTAAGTCAGTAACAAAAATAATGCCTGCACGGTCCAGGCGGTATCTTCGGACCAGTTCTGCATCACTGAGTTCATTGAGAACATCTCTCCTGCCACGAAAACACCTTGGCTGACGCTGACGAATTTGTTGTTGTGACTGTACGGTGGTCATGTTTACTGTAATGATTCCAAAATATGCCTCGTCCTAACGTAAAACTACTCTCAGAGATACAGAGATACACAGAGATGTTCTGGAAGAGGCTTATGCCTGTGACTCCAGCTCAGTAGCCTGGTTCTCACTATGTTGTCTGCCGCGTGTGGTGGTTATGGGTGCTCTGTAATTATATTTCTCTTCCTGGCCCTTCCATATTTTGTCAAAGTTACTTTCAAATTTCGCCACACTCTGCATTTATCACCCATTCTGGCAGATTGTTCGGTCAAATTTTACACGTTGCCCTCATCCGATTTTCGACTTTTCTTTAATATTTTCTAGTAGAATTGGTCATTCTAAGAACCTTTTCTTCTATGACATTTCTCTCGCAAATTGATAATAAACGAGTTACACGCGATATACTTCCTCCAATCACAATCACAGATTGGTATTTTTTCGTACTTACACCCAACTCACTGACAACAAAAGTGGCTAACTCACCTTACACTTCACGCAATATTAAACATTTTTTCTTCTATGACACTTCCGTCTTAAATCAACCGTTGATGAGTTATGCAATTTATTACACTTATTATTTTCTATGGGAGAGAGATTTTCCCTGCCGTGGTCGGACAGTTGTGTGTGTTCGTTGGTGCATGTATGTGTGTGTGTGTGTGTGGATAAAGCGCATGCGTGGCACGTGAATCAGCCAATCACAAAGTAGAATTTCAAATGCCCCACTCCAGGGCCTGCAAGATTTGAAAGTCAGTTCGTCTCCAACCATGGACTGGGAAGCCCGTGCAATTTATTACATCACTGCTATTTCACAGTTCTACCAGCAAGATAAAACTGTAGCCTTTGTGCGATCGCATGGTGTTTTACCTTCAACAGGAACAAAGTACCCAAATCAATGCAAAAGTCTCATTTTATGTGAGGATCAGAAAGTGTTGCACTGCCGCCCGTCACCAGTTGCCGTTACAGCTACAGACGACTTCACAGTTTTCAGATGCAGACGAGGAACTAAACTGCTAGGTAAATGCATTATTTCTTATTTACACCCGGTTAGGTTAGGTTAGATGAGGTTTGGTTAATGTCATGGGGGGTCTGGGGGGCGAAGCCCCCCAGTTAGGAAGCACAGCCAGGGTTGGGGGGTCTGGGGGGCGAAGCCCCCCAGTTAGGAAACACGAACTCCCTGAGAAGCTTAAAATTATTTTCTTCCGAAGGATTTTAGTGTTTTTCGTTTGATTTTGATAACAGTTCCAGTAGGAAATCACTCGCTTTTGCGTTTTTCCCCCACCCAACACCCCGGTTTCCCACAGGCCCCCTAGTAGGCCTATTCTTGGGGGGAGGGGGAAGAACCGCAAAAAAATACGTTTCACTTGATAACAGGCATCCAACCTGATTGTTTTCTGTTGTTTTTAGTGTGATTTTTGTTGATTTGGACCGGTCCTTTCCACCGGAAGTTGTTAGTGGCGTAACAAAAACTAGCGACTTGCGATAGAAATGGAGGTCAATATCGATCGAATCACACCAAAAGCAACAAGAAACACTCAGGTTGGATGAAAAAATCGGATGAGGGCAACGTGTAAAAATGAGGAGTACGTGTAAAGTTTGGTCTTCCGGGACAAACTTTCAAATGTGAGCGGGTGAGCGAACAGAGCGCGCGCTCGTCTGTGATTGTGATTGGCGGAAGTAAATCGCGTGTAACTCGTTTATTATCAATTTGCGATAGAAATATCATAGAAGAAAAGATTCTTAGAATGACCAGTTCTACTAGAAAATGTTAACGAAAAGTCGAAAATCGGATGAGGGCAACGTGTAAAAATTGACCGATTGTTCCAGTTATTTGTGACCCTATTTGAGAAGGCATATTTCCGGATGTTCAGTCTCGTTCTTGTCTTGAAAATTTTCTTTGAATTTCCTCTAGTCAAGTCGTCCTCCCTCAGCCTGAAGATCCCTTCTGTGCAGTCTTGGTCATACTTCTCAGTGACAATTTTGTATGCCTCAATTAGGTCACCTCTAGATCTTTTGTAAGCTAGAGTAGGTAGTTCCAGCTTCTTTAGGCGCTCTTCGTAGGAAAGTTCCTTCATGTTCGTTCGTTCGAAGATTCCCTGCACCTATAGTGCAGGCCAGGCCATACATTAGCCCGGTCAGTGGTGTATGGGCTGGTTAAAAAACAATAAGTGGGGAGGACAGGACCTGGGGATTGCCCGGCACACACGTCCTGTCTCCTGACTGGCTTTGTGGTGTGTATGAGTTCCTTCAGTTGTGGTACCATTTTAGTAGCACGACGCTGAACATACTCCAATGACTCCACGTCCTTAACCAAGTGGGGACACCAGATCTGGTTAGCATACTCCAGATGCGGCCTCACCAAGGCAGTATATAGTGCTTTGAAGATTGTGGGGTCCAGATGTACAAATGTTCTTATTATGCCCACAATCTTGTTCGCCTTGTTGATCTTCTCGGCTAGGTGTTCGGAGAATGTTAGCTTGTCGTCCATAATGACACCAATGTCCTTTTCAGCACTCGTCCTGGCAATCTTGTCAAACATGACGTACTCCCGACCTTCTACACCTGACCTGCCTATTCTCATGTACACCCGCGAACCAAAGTTTCGGTACCCCCCCTCGATGGAAGGAAGTGGAAGTCAGTGTTAGCGAAAGGGCAGGTGAACGGACAACCGTGAGTGGTACTTTGGAACTGAGCTACGAGGCGAATAGTGAGAAACCTAATGAGACTGGATTCGAAACATTTCCATGCTATTCACCTGCAAAACATTATGCGTTCGTAACATACATACTGTAACATATAACATAGACTACTGTGTTATCATGGTGTCCTGTGATACTGACCCATCTGTTTCGGATCCTCATCACACAAACAAAGCACCGAGCCAGTTGTATATAAGTTGCAACTTGTCATTATAACTGCAGTCATAATTTCTGTGAATGTTATCCCTGGATTGTCTAAGGCTATAATATAGAATGTTTGTGAATTTAATGTTGATTCTCACAGTAGTTGTGGCAATTATTTTATGTGGACGACTAAACCACATTGTGATGGACAGCGGAGAGTATTCGCCAATAATTTACTATAACCAGATGAAATTAGATGCAAACAACACAAAATATTATGAGACAACGAAGACACAAAATCCTGCTCCGCCTTGTTATCAAGGCCTTAACTGTGGCTTCACCTCATACGTGCATTATTTTCCTTCCGTCTCTGCCTCTTTTATTACTCTTCCCGGTATCCTCATAGTGCTAGTCGTCATAATCCTTGGAGGGTTTCTTGTCGTCCGGTCCTATAACCCGTACTGTATTACATTATTCCTCGCATCATCACTCCCAGACAAACAACGTTAGCCCAAGACTGCTGAATCTGTTAATACCATTATTGCCACTGCCACTACTATTCCCCCTTTCCCCATTGTGTCTATTGCAATTCCCCTCACAGTACTACTACTGCTACTCCTATTACTACTCAACTATAAATCTGTATAATAATACATATAATTGTCCTTATGTCTGTGTATCTGTTAATCATATTGTCCCTGTCCCACCGTCGACAACTCGTCACTTACCCCGCACCGCTACCCCAGTTGCACCCCACCCCCCTCTCTCCCACCCGCCATGAGCTCTATTCCTCCCCCACTCCGAACCATTTTACCCTTTACCTCCTTCTTGGGCCACCAGGCCTGTTGTTCACCTTTTACCGGTGAATATACGTGGCATGCATTAATAAGAATAATTATAAAATTGACAGCAACAACATACATCTGCAGTATTCCGAACATTACATAATTATAAAAGTCGCAGACCCAAACGTGCCTATATTACGGAGCTCTGATATATTAACCACAGAACCGACCACAGACCGTTCCTATCATTGCCACTGGACCTTACCTGTAGCACTTCACCATAGTAATACAACCCACTGAAGTCCTTTGTGGGATCACTACACATGTTTGGGAAAAATAACAGCGCACAACATGCCTACAACCCATTAAAATACACTTGTGACGTTTCACTGACATCCATTAAATTGCCTAGAAGTTAGCGGACAAACAAACACACGGCTGGACATAGACTGAGGCCGAATGTCTCTCATCGGTATATGACAACCTGACAAAACTATTACGATCCTGCTTTGTAGGTGTTATCATAGTTATAATAATAATAATCGTAGTATTAGTAGTAGCAGTAGTAGTAGTAATAGTAGTAGTAGTAGTAGTAATCACATGTTAATATCCATGATACAGAGGAGGACAAACACCATAATCTCCCTGATAAAACAAGTGAAAACAGCTGTGACATATAAAACCAAACAGTGCCATAATATGCTGTAATGCTAGGGTTATAGTAACACTAAATTAATGTTTGACCGCAACCCAACCTTCTGTCATGGCAAACAAATTCTGCATTGCGTCGACACATGCTATTCCAGTGTGTGTCCTTCTCAGTATCGTGCCTAATAACATGTGATTAATTATTATTATATTATTATTATTACTGTGATGACACCTGCAATGCAGGATCACAAGAGTTTTGTCAGGTCGTTACATACCGATGCCAGACATTCCGTTTCTGTCTGTATCCAGTCGTTTGTTTGTTTGTCCACTAACTTCTCCTAGGCTATTTGATGGATGTCAGTGAAACATCATATGCTTATTTTAGTGGTTTGTAGGCATGTTGTGCACTGTTATTTTTCCCAAACACGTGTAGCGATCTCACAGAGGACTACAGTGGGTTGTATTACCATGGTGAAGTGCTATAGGGAAGATGCAGTGGTAATGATAAGAACGGTCTGTGGTCGGTTTTGTGGTTAATATATCAGTGCTCCGTAATATAGGCACGTTTGGGTCTGCAGTTATTAAGTGTAATGTTAGGAACACTACAGTACACATCTACGATGCTGTTATTATTATATTATTATCGCCTACCTTTAGAAGGCAGAGCGATCATGTTTTTAACTGCATCTGTGTGTGTGTGTGTGTGTTCCTATTATATCTCATGAACGGCTTGAGCTATCAACATGAACCCTTCAGCGAATCAAGATATAGCCACTTCGTAATACTTAGGTGTAGAGGACAATCTGCATCAACTTCTGATGATGATGATGATGTCCCAATCAGTTGGAGCTCCTTCAACCAATTCCCTACCAGGCGTTTCTCTGATTACACATTTATCACCCAGTGTATTTTTCTTTCCTTTACGGGTGGCTTTACATTGACTGACAAGCCAAATGGTTTCCTGTAAGCCAAGAAATCATTTGCAACGCTGGGTGGTAACCATATAATGGTATGGGATAAATTTACCTAAGGTACTTTATGGAAACACACAGAGTATTCGGTACACAATATAACCACTTCGTAATACTTAGGTGTAGAGGACAATGTGCATAAAGTACTGATGATGATGATGATGATGATGATGATGATGATGATGTCCCAATCGCTCGGAGCTCCTTCAACCAATTGCCCACCAGGCGTTTACGGGTGGCTGTATATTGAGTGACAAGCCCAATGGTTTCCTGTAAGCCAAGAAACCATTTGCAACGCTGGGTGGTAACCATATAATGGTATAGGATACATTTACCTAAGGTACTTTATGGAAACACACAGAGTATTCGGTACACAATATAACCACTTCGTAATACTTAGGTGTAGAGGACAATGTGCATCAAGTACTTTATTTATGCACAGATGATAGTTAAATGTTCTACATATACAAATGGTAATTCTCGAGCAATAATCCTCAGTCATCAACAACATGTGCAGTGGAAAAGACTGCGGTGTAACATAGACGCAAACGGCATGCCCAATACCCAGGCATGATGCAGGGATATACAACTTATATTTTATTTAGATGCAGGATTAGATGATGATGATGATGATGACGATGATAATGATGATGATGATGATGATTGATGACGACGACGACGATGATGATGATGATGATGTTGTTGTTGTTGTTGTCCCATGTAGTTGGAGCTCCTTCAACCAATTGCCCACCAGGCGTTTGTCTAATTGCACATTTATCACCCAGAGTAACAAATCGTTTGTGGGGTTACGGAAAAGCATGTATCTTGCATTACTTACGGAGTAACCTGAAAGCAGTACTGCATCAAGAGAACGAACGGTGACCAACCCCTCCCAGCCACCTTATTTTAACGGCAGAGTCCCTGTCGAACAGAGTTCCAAATCATGTTGTATTTTCTATTTCTTCCTTGTCTGCGTAGCAGAAGTTCTGTCCGTCTTTTTAATTTGGCAATGGACGACATAGTCTCTGCCCAATAAGAGCTGCGAGAACGACATAATCGTTTACATCACGTCTATTTGTCCAATAGATAAGCCCGTGGCAAATATCCATGTGTTGGTATGATCACTATTACGTTCTCATAATATCTGCCTCAATGTAGCCGCAACTACCTAAAGTACTTGGATGTTTTCACAACTGCAGTCTGTCATAATTTTCTCACGGAAACACTTTCATCCTTCCTTATCCTCCCTACAATAGCAGGGCGGGAGGGAGTGACCTCCTATACAAGTCATAGGCAAATTTTTCCCATTATTTTTACTATCTTTTTTTAATACTAAGTGGGAAGACCTGATTTGTATCGCCCGATCCTTCGTCAAATTTACCTCTTGTTTTTTCACTGTACCCAGTTTATAGAATTTATGCAACATTTAAATTCTTCTCATCACGAGCACATCACACTGTGAGTGGAAACAAATATTATTTTCAAGTACATTTAGTAAATCTCGCCCTATACAGGCACAGTCAGTTTACTGATTCAGTGTCCATGATATTTCACTATATATGTTTAAAGGCAGGAACGTAGATATTTTACGTACAGTTTTGCACCCACACCAGCCCAACTGTATGGTGGGTGAGGTGAGTGACTGAAAATTTATCCAGTAGGCCCCGGGTCGAGTCCCATAATTGTCATAACCTTTATGACTAAAAATCTTGCAGAATTAGACGCTTAAATATATCTTCCAAAGCATAAAAATATTGGGTGCCTAAATGGCTCGCTTGGTAAGCTGCTGTACTCACGCAGTTGCAAGCGCTGGTTCGAATCCTCGCAATATTTAATTTATTTTAAAAAGTCATGGAGATTTAGACGCTGAAATACACCTTCCAAAGTGCAGAGTTTTAGACTCCTCTATAGCTCAGTTGGTTGGTTGTGCTGTTATATTCATCGCACTAGCTGTTCAAACGCTGGTTCGAATCCTCCTGGCAGCATTTCCACACAACTGAGTGACAGAGCGATACTTGCTGACCCGTCATTAGTCCCCTGACTGTGCGGGTGGGATGAAGATGCTGAGAGTGGGTGAGAAGGTGAGGAAGGAGCTCAAGAGGGTGGGGGTGAGAGTGGGTAGGATTAGTTGGATGATAGTGAAGGGGGTGGGACTGTATGCCCTACAGGTATGTTTCCAGGTGTTGGGTCTCGGACTGGTGGTTGTTGTGGTACCTGTAGGGCTGGTGGTGTCGGTTGCAGCTGCCGTGTATCACCTGGTGAAGGCAGTGAAGAGGGATCAAAGACAACGCGCGGCTCACGGCTGATTGGCTGAGTATCATGAGACTTAATTGATCTTAAAAATGAGATAATTGTTACAAAATTTAAAATTTTTGACACATAAAATGAAAACTATACAAATTGAAATCTTTCTTTTCGTTTTCTTTATTTTCCTTGTTCTTACGCCAACGCCGATGATGATGATGATGATGATGATTGATGATGATCCAATCAGTTGGAGCTCCTTCAACCAATTCCCGATCAGGCGTTTGTTTGATTGCACAATTATCACCCAGAGTACTTTTTCTTCCTTTACGGATGGCTTTACATTGAGTGACAAGCCAAATGGTTTCCTGTAAGCCAAGAAACCATTTGCAACGCTGGGTGGTAACCATATATTGGTATAGGATACATTTACCAAAGGTACTTTATGTAAACACACAGAGTATTCGGTACACAATATAACCACTTCGTAATACTTAGCTGTAGAGGACAATGTGCATCAAGTACTGATGATGATGATGATGATAATGTCACAATCAGTTGAAGTTCCTTCAACCAGTTGCCCACCAGGCGTTTGTCTGATTGCACATTTATCACTCAGAGTACTTTTCTTTCCTTTACGGGTGGCTTTACATTGAGTGACAAGCCAAATGGTTTCCTGTAAGCCAAATAACCATTTGCAACGCTGGGTGGTAACCATATATGGTATAGGATACATTTACCTATGGTACTTTATGGAAATACACAGAGTATTCGGTACACAATATAACCACTTCGTAATACTTAGGTGTAGAGGACAATGTGCATCATGTACTTTATTTATGCACAAATGATACTTAAATGTTTTCCACATACAAATGGTAATTTTGGAGCAATAATCCTCATTCATCAACAACATGTGCAGTGGGAAAGACTGCGGTGTAACATAGACGCAAACAGCATGCCCAATACCCAGGCATGATGCAGGGGTATACAACTTATATTTTATTTAGATGCAGGATTAGATGATGATGATGATTGATGACGACGACGACGATGATGATGATGATAATGTTCTTGTTGTTGTTGTCCCATGTAGTTGTAGCTCCTTGAACCAATTGCCCACCAGGCGTTTGTCTGATTCCACATTTATCACCCAGAGTAACAAATATTTTGTGGGGTTCCGGAAAAGCATGTATCTTGCATTACTTACGGAGTAACCTGACAGCAGTACTGCATCAAAAGAACGAATGGTGGCCAACCCCTCCTAGCCACCTTATTTTAACGGCAGAGTCCCTGTCGGACAGAGTTCCAAATCATGTTGTATTTTCTGTTTCTTCCTTGTCTGCGTAGCAGAAGTTCTATCCGTCTTTTTAATTTGGCAATGGACGACATAGTCTCTGCCCAACAAGAGCTGCGAGAACGACATAATCGTTTACATCACGTCTATTTGTCCAATAGGTAAGCCCGTGGCAAATATCCATGTGTTCGTATGATCACTATTACGTTCTCATAATATCTGCCTCAATGTCACCGCAACTACCTAAAGTACTTGGATGTTTTCACAACTGCAATCTGTCATAATTTTCTCACGGAAACACTTTCATCCTTCCTTATCCTCCCTACAATAGCAGGGCGGGAGGGAGTGACCTACAATACAAGTCATAGGCAAATTTTTTTCCCATTATTTTTACTATCTTTTTTTAATACTAAGTGGGAAGACCTGATTTGTATCGCCCGATCCTTCGTCAAATTTACCTCTTGTTTTTTCACTGTACCCAGTTTATAGAATTTATGCAACATTTAAATTCTTCTCATCACGAGCACATCACACTGTGAGTGGAAACAAATATTATTTTCAAGTACATTTAGTAAATCTCGCCCTATACAGGCACAGTCAGTTTACTGATTCAGTGTCCATGATATTTCACTATATATGTGTAAAGGCAGGAACGTTGATATTTTATGTACAGTTTTGCACCCACACCAGCCCAACTGTATGGTGGGTGAGGTGAGTGACTGAAAATTTATACAGTAGGCCCCGGGTCGAGTCCCATAATTGTCATAACCTTTATGACTAGAAATCTTGCAGAATTAGACGCTTAAATATACCTTCCAAAGCATAAAAATATTGGGTGCCTAAATGGCTCGCTTGGTAAGCTGCTGTACTCAGGCAGTTGCAAGCGCTGGTTCGAATCCTCGCAATATTTAATTTATTTTAAAAAGTCATGGAGATTTAGACGCTGAAATACACCTTCCAAAGTGCAGAGTTTTAGACTCCTCTATAGCTCAGTTGGTTGGTTGTGCTGTTATATTCATCGCACTAGCTGTTCAAACGCTGGTTCGAATCCTCCTGGCAGCATTTCCACACAACTGAGTGACAGAGCGATACTTGCTGACCCGTCATTAGTCCCCTGACTGTGCGGGTGGGATGAAGATGCTGAGAGTGGGTGAGAAGGTGAGGAAGGAGCTCAAGAGGGTGGGGGTGAGCCTGGGTAGGATTAGTTGGATGATAGTGAAGGGGGTGGGACTGTGTGCCCTACAGGTATGTTTCCAGGTGTTGGGTCTCGGACTGGTGGTTGTTGTGGTACCTGTAGGGCTGGTGGTGTCGGTTGCAGCTGCCGTGTATCACCTGGTGAAGGCAGTGAAGAGGGATCTAAGAGAACGCGCGGCTCACGGCTGATTGGCTGAGTATCATGAGACTTAATTGATCTTAATAAAAATGAGATAATTGTTACAAAATTCAAAATTTTTCACACAAAATGAAAACTATAAAAATTGTAATCTTTCTTTTCGTTTTCTTTATTTTCCTTGATCTTACGCCAACGCCGATGATGATGATGATGATGATGATGATGATGATCATGATGATGATGATCCAATCAGTTGGAGCTCCTTCAACCAATTCCCGATCAGGCGTTTGTCTGATTGCACAATTATCACCCAGAGTACTTTTTCTTCCTTTACGGATGGCTTTACATTGAGTGACAAGCCATATGGTTTCCTGTAAGCCAAGAAACCATTTGCAACGCTGGGTGGTAACCATATATTGGTATAGGATACATTTACCAAAGGTACTTTATGGAAACACACAGAGTATTCGGTACACAATATAACCACTTCGTAATACTTAGGTGTAGAGGACAATGTGCATCAAGTACTGATCATGATGATGATGATGATAATGTCACAATCAGTTGAAGCTCCTTCAACCAATTGCCCACCAGGCGTTTGTCTGATTGCACATGTATCACTCAGAGTACTTTTCTTTCCTTTACGGGTGGCTTTACATTCATTGACAAGCCAAATGGTTTCCTGTAAGCCAAGAAACCATTTGCAACGCTGGGTGGTAACCATATATGGTATAGGATACATTTACCTATGGTACTTTATGGAAACCCACAGAGTATTCGGTACACAATATAACCACTTCGTAATACTTAGGTGTAGAGGACAATGTGCATCAAGTACTGATGATGATGATGATGATCATGATCATGATGATGATCATGATGATGTCCCAATCGCTCGGAGCTCCTTCAACCAATTGCCCACCAGGCGTTTACGGGTGGCTGTATATTGAGTGACAAGCCAAATGGTTTCCTGTAAGCCAAGAAATCATTTGCAACGCTGGGTGGTAACCATATAATGGTATGGGATATATTTATCTAAGGTACTTTATGAAAACACAGAGTATTCGGTACACAATATAACCACTTCGTAATACTTAGGTGTAGAGGACAATGTGCATCAAGTACTTTATTTATGCACAGATGATAGTTAAATGTTCTACATATACAAATGGTAATATTGGAGCAATAATCCTCATTCATCAACAACATGTGCAGTGGGAAAGACTGCGGTGTAACATAGACGCAAACAGCATGCCCAATACCCAGGCATGATGCAGGGATATACAACTGATATTTTCTTTAGATGCAGGATTAGATGATGATGATGATTGATGACGACGACGACGATGATGATGATGATAATGTTCTTGTTGTTGTTGTCCCATGTAGTTGTAGCTCCTTCAACCAATTGCCCACCAGGCGTTTCTCTAATTGCACATTTATCACCCAGAGTAACAAATGGTTTGTGGGGTTACGGAAAAGCATGTATCTTGCATTACTTACGGAGTAACCTGAAAGCAGTACTGCATCAAGAGAACGAACGGTGGCCAACCCCTCCCAGCCACCTTATTTTAACGGCAGAGTCCCTGTCGAACAGAGTTCCAAATCATGTTGTATTTTCTATTTCTTCCTTGTCTGCGTAGTAGAAGTTCTGTCCGTCTTTTTAATTTGGCAATGGACGACATAGTCTCTGCCCAATAAGAGCTGCGAGAACGACATAATCGTTTACATCACGTCTATTTGTCCAATAGATAAGCCCGTGGCAAATATCCATGTGTTGGTATGATCACTATTACGTTCTCATAATATCTGCCTCAATGTAGCCGCAACTACCTAAAGTACTTGGATGTTTTCACAACTGCAATCTGTCATAATTTTCTCACGGAAACACTTTCATCCTTCCTTATCCTCCCTACAATAGCAGGGCGGGAGGGAGTGACCTCCTATACAAGTCATAGGCAAATTTTCCCATTATTTTTACTATCTTTTTTTAATACTAAGTGGGAAGACCTGATTTGTATCGCCCGATCCTTCGTCAAATTTACCTCTTGTTTTTTCACTGTACCCAGTTTATAGAATTTATGCAACATTTAAATTCTTCTCATCACGAGCACATCACACTGTGAGTGGAAACAAATATTATTTTCAAGTACATTTAGTCAATCTCGCCCTATACAGGCACAGTCAGTTTACTGATTCAGTGTCCATGATATTACACTATATATGTTTAAAGGCAGGAACGTAGATATTTTATGTACAGTTTTGCACCCACACCAGCCCAACTGTATGGCGGGTGAGGTGAGTGACTAAAAATTTATCCAGTAGGCCCCGGGTCGAGTCCCATAATTGTCATAACCTTTATGACTTAAAATCTTGCAGAATTAGACGCTTAAATATATCTTCCAAAGCATAAAAATATTGGGTGCCTAAATGGCTCGCTTGGTAAGCTGCTGTACTCACGCAGTTGCAAGCGCTGGTTCGAATCCTCGCAATATTTAATTTATTTTCAAAAGTCATGGAGATTTAGACGCTGAAATACACCTTCCAAAGTGCAGAATTTTAGACTCCTCTATAGCTCAGTTGGTTGGTTGTGCTGTTATATTCATCGCACTAGCTGTTCAAACGCTGGTTCGAATCCTCCTGGCAGCATTTCCACACAACTGAGTGACAGAGCGATACTTGCTGACCCGTCATTAGTCCCCTGACTGTGCGGGTGGGATGAAGATGCTGAGAGTGGGTGAGAAGGTGAGGAAGGAGCTCAAGAGGGTGGGGGTGAGCCTGGGTAGGATTGGATGATAGTGAAGGGGGTGGGACTGTGTGCCCTACAGGTATGTTTCCAGGTGTTGGGTCTCGGACTGGTGGTTGTTGTGGTACCTGTAGGGCTGGTGGTGTCGGTTGCAGCTGCCGTGTATCACCTGGTGAAGGCAGTGAAGAGGGATCTAAGAGCACGCGCGGCTCGCGGCTGATTGGCTGAGTATCATGAGAGTTAATTGATCTTAATAAAAATGAGATAATTGTTAAAAAATTCAAAATTTTTCACACAAAATGAAAACTAAAAAAATTTTAATCTTTCTTTTCGCTTTCTTTATTTTCCTTGATCTTACGCCAACGCCGATGATGATGATGATGATGATGATGATGATGATCATGATGATGATGATCCAATCAGTTGGAGCTCCTTCAACCAATTCCCGATCAGGCGTTTGTCTGATTGCACAATTATCACCCAGAGTACTTTTTCTTCCTTTACGGATGGCTTTACATTGAGTGACAAGCCAAATGGTTTCCTGTAAGCCAAGAAACCATTTGCAACGCTGGGTGGTAACCATATATTGGTATAGGATACATTTACCAAAGGTACTTTATGGAAACACACAGAGTATTCGGTACACAATATAACCACTTCGTAATACTTAGGTGTAGAGGACAATGTGCATCAAGTACTGATCATGATGATGATGATGATAATGTCACAATCAGTTGAAGCTCCTTCAACCAATTGCCCACCAGGCGTTTGTCTGATTGCACATGTATCACTCAGAGTACTTTTCTTTCCTTTACGGGTGGCTTTACATTCATTGACAAGCCAAATGGTTTCCTGTAAGCCAAGAAACCATTTGCAACGCTGGGTGGTAACCATATATGGTATAGGATATATTTATCTAAGGTACTTTATGAAAACACAGAGTATTCGGTACACAATATAACCACTTCGTAATACTTAGGTGTAGAGGACAATGTGCATCAAGTAATGATGATGTTGATGATAATCGTGATGATGATGATGATGATGATGATGTCCCAATCGCTCGGAGCTCCTTCAACCAATTGCCCACCAGGCGTTTACGGGTGGCTGTATATTGAGTGACAAGCCCAATGGTTTCCTGTAAGCCAAGAAACCATTTGCAACGCTGGGTGGTAACCATATAATGGTATAGGATACATTTACCTAAGGTACTTTATGGAAACACACAGAGTATTCGGTACACAATATAACCACTTCGTAATACTTAGGTGTAGAGGACAATGTGCATCAAGTACTTTATTTATGCACAGATGATAGTTAAATGTTCTACATATACAAATGGTAATTCTCGAGCAATAATCCTCATTCATCAACAACATGTGCAGTGGGAAAGACTGCGGTGTAACATAGACGCAAACAGCATGCCCAATACCCAGGCATGATGCAGGGATATACAACTGATATTTTCTTTAGATGCAGGATTAGATGATGATGATGATTGATGACGACGACGACGATGATGATGATGATAATGTTCTTGTTGTTGTTGTCCCATGTAGTTGTAGCTCCTTCAACCAATTGCCCACCAGGCGTTTCTCTAATTGCACATTTATCACCCAGAGTAACAAATGGTTTGTGGGGTTACGGAAAAGCATGTATCTTGCATTACTTACGGAGTAACCTGAAAGCAGTACTGCATCAAGAGAACGAACGGTGGCCAACCCCTCCCAGCCACCTTATTTTAACGGCAGAGTCCCTGTCGAACAGAGTTCCAAATCATGTTGTATTTTCTATTTCTTCCTTGTCTGCGTAGCAGAAGTTCTGTCCGTCTTTTTAATTTGGCAATGGACGACATAGTCTCTGCCCAATAAGAGCTGCGAGAACGACATAATCGTTTACATCACGTCTATTTGTCCAATAGATAAGCCCGTGGCAAATATCCATGTGTTGGTATGATCACTATTACGTTCTCATAATATCTGCCTCAATGTAGCCGCAACTACCTAAAGTACTTGGATGTTTTCACAACTGCAATCTGTCATAATTTTCTCACGGAAACACTTTCATCCTTCCTTATCCTCCCTACAATAGCAGGGCGGGAGGGAGTGACCTCCTATACAAGTCATAGGCAAATTTTCCCATTATTTTTACTATCTTTTTTTAATACTAAGTGGGAAGACCTGATTTGTATCGCCCGATCCTTCGTCAAATTTACCTCTTGTTTTTTCACTGTACCCAGTTTATAGAATTTATGCAACATTTAAATTCTTCTCATCACGAGCACATCACACTGTGAGTGGAAACAAATATTATTTTCAAGTACATTTAGTCAATCTCGCCCTATACAGGCACAGTCAGTTTACTGATTCAGTGTCCATGATATTACACTATATATGTTTAAAGGCAGGAACGTAGATATTTTATGTACAGTTTTGCACCCACACCAGCCCAACTGTATGGCGGGTGAGGTGAGTGACTGAAAATTTATCCAGTAGGCCCCGGGTCGAGTCCCATAATTGTCATAACCTTTATGACTAAAAATCTTGCAGAATTAGACGCTTAAATATATCTTCCAAAGCATAAAAATATTGGGTGCCTAAATGGCTCGCTTGGTAAGCTGCTGTACTCACGCAGTTGCAAGCGCTGGTTCGAATCCTCGCAATATTTAATTTATTTTCAAAAGTCATGGAGATTTAGACGCTGAAATACACCTTCCAAAGTGCAGAGTTTTAGACTCCTCTATAGCTCAGTTGGTTGGTTGTGCTGTTATATTCATCGCACTAGCTGTTCAAACGCTGGTTCGAATCCTCCTGGCAGCATTTCCACACAACTGAGTGACAGAGCGATACTTGCTGACCCGTCATTAGTCCCCTGACTGCGGGTGGGATGAAGATGCTGAGAGTGGGTGAGAAGGTGAGGAAGGAGCTCAAGAGGGTGGGGGTGAGAGTGGGTAGGATTAGTTGGATGATAGTGAAGGGGGTGGGACTGTATGCCCTACAGGTATGTTTCCAGGTGTTGGGTCTCGGACTGGTGTTTTTTTTTTTTTTTTTTTTTTTTTTTTTTTTTTTAATACGAGGAAGAAGGAACCAAAGGCATGAGCCCGCAGTAACAGTTCCCTCCAAGAGAAAAACAAAATACAATAGAGAGCCAAATTCAAGATCCGATCATTTTGAGATGCCTGGACACACTACGTTTGAAAGACTGGAGATCATAGGCAGAAGGAAATACAGACAGAGGGAGACAGTTCCAGAGCTGACCTGTTGCATAAATGAAAGACTGGGAGTAACGGTTAACTCTTGCATTAGAGAGTTGGACAGAAAAGGGATGAGAGTTTGCTGCCAGACGGGTGCTACGCGCCCGTCGTAGAGGTGGAGGAATGCAAGCAGACAGTTCAGAGGAGCAGTGACCATTAAAGTAGCGATAGAAAAGAGATAAAGATGCAACAGTGCGACGAAGAGACAGAGGTTGAAGGGAGTCAGTAAGAGGAGGAGAATTAATGAGACGAAAAGCCTTTGACTCCACCCTATTGAGAAGAGCTGTATGTGGGGAGCCTCCCCACACATGAGAGTTGTACTCCACACAGGGGCGGATAAAACCCCTGTATAGAGTCAACAATTGTGCAGGGGCAAAGAAAGAGCGGAGTCGGCTTAGCACACCCAATCTCTTGGAAGCAGATTTTACAAGAGATGTAATATGATCTTTCCAAGATAAGTCCTGAGTAAATGAAACCCCAAGCATGTTCAAGGATGATGCAGGATTAATCTGAATATTATTAAACATTAGTGGGTATACCTGTGGAAGATTTTGTCGGGTTGATAGGTGTAAGAACTGAGTCTTAGATGCATTAAAGACAACCATATTATTTTTACCCCAGTCAGAGATATGAGCCAAGTCAGACATTAGGTGTGCCATAGCCTCATCCCTTGTTTCTTGAAGTAACTGTTGAGATGGGCGTTGCGGGAACCGAATGGAAAGGTGAAGGGTGGAGTCATCAGCGTATGAGTGGATAGGGTTAGATGTACAGCTTAGAAGATCATTGATGAATAAAAGGAAGAGAGTTGGTGATAGGACAGAGCCCTGAGGAACACCACTGTTGATAGATCTAGGAGAAGAACGATGGCCGTCTACGACAGCAGCTATAGAACGACCAGAAAGGAAGCTAGCGATGAAGGCACAGATAGAAGGATAGAAACCGTAGGAGGGCAGTTTGGAAATTAAAGATTTATGCCAGACTCGATCGAAAGCCTTTGAGATGTCAAGTGCAATGGCAAAGCTTTCGCCAAAGTCCCGAAAGGAGGATGACCAGGAGTCTGAAAGGTAGGTGAGAAGATCGCCAGTGGAGCGTCCCTGACGGAACCCATACTGACGATCGGAAAGAAGGTTGTGATAGGAAAGATGCCTTAAAATTTTTCTATTAAGAATTGACTGAAAAACTTTTGAAATACAGGACGTTAAAGCAATTGGACGATAGTTGGAGGGTTGGGAGTGGTCACCCTTCTTTGGGACTGGCTGAATGAGAGCAAACTTCCAGCAAGAAGGAAAGGTACAAGTTGACAGACAAAGGCGAAATAGTTTGCCTAGGCAGGGTGTAAGCACAGAAGCACAGTTTTTGAGAACAACAGGAGGGACCCCATCAGGACCATATGCCTTGTTAGTACTGAGGCCAGCAATGGCAGAAAATACATCAACTGAAGAAATTTTAATGTCAGCCATGAGGAAGTCAGAGGGGGGAAGTGATGGAGGAACAGCACCGGAATCGTCTAAGGTGGAATTGGAGGAGAAAGTCTGTGCGAAGAGATCTGCTTTATCAGTAGAAGAAATAGCTACAGAACCATCAGAGTAAAAAGAGGAGGGAAGGATGATGAGGTAAAGTTGTTAGAAAGATTTTTGGCAAGGTGCCAGAAGGAGCGGGAAGAATTCGAGTTGGAGAGTTGAGAGCATTTAGTATGGATGAAATTATTTTTAGTAGAGCGAAGAACAGACTTAGCACGATTCCGGGCAGAAACGTAAAGATTATGTGATTCAGGGGTGGGTTGGCTCCGGTACCTTTTGTAGGCCTTCTCCTTGTTGCGGACAGCATTAGAACAAGCGTGATTAAACCAAGGCTTTTTTGCGTTAGTCAAAGGATATGAAAAAGGAATGTATGCTTCCATGCCCGAGAGAATAACCTCCGTAATGCGCAAGGCACACTCAGATGGCTCACGGCCATGGAAGCAATAATCATTCCAGGGAAAATCAAAGAAGTACTGCCTGAGGGCCTCCCAGTCCGCGGCTCCAAAATGCCAGAGACGACGTTTCCCTGGAGGGTCCGCAGGCCGTACCGGAGTGATAGGACAGGTTAAGGTAATAAGGTTGTGATCGGAGGAGCCCAACGGAGAGAAAAGATTAACAGAGTAAGCAGAAGGATTAGTTGTGAGGAAGAGGTCAAGTATGTTGGAGCTCTCTCCAAGGCGGTCAGGGATACGGGTAGGGTGCTGTACAAGCTGCTCTAGGTCATTAAGGATAAAAAAGATGTAGGCTTGTTCACCAGGTGGATCCGTGAAAGGAGAGGAGAGCCAAAGGTGGTGGTGAACATTGAAATCTCCAAGAATGGAGATTTCAGAGAAAGGAGAAACGGACAGAATGTGTTCCATCATAGAAGTAAGATAGTCGAAGAATTTTTGATAGTCAGTAGAATTAGGGGATAAGTAAACAGCACAGATATATTTAGTCAGAGAATGACAGGAAAGCCGAAGCCAGAGAGTGGAGAATTCAGAAGAATCAAGTTCAGGAACACGAGAGCAAGATAAGTCGTTGCGTATGTATACACAACAGCCACCTTTGGCTTTGAAATGAGTATAGAGAAAGTAGGAGGATACAGAAAAGGGTTTGCTGTCAGTTGCCTCAGACAGCTGAGTCTCCGTTAGAAAAAGAAGGTGAGGTTTAGAGGAGGAGAGGTGGTGCTCAACAGAGCGAAAGTTAGATGAAAGGCCGCGAATGTTGCAGAAATGAAGAAGAAGAGAGTCAGACAGTGGTTCCAGGCACCTCGAGTCGTCACCGGGAGAGGGGCAGATGGCGGGGGCATTTATGGTCCCCCCCCCCTGGGGACTCCGAGGCTGGGTGAATTGATGCCATTTTGGTGAAATTTGAATAGGAAGTGTAGTGTGTACTGTGCATGTAGTTTGGTGAAGATAGATAGAGAAATTTGTGTTGGAGAGCATGCTGGCCTACTCTCTGTGTAACTGAGACACTGAAAAAGTTCAGCAAAGGGGGATGGTCAGGAACTAGTCCTGAGGGTTGATGAAACGGGAGCTCCAGCACTCCCTGTCATCAGCTTTCCATCCACCTCGGGAGTACTGCCCTGCTCGACTGGTGCTACAGTCTACACCTGTAGGGCTGGTGGTGTCGGTTGCAGCTGCCGTGTATCACCTGGTGAAGGCAGTGAAGAGGGATCTAAGAGATCGCGCGGCTCACGGCTGATTGGCTGAGTATCATGAGACTTAATTGATCTTAATAAAAATGAGATAATTGTTACAAAATTCAAAATTTTTCACACATAAAATGAAAACTATAAAAATTGTTATCTTTCTTTTCGTTTTCTTTATTTTCCTTGTTCTTACGCCAACGCTGAAGATGAAATTGATGTATATTTGAAGGAAGAGGGATGAGACTGGAAGATCTGAATAGAGGGGTCAGTGGAAGTTGTCGGCGTTGGCGTAAGAACAAGGAAAATAAAGAAAGCGAAAAGAAAGATTAAAATTTTTTTAGTTTTCATTTTGTGTGAAAAATTTTGAATTTTTTAACAATTATCTCATTTTTATTAAGATCAATTAACTCTCATGATACTCAGCCAATCAGCCGCGAGCCGCGCGTGCTCTTAGATCTCTCTTCACTGCCTTCACCAGGTGATACACGGCTGCTGCAACCGACACCACCAACCCTACAGGCACCACAACAACCACCAGTCCGAGACCCAACACCTGGAAACATACCTGTAGGGCATACAGTCCCACCCCCTTCACTATCATCAAACTAATCCTACCCACTCTCACCCCCACCCTCTTGAGCTCCTTCCTCACCTTCTCACCCACTCTCAGCATCTTCATCCCACCCGCACAGTCAGGGGACTAATGACGGGTCAGCAAGTATCGCTCTGTCACTCAGTTGTGTGGAAATGCTGCCAGGAGGATTCGAACCAGCGTTTGAACAGCTAGTGCGATCAATATAGCAGCACAACCAACCAACTGAGCTATAGAGGAGTCTAAAACTCTGCACTTTGGAAGGTGTATTTCAGCGTCTAAATCTCCATGACTTTTGAAAATAAATTAAATATTGCGAGGATTCGAACCAGCGCTTGCAACTGCGTGAGTACAGCAGCTTACCAAGCGAGCCATTTAGGCACCCAATATTTTTATGCTTTGGAAGATATATTTAAGCGTCTAATTCTGCAAGATTTTAAGTCATAAAGGTTATGACAATTATGGGACTCGACCCGGGGCCTACTGGATAAATTTTCAGTCACTCACCTCACCCGCCATACAGTTGGGCTGGTGTGGGTGCAAAACTGTACATAAAATATCTACGTTCCTGCCTTTAAACATATATAGTGTAATATCATGGACACTGAATCAGTAAACTGACTGTGCCTGTATAGGGCGAGATTTACTAAATGTACTTGAAAATAATATTTGTTTCCACTCACAGTGTGATGTGCTCGTGATGAGAAGAATTTAAATGTTGCATAAATTCTATAAACTGGGTACAGTGAAAAAACAAGAGGTAAATTTGACGAAGGATCGGGCGATACAAATCAGGTCTTCCCACTTAGTATTAAAAAAAGATAGTAAAAATAATGGGAAAAATTTGCCTATGACTTGTATAGGAGGTCACTCCCTCCCGCCCTGCTATTGTAGGGAGGATAAGGAAGGATGAAAGTGTTTCCGTGAGAAAATTATGACAGACTGCAGTTGTGAAAACATCCAAGTACTTTAGGTAGTTGCGGCTACATTGAGGCAGATATTATGAGAACGTAATAGTGATCATACCAACACATGGATATTTGCCACGGGCTTATCTATTGGACAAATAGACGTGATGTAAACGATTATGTCGTTCTCGCAGCTCTTATTGGGCAGAGACTATGTCGTCCATTGCCAAATTAAAAAGACGGACAGAACTTCTACTACGCAGACAAGGAAGAAATAGAAAATACAACATGATTTGGAACTCTGTTCGACAGGGACTCTGCCGTTAAAATAAGGTGGCTGGGAGGGGTTGGCCACCGTTCGTTCTCTTGATGCAGTACTGCTTTCAGGTTACTCCGTAAGTAATGCAAGATAATGCTTTTCCGTAACCCCACAAACCATTTGTTACTCTGGGTGATAAATGTGCAATCAGACAAACGCCTGGTGGGCAATTGGTTGAAGGAGCTACAACTACATGGGACAACAACAACAAGAACATTATCATCATCATCATCATCATCGTCGTCGTCGTCATCAATCATCATCATCATCATCATCAATCATCATCATCATCATCATTATCATCGTCATCATCATCATCATCATCGTCATCTAATCCTGCATCTAAATAAAATATAAGTTGTATATCCCTGCATCATGCATGGGTATTGGGCATGCTGTTTGCGTCTATGTTACACCGCAGTCTTTCCCACTGCACATGTTGTTGATGAATGAGGATTATTGCTCCAAAATTACCATTTGTATGTGAAGAACATTTAAGTATCATTTGTGCATAAATAAAGTACTTGATGCACATTGTCCTCTACACCTAAGTATTACGAAGTGGTTATATTGTGTACCGAATACTCTGTGTGTTTCCATAAAGTACCTTAGGTAAATGTATCCTATACCATATGGCCGTCTGTCGGCATGTACTACTGAACAGGTTCATAAGAAGGAAATATACACTGGGTTTATTCAGATAATAAAGGATCCCTCTGTGTGTCACAGAATATACTCGATTATTATGTACGATGACAACCCTAGCAACCGTAGCTGAACATTTACGCTGAGATTGTGAAATTGAGATTAACTTGTTCTCTTATGCCTTATTACCCCATCAGCAGCGTAGGGCGTGGGGTTAGGCTACCTAGTCGACAGATTTAAGACGAGTGACCAGTTATTCTTCCCTGAGTAGCACTGTGTGGGTTGTAATTTAAGGTAAAACTCTAACGTGAGAGAGGGGTGTGTGAGCTGGGAGCAAGGCAGCGAAATGACAGGGAACGGCATGGGGGCGATTTGTTTGTGACCACCCCTTACGGAATTGAGGCGTCTGGCAATAGTCTGCTAATGTAAGTGATGCCTGTCTTCCCTAACGTATGATGAATTACTTTGTGCCATCAAGAAAGGAAAGTCAACTGCTCTAGGCCACGATGGTGTAACTCTATTATGCTCTCCCCGCCTTCCCTCTTCTTTCGCTCCCCTGTTGCATTTGTTATCGTTACGCGGACAGTGACTCGCCCGCATCCTGGAAGTGCGCAGTTATACTGTAATTCCAATTCCAAAGGGCTGTGGTTATTTCCCCATTTCCTTAGTTAGCTCTGTCTTTAAATTGATGTATAGTTATTTTCAGTAAGTTGCTATACAAGACTGGTGATCAGTTCTCCTAACTTGCATGTTTTTTTGAAAGGAAAGTCAACGCGTGATTGTTTTGCATATAGTGTCGCAGTAATATAGTCTGTTTAATCTCGACTGGCAAAGATTATTAACCTCTTTCAGCTCAGATAGTGGTCAAATGTAGTTAGAATGGAGGATATATTTGACTAGCAATCAAGGAGACTCAGATCTACCTCATAACCAAACTTTATCCAATTTCACACAACCATGACTTAATATTCATGTTGTATGAGTGGTCTAGAGTCCTCAGATAAAAATAAATCGACTATTGTCCCACGTTAAGGGTTTTGATTGGCTTGAAAGGAGTATTATGTACACAATTATCTTCCCAGCTCCGTGTGTATTTACAAATGGTGGTGGCGACCATCATCCACTCACTTGATGTAGTGCTGCCTAATTCTTACTTAGCCTTTATCATTCTTTTTCTGAGCCTGTACTCCCCTCTTCCTATATCTCCCATCTTTCCTGTCACTTCTTATTGCTCTTCTTTCCTTTACAGGTGGCTTTACTTTGAGTGACAAGCCAAATGGTTTCCTGTAAGCCAAGAAACCATTTACAACGCTGGGTGGTAACCATATAACCAACCCATACGTGCTCCCTACGTGTCAACAAGTGGGTTGGTGGAGGGTTAGTGCCCCTCCCCGTAAAACTAATAACTCAAAGTCAAATGGCCTTACGAGATTATGGCGTCTGGCAATATATAGATAGATAGAAATGCAGTGAAAACCCTCTCTCTACCTGTGCGTGTATCAGATGCTTCGGTTTTTCCTCTATGTATTCGTCAAACTTTGGAAAGATACTTGTGTCCGTGCCTGTACTTGAATTATGTACTTGAATGAGATGGAGGGTTGGAGTGGAGAGGTATATGCAATGCCGTTCCTTACTATATGCGAATTACACGGTTGCATAGGGCCCTCGAAGCCACCAGGGGGGCCCCCGAGTTGCCTAATGGCTTTTCTTTTAGAATTTAAGATGTGTGTTGAGTCACTCTATATTCATGAAATAAATTTTGTAGGGAGTACGGTGGACCCGCCAATTGTTGTAAGTGCCATAAAGTGACCCAAAATGGTCATGAAGGGGGCTTAATGTTACATGCATATAGTTCCACATTAACCGCAACATATATGTTATTGGTTTGTTAGGTGTTTTATCATTTGCACTTTTGTATGGATGCTAGTGTCATTATGGTCATTCTGTGTAATGGCCTAATTTAGTTTATGTTCATTCTGTGTAGTGGCCTAATTTATTATTTTTTTTTTGGGGGGGAGGGAAGGGATAATTTTATGTTTAGTATTATCAGTTGCAATGTTTGCCTAAATTTTGATTCCTTAACAAGTTTAACATTCCTAAGATTTAAAATAAACATTTTTAAGGAAAATGCAGCATGTCTCGATCATTTATGTGCATTTGGGAGATGTTATAATACAGATTCGGTAAATCCTGTAGGGGAGCCCCAGTGTGTCCCATTTATTATCACTTTCTGTAGGTTGAAATTGCTGTGGTCAGCTTGAAATGATTGATTTGAATTTGAGAAAAAAATAAGATGTTAAGAGTTTTTCACGGATCTAGCCTCTATTCCTCTTAAAGTGCCAGACTGATGCATTTAGATGTTAAAGGCGTGCCCCTGGACCACCCTAGAGGGTTTGGAATCCCCACACCATAGTTTCACAAAATAGAAGCCCCCAAACAGCATTTCGCATAGGGCCCCCAAAAGGCTGGAAACGGCACCGGGTATATGAGAGAGGGGGGTGTGAGCTGGGAGCAGGGCAGTGAAATGGTGGGGGACAGGGCGACATGGAGGCAATTTGTTTGTGGCCACCCCTTACGGGATTAAGGAGCCAGGCAATAGATAGATAGACAGAATTATGTACTTGGATATCTCTCCCTGTAATCTGTTGCACAAGGGCTGTTAAGTCATCTAGGGCCCTAGCTGTCTCCATCCATAGGACATCTGTTGATATTAGACACAGTTGATGAAGACTGCGTCTTTGAAGGGACAAGGGGATAACAAGGCTTCCTAGAAATCTTCCTAGGGCAATGGGAGGCAGAGTGGGAAGCAAAATGAAGGTTAGAAGAGCGACAGGTGACTATAGCGTTGGGTAATTGATGGAGGGGGTAGAGAGTTAAAATCAGGAGAGAATGAGCTGCGTACCTCCCCTACTCCCCACACACACACACACACACACGCAGCGTAAGGAGACGGAAGGCATGAAGTGAGGTGATTATAGCTTGGTGACTGGTTAATTATTACACCAGGACCCAAGCCTGTCAGCAGTATGGTTTGAAGGTAAAATGAGTCGCAAAAGTATCGGTGCACAATATGCGTGAAACATTTGGGACCAAGAACGAAGATCACTGAAATATTAGCGTACGACTTAACCCTGATGTCGGGAGGTGCCATATATCGCCAACTAGCAATATCCTCTTGTAAACATAATAGCAAATGTTGTTTACATAAGCAGGCATTGTTCATACCCCCTGTGCAACGATGTTTTTGTTACCCATAGTACATACAGGCCCATTACATAGTACTAGATCCTCACTTCCTAGGAAACACACGTCCCTATGCGTGGTACAGTAGTCAAATGTGATGTTACGTGTTTGTATACATGAACTCTCCATTTACCTGTTGCTCCTACCCCATGTCATATTTTACTCAATTTAGATGCTTTATTTACCATTCAGCACAAGCCCCAACAGTCTGGATAACACTGTCACTGAAGGCCAAGCAGGGAAGGGTGCATGAGAGCGGGGGGGAAAAAAAATAATAATAATAATCGGTTAATAGCCTTACGTTTATGAGGATACCCTTCATAATACGTTTTCTGTGGATATGCTGGGAATGGCTACGAGAGAAAACGGAATTTCCTGGGTAGTTTAACATGGGGAACTATTTTATGTGGGAACTTTGAGGAGGAGGAGTTGATAGTGATTTTTTATGCCATCAGTGCTGTTGTGTGTGTGTGTGTGTGTGTGTGTGTGTGTGCGCGCGCGCGCCCCAGAGAATCGCATAAATTCTGAAGGAAATAAACAAACACCAGTCGAACAGGGCAGTACTCCCAAGGTGAATAGAAAGCTAGAGACAGGATGAGCTAGAACTCCTGTTTCCCTAGCACTCAGGACTAGTTTTTGACCATCCCTCTTTGTTGAACATTCGTGGGAGTAGGCCAGCAAACTCTCCTATATATTATCCTCTGTTTACACCAAATTATATGCACATTTCACACCACCAGCAATGTCCCCACGATCCGCCCCTCTCTCGCTGACGACAAAGTGAGATGCCTGGTACCGCTGACGCACTCTATATTCATTTTTGCGGCCTTTCCTCTACTTTTCTCTCTGTTGAACACCACCTCTCTCCCTCTAAACCTCACCTTCTCTTCTTCACTTAGCGGTCAGAGGCGACTGATAGAACTCTTCTTTTTATCCTCCTAACTTTATACTCATTCTCCGTTGTTCAGGAGTTTTGTGTTGCTTCCCAACGTTGCTTATAGCAAGCATGCAGCACACCTTTGACCAGCTCCTCCTCCTTCTCCTTCATCTTCCCATTCTCTTCTCCTCCTCCTCCTCCTCCTCCTCCTCCTTCTTCTTCCCATTCTCTTTTCTCCTCCTCCTCCTCCTCCTCCTCATCTTCCCATTCTCTTCATTATTAGGAAGGCGTGTGAAGATGACTGTTTCATTTTTTGCTCATGTCCTCCTTTCATAGTTTAGTATTAATCTCTAGCATTCAGGATGGACAGATGGCAATTTTTCGTAAAGTTGGAGTGAAAACAGTATAGTTTAGACCCAGTTGGAGTGAAAGGAGTATAGCTCTTGGAATGAAAAGAGTATAGCTTTTTGCCAAGTTGCAGTAAATATAGTATTGGGGTATAAAGAGTAGGCTATAGTTCTGTGCCAAGTTGGAATGAAAAGAGTATAGTTTTAGGCCAAGTTGGAGTGAAAGGAGTATGGAATATAGTTTTTCGCCAGTTTGGAGTGGAAAGAGTATAGCTTTTCGCCAAGTTAGAGTAAAAAAGAGTATAGTTTCAGCCAAGTTGGAGTAACAAGAGTATAGTTTTATAGTTTTTTTTCGCCAGCTTGGAGTGGAAGGAGTATAGCTTTTTGCCCACGTGTCAGGATCCTTATATAAACAGGAAAAAGGAAAGAAAAAGAAAAACATCCCGAGACATCCACCTCAGTTATAGATCCGGAAAACTTTGTTCTGCCGGGAAAGTTTGTGTTGGCTCAGGCTGGTTTAAGTGGCCGCGGGGGGTGGGGGGTTAAGTGGTAGCAAGTGGTGGTAAGTGGTAGTGAGTGGTTAAGTGGGAGTAAGTGTGTTAAGTGGTAGAGTGGTGTTGAGTGGCTGTAAGTGGTAGTGAGTGGTGTTAGTGGTGGTAAGTGGTATGATGGGGTAGGTGGTGTTAGTGGTAAGTTGTTGTAAGTGGTAGTAAGTGGTGTTAAGTGGGAGTGTGTTAGGTGGTAGTAAGTGGTGGTGAGTGGGGGAAAGTGGCGTTAGTGGTGTTAAGTGGTATGAAGTGGTATTAAGTGGCTGTAAGTGGTGTTGAATGGTGGTAAGTGGTATGAAGTGGTAGTAAGTGGTTTTAAGTGGTAGTGAGTGGTAGTAAGTGGTGTTAAGTGGTTGTAAGTGGCATTAAGTGGTATTAAATGGTACTAAGTGTTATTAAGTGGTATTAGATGGTATGAAGTGGTATTAAGTGGTGTCTGTTCACTTCAAACTCCTCTATATTCATCTAACTTAAACCCAGCCATTCTCAGCCTCAGTGCTAAGTGGCTACGTGAAATACAGTGACCCTTTAAGCGGTAAAAATTGAGTCTCCTTGGTTACTAGTCTCTCTCAGTATCCCTGCTTGTCGTGTCTGTCTGTCTCTAGTCTTCCTATTACTGTCCTCTTCTCTTCTGTCCTACCTCTCTTCTCTTCTGTCCTACCTTTCTTCTCTTCTGTCCTACCTCTCTTCTCTTCTGCCCTACCTCTCTTCTCTTCTGTCCCACCTCTCCTCTCTTCTGTCCTACCTCTCTTCTCTTCTGCCCTACCTCTCTTCTCTTCTGTCCTACCTCTTCTCTTCTGCCCTACCTCTCTTCTCTTCTGTCCTACCTCTCTTCTCTTCTGTCCTACCTCTTCTCTTCTGTCCTACCTCTCTTCTCCTCTTCTGTCACACCTTTATTCTCTTTTGCCCTGCCTTTTCTCCTCTGTCCTCCTCTCCTCTTCGTGACTAGCATCATATTCTAGTATTAATCGACTCTTACAACTCAGCAATGAAAGAGAGATGGCCATTTTAACCCACGTGAAGGTGAAAACAGAATGACTCCTTGTACTGTGACTAAATAATTTGAGTGAATTTTATGGTAATTTTACACATATATGATAGTTTGTAAATAGCACTACACTAGGAACTCATCTGGTAGTGTCTTTTTTGTTTGGGGGTGGCTGAGTCTGCTGGTGTGGGCGTGACAGTGGGAGTAGGAAATGAATAAATGATGCAGGATAGACACTGATAACGCTGACTGTCTGCTGGTGTGGGCGTGGGTGTGGCAGTGGGAGTAGGAAATGAATAAATGATGCAGGATAGACACTGATAACGCTGACTGTCTGCTGGTGTGGGCGTGGGTGTGGCAGTGGGAGTAGGAAATGAATAAATGATGCAGGATAGACACTGATAACGCTGACTGTCTGCTGGTGTGGGCGTGGGTGTGGCAGTGGGAGTAGGAAATGAATAAATGATGCAGGATAGACACTGATAACGCTTACTGTCTGCTGGTGTGGGCGTGGGTATGGCAGTGGGAGTAGGAAATGAATAAATGATGCAGGATAGACACTGATAACGCTGACTGTCTGCTGGTGTGGGCGTGGGTGTGGCAGTGGGAGTAGGAAATGAATAAATGATGCAGGGTAGACACTGATAACGCTGACTGTCTGCTGGTGTGGGCGTGGGTGTGGCAGTGGGAGTAGGAAATGAATAAATGATGCAGGATAGACACTGATAACGCTGACTGTCTGCTGGTGTGGGCGTGGGTGTGGCAGTGGGAGTAGGAAATGAATAAATGATGCAGGATAGACACTGATAACGCTGACTGTTTGCTGGTGTGGGCGTGGGTGTGGCAGTGGGAGTAGGAAATGAATAAATGATGCAGGATAGACACTGATAACGCTGACTGTCTGCTGGTGTGGGCGTGGGTGTGGCAGTGGGAGTAGGAAATGAGTAAATGATGCAGGATAGACACTGATAACGCTGACTGTCTGCTGGTGTGGCCGTATTCTCGTCTATTAAGACTCCCTAACATCTTTTCCTAAGCGATTTATTTTATTACACCTTACTACCCTCTTCCTTGTTACATAAATCCTTCCAATATCCCCATACTCTGCATAAATAACATACAACAGGATTACACTCAGCCATATCAAAAAAAAAAAAAAAAAAAAATCGCTAAGGGAAAGGTGTTAGGTGAGTTTCTGTGTGTGTGTGTGTGTGTGTGTGTGTGTGTGTGTGTGTGTGAGAGAGAGAGAGAGAGAGAGAGAGAGAGAGAGGGAGACAGAGAGAGAGAGAGAGTGGGAGTTGGGCTTGTTAGGTTGCTGTGAGAAAACCACTGAACCGAATAAAATCAAGAGAGAGAGAGAGAGAGAGAGAGAGATTGGTTTAGCTCAATACAACCTCATCTGAGAAGAAGAGGAAGAAGAAGAAGAAGAAGAAGAAGAAGAAAAGGAAGAAGAGAAAAGGGAAGAAGAAGAAGAGGAGGAGGAGGAGGAGGGGGAGGAGGAAGAGAAAGATGATGATGAGGAGGAGGAGGAATAAGAAGCAGAAGAAGAAGAGAAAGAAGAAGAAGAAGAGGAGGAGGAGGAGGAGGAAAAGGAGGAAGAAGAGGAGGAGGAGGAGGAAGAGGGAGAGGAAGAAGATGAACAAGAACAAAATTAACAAGATCTGAAACAACAGTATCGACAATAACAACAAAAACAAGAAGAGAAGAAGAATTAGAAGAAGAGGGAGGAGGAGGAGAAGGAAGAGGAGAAGGAGAAGAACGAGGAGGAGGAGGAGAAGAAGACCGAGAGCGAGGAGGAGAATACAAAGGAGTACAAAGGAAACAGCAACAGACCTTATAGTCCTTTCGAGGCTGCTTGTTACAGAGTAGACTATGACTACGAGATCTAACTGTACATGCTGAAGGACAAGGATAGTAAGGCAAGAAGAGAGAGAGAGAGAGAGAGTTTTGGTGTGTGTGTGTGTGTGTGTGTGTGTGTGTTAGATGTATTAGAATGACACTTCCCATGTGCGTTCCTCTGTTTACACCTTTCCAACCAAGATGTTTAGAGGGAGTCAGTCCCCTCGCCTAATCAAAAACTCTCAGAAGCGGTGAAAGAAGGGCAGACACGACATGAATATATCAGTAATTGTTGTATAATGCAGTCCCACCCATAATGTGATAGGTGGGTGGGTGTGGTGGGGCAGTGTGGGTGGGAAAGATGGGTAGGTGAGTGGGATGGGAAGGGTGTGTAGGGTGGGTGGGTGAATGGGTGGGAAAGATAAGTGGGTGAGTGGGATGGGAAGGTGGGTAGGGTGGGTGGGTGAATGGGTGGGAAAGATAAGTGGGTGAGTGGGATGGGAAGGTGGGTAGGGTGGGTGGGAGAAAGGGTGGGAAAGATCGATGGGTGAGTGGGGTGGAAAGGGTTGGTGGGTGGAATGGGTTGATGGGTCGGTGGGTAGAGGAAAAATTAGGACCATGGTAGGAATAGGTCCCAAGAGAATACATCTTTGAGGAAATGGGACCAGGGAGGAACGCAACTCCGTGTACCCCTGCTAATAATAATAATAATAATAATAAAAGAAGACGAAGAGGAAACGATAAAAACACCTCCCCCCCCCCTCCAACGCAACCTATAAAAGAGTAGGCGAGAGAGAGATTCGTCAGTGCCCGTCCAGGTAAGGGGGGAGAGAGATGTTGCACCAATTACCTGATCTCACGGTTCACTGCCAGCGTGCATATGCTTGCAATTTCCACACAGCCTGATAATAAATTGGGGAGAATATGAGGAAGAGGAGTCGTTACTGAGTAGGGAAGGGTGTTTGTGTGAATTCATAGCCAACATCGTATTATCATTCTTCTCCTCCTCCCCCTCCTTCTCCTCCTCCTCCTTCTCTCAGTCATCAACATCATCCAGATCTTTTTTTGGAGGGAGGTAGGGTCTAGGAAGCACGTGAGAAAACTGATGGAAGGGGAACTAACCAAAAATTTGCTCAGATAAATGGGTCACACTCTCATTCACTAACCATTCAAGCTCCCAGAATCCTGACTCCACCCCACACGCATAAATATCCTCACACACTTCACACCACCAATAAATAGAGTCAGATGCACGACTGTCAATGCACTGAAGAAAAAATAAAGTACAATAGGTTGCCATATTCTTTTTCATACACTCCTTTGTACAAAATTCATCCATCCAGTTCACACCACTGTCAGTTCCCTAGCCTCACCACCCTCCATACCTCTCTCACACCCTCATTTACCATATCCATCCACCTTCTGCTTGGCCTACCACATCTTCTCCCACCTTGAAACTCTCTCAGATATACCCTTTTCACCACTCTGTTCACATCCATTCTCTCCACATCACCATACCATCTAAAAAACACTCCCTTCGATGCTGGTGTCCACAGACTTCCTTACTCCACATCTTTCACGAATCACATTGTTCCTCATCCTGTCCACTCTCTGCACTTCACACACACACACCTCAGGACTGTAGATGAGTAGTGACCATCGTGCAGTTCACTGGAAAATAGTGGCAGTCGTTAACCCCCAAAATGTCATCTGGAAAGCTATCCAACCCCCGTATTAAGTGACTTGTTGACATGCATCAGGGAAGGAGTTTGACGCCTCGTGTACCTCCCATGTTCCTTGAGCCGTTCTAGAGGTGGGATTATAACTGCTTGCTTGTTCTGTGTAGTTCTATAGTGTGACTGGAATGAACATTATCACTATTTCCTATCTATCTATTGGCAGACGCCTTAATCCCGTAACAGCTGGCCACAAACAAATCGCCTCCATGTCGTCCTGTCCCCCGCCATTTCACTGTCCTGCTCCCAGCTCACACGCCCCCGCCCTCTCTCATATACCTCTCCACTCCATCCCTCCATCTCATCTTTGGCCTCCCCCTTCCTCTATTTCCACTACAT
Organism: Coenobita brevimanus; assembly: GCF_032717465.1. NCBI lineage: Eukaryota > Metazoa > Arthropoda > Malacostraca > Decapoda > Coenobitidae > Coenobita > Coenobita brevimanus. Next base: position 6,827,561 of record NC_136964.1, read on the forward strand.
GTTATCATCTCTACACGCATCATCACTATGTATCATCTCTACACACACACACACACACACACACACACACACACACACACACACACACACACACACACACCACGACACCTGCCTCAAACGTTCACACAAAACCTGCCACACACACACACACACGCACACACACACACACACACACACACACACACACACACACACGGAGAGAGAGGGAGAGAGGTGCGTAAGAAAGGCGGGAGTCAATCTTAGTGGTGACGGGTGATGACTTAACAAACTCACTTCAGCTGTTTATCTTCCATTAACGTCACCCCGCTAAGGTGTGTGTGTGTATGTGTGTGTGTGTGTGTGTGTGTTTGTGTTTAAGACGGAGAGACAGACAAGTGCGAAGTGGCGTTATCATGCAAAAGGATAACCAATCCAAAAATAAATCGCTAAGGAAGAGGTGTTAGGTTACCCAGGTGTACAGGTAATGCCAAAAGTCCTTAAGCAGTGAAGTTCGTATTTTCGTGGGTAAGAAGGCTCCCTAACACCTTTTCCTAGGCGATTTATTTTCCTAACTACCCATAAAGAAAAAAAAATCCTATTAATAAGCGAGGTATAATAAGGTGTAATAAGCAAGGTATAATAAGGTGTAATAAGCAAATAAGCAAGGTGTAACAAGCAAATAAGCAAGGTATAATAAGCAAGGTGTAATAAGCAAGGTGTAATAAGCAAGGTGTAATAAGCAAGGTATAATAAGCAAGGTGTAATAAGCAAGGTATGATAAGCAAGGTGTAACAAGCAAATAAGCAAGGTGTAATAAGCAAGGTATAATAAGCAAGGTATAATAAGCAAGGTGCAATAAGCAAGGTGTAATAAGCAAGGTGTAATAAGCAAGGTGTAATAAGCAAGGTATAATAAGCAAGATATGATAAGTAAGGTGTAATAAGCGAAGTGTAATAAGCAAGGTGTAATAAGCAAGGTGTAATAAGCAAGGTATAATAAGCAAGGTGTAATAAGCAAAGTATAATAAGCAAGGTGTAATAAGCAAAGTATAATAAGTAAGGTGTAATAAGCAAATAAGCAAGGTGTAATAAGCAAGGTATAATAAGCAAGGGGTAATTAGCAAGATATAATAAGCAAGGTGTAATAAGCGAAGTGTAATAAGCAAGGTGTAATAAGGAAATAAGCAAGGTGTGTTAGGAAAAAAAATTGCTTGTTAATTCTGAGCTTCGAGACACTGACGACACTTTGGTGGAGATCTTGGCAGAGACGAGGCCAGACGAGGCCAGCCGCGATCGACGTGAGACGAGGGGAGGGTAGACACCAGGCTTGGGTCCCAGTACATGGACTCGTACTCGTACTCGTACTTCTATCTATCTATCTATTGCCAGACGCCTCAATCCCGTTTGGGGTGGCCACAAACAAATCGCCTCCAAGTCGCCCTGTCCCCCGCCATTTCACTCCCCTGCTCCCAACTCACACCCCCCTCTCTCATATACCTCTCCACCTCATCCTCGGCCTCCCCCTCCCTCTTTCCCCCTCCACCTCACTCACATACACTCTCTTCGTCAGTCTTTGACCCTCCATCCTCTCCACATGGCCAAACCACCTCAGTGTGTTCCTCATAACGCTTCCTATCACATCCACATCAACACCACAACGCTCCTTTATATCCTCATTCGTCAGCCTGTCTCTCCATGTGACTCCACAGGCTCCTCTTAAATAACTCATTTCCACGGCTCTCACTCTTGACTTGTGTCCTTCCAACAACGTCCAAGCTTCACTTCCGTACGTTAGAGTTGGTATCACAATACTGTCATGTAGTAACTTTTTCACTTCCATGCTCACTTCCCTGTTTCTTATCACTGCTTTCAAAGAACCAGCAACCTTTCTTCCCTGCTGTACCCTTTCAAGCACTTCACCCTCCAAACCTCCATCCTTACTCATCACACTACCCAAGTACTTAAACGTACTCACATTTTCCAATTCCTCACCATCCAACCTCGCTGAACATTCACTGACTTCACCTCTCTCAAAGACCATCACTTTACTCTTCCCTACATTCACCTTTAGATTCCGTTTCTTACACACTCTCTCAAACTCATCCACCAAGCCTTGCAGCTCCCCTTCGTCTTCACTCAACAACACAGTATCATCTGCAAACAACAGTACAGGGAGTTTCCAAACATTATCCTCTCTCACCAGGGCCACTCCAACATCCACTACCCTACCTTGTACCTCTTTTATTACCCCATCCATGTACAGATTGAACAACCACGGAGACATGACACATCCCTGTTTCAACCCAACTTTCAAAGAGAAAAATTCACTTAGTTCACCATCCACACGCACTGCAGCCTTCGCTCCATCGTACATACTCTTCACAGCATTCAACAACTACCCCCTGGGGGTAGGGGGGTTTGTCAAGAATACTCCCCCAGTATCCCTGCTTGTCGTAAAAGGCGACTAAAAGGGTTGGCGGAGGGTTAGTGCCCCTCCCCGGAAAACAACTAACTAAAAAAAACAAACAATAAGCCTCGGACAAGGACTGACCACTCGTACTTAAGTACACAATATAATGTACTTGTACTTGTACTTGTACTCGGGTTTAAAATTTCCATAGTACTTGTACTTGTACTTGTGCTCGGACTCAAAGTACTCGACAATTTTACGAGTACTTTCGAGTACAACCATGATATATAAAAGTGGTGAGGGTAACAATGGTGTATCCTTGGAGAGGCCAGGTGGCCTGGGTTGGTGAGTCAATGAGGTCAAGTGGTGTACAGCCACGCCCACTAACTCCTGATAAGCTGCTTTTAATATGTTAGCACCTTGGTACTAATTGCAAGGTGTGAAAAACAGCTGCCTGGACATTATATACCTACATACAATAAACTGCTGAAAGCAACTGAGGTTAAATCATTAAAATGTACTCGTACTTGGATTCGAGTACAGCACAAATGTACTCGTACTTGGACTCGAGTTCAGCTATAAAATCTAGTACTTGTACTTGTACTTGGATTCGTGATACCGTAATGTAATCGTACTTGAACTCGAGTACAGAAAAATGTACTCGAACCCAAGCCTGGTAGACACAGAAAAGGAATTATAAAAGTGAAGGAAGAAGTAGGCAGCACTACATCAAGTGAGTGGACGATGGTAAGGAATAGGACAGAAAAAAGCATGATAAAGGTGAAGGAAGAAGTAGGCAGCACTACATCAAGTGAGTGGATGATGGTGAGAAATAGGAGAGAGGGAAGCAGACAGAAAAAGAATGATAAAGTTGAAGGAAGAAGTAGGCAGCACTACATCAAGTGAGTGGATGACGGTGAGAAATAGGAAGACAGGAGGGCAGACACAGAAAAAGAATTATAAAGAATGATAACGGTGAAGGAAGAAGTAGGCAGCTCTACATCAAGTGAGTGGATGATGGTCGCTACTAGGTGCCGACATAAGCCTAAGACCCGTTTTCTTTAAGTATCGTTTTCCCCATTTTCTTTCGTCTGGATTTTATTTTTAACGCCCACTTTAATGTTGTAAAAATCTCGTAGGGCGAAAGTTGTGAAAGTTACGTGAGAGAGAGAGAGAGAGAGAGAGAGTGATTCTGGACGATATTGTGTTTTCTGTGTTATAAAGTTTCAGTCCATCTTCAGCTCTCTTCTTCCTCCTCCTTCTCCTCCTCCTCCTCATCATCATCATCATCATGCTTCTCCTTCTCCTCCTCCTCCTCTCTCTGCTACTTCTCCTCGTCCTCCTCCTCCTCCTGACCACAAAATAGATGGACCCCAAGCTTCTGTTTACAATACGCACACACACACAATTATCTTCCTCCTCCTTTAGTACTCCTCCTCCTCCTCCTCTCCCCTTTCCTCTTCTCCCTCCTCCTCTTCTCCCTTTTTCTCCTCCTCCCTTCCTCTTCCTCCTCTTCTTTCTCATTCTCCTCTTCCTTTTCCTTCCTTCCTCTGCTTCTTTCGTATGCTGTCCTCTTCCTCTTCTCCTCCTCCACTTCTGTCTGTTTTCTTCCGTCTCCTCTTTCTTCTTCTCTTCACCCTCCTCCCTTCCTCTTCTCCTCCTGTTCTGCTTCACCCTCCTCCTCTTCTTTCTTCCCTCTCCCTCCTCTTCCTCCTCCTCCTTATTCTTTTTCTTCTTCCTCCTTCTCCTCCTCCTCATCATCATCATCACTCATTCGCATCACCTTCTTCTTCTTCTTCCTCCTCCTCCGCCTCTGCCTCTTCCTCCTCCTCCTCCTCCTCCGCCTCTGCCTCTTCCTCCTCCTCCTCCTCATTCTCATCCTCATCCTGTTCCTCTTCTTGTTATTCATTTCCTCATGCCCATCCGGTTCTTCTTCCTCCTCTTCCTCCTCCTCCTCTCCACCGATCTAACATATTCCACAAGATGGATCGAATTTGCTTCTCCAGATTGTCTCCAGAACCACAATACAGTCTCTCTCTCTCTCTCTCTCTCTCTCTCTCTCTCAATCTATCTATCAGTCTATCTCTACTGCATCTCCCCATCTTTATTTCTCTCTCTCTCTCTCTCTCTCTCTCTCTCTCTCTCTCTCTCAATCTATCTATCGGTCTATCTCAGTACTGCATCTCTCCATCTTTATTTCTCTCTCTCTCTCTCTCTCTCTCTCTCTCTCTCTCTCTCTCTCTCTCTCTCAATCTATCTATCGGTCTATCTCAGTACTGCATCTCTCCATCTTTATTTCCTTTCTCTCTCTCTCTCTCTCTCTCTCTCTCTCTCACGGCTAGAAAGTACTGAATCATTACCTCTATTGCAAAAACAACTTCCAAGATATTACATGTGCCAACCCGACCCTGTACATCCCTTCTGTACAACTGATGATTTTGTACAGGAGATTTAGTACGCCTGTGTGGTGTACAATTCTCGTGGGTGGGGGAAGGGCCTCTTACATACAGCTCTTCTAAACCGGGTGGAATCAATGGCTTCTTTTTTTTTTCTTTCTTTCTTTTTTTTTCTCATCACCTTTCCTGCTCCGACTTATTTTTTTATGCAAGGAAGAAGGAACCAAAGGCCAGGACCCCCCCAAAAATGTTGCGTCTTTATCTCCACCACATTCACCACAGTGTTGCATCTTTGTCTCCACCACTGCCATCTCCACCACAGTGTCGCATCTTTATCTCCACCACATTCACCACACTGAAAATATCGTCCTCAATCTGTCTATCCCTCTGCCTATGACCTCCAGTCTTTCAAATTTCGTGTCTCCAGGCGCCACCAAATAAATATATCTCACATTTGGCTTTCTCCGTTTTTCTTTTTCTTGGAAAGAATAACTCTGAGGACTGTCAGCCTTTGTTTCTTTCTTCTTTGCATTAAAAAAAATTAGGACCGCCCTAGAAGCCTCCCTCCTTCTTTTCCACCCTCCCCATTATACTCCCCGCTGTCTTCCCCCCCCTTCCTTTCTTCTCCCCCTTCTCTCCTCCTCCTTCCTCCCCCCTCTCTCCCCCTCCTCTTCCTCCTCCTCTCCTTCCCCTCTCCCCTTCCCATTCCCTTCTCCCCTTCCTCCTCCTCTCCCCCTTCCCCTCTCCCCTCCCTCCTCCTCCTCCTTCCCATCCTCCTCTCCCCTTCCTCCCCATCCCTCTTCCCCTCTCCCCTTCCTCCTCCTCCCCCCTCCCTCCCTCTTCCTTTCCCCCTCCCCCCCTCCCCCTCTCCACTTCCTTCCCACACGCAGGATCGAACCCGGGCTCTCGAGACAAGTTCAAGAGCCCACAGCCCGGCCTCTCACTTAGCTGATGACCCGCCTCTACGTGGTGGTGTTGGGGGGGTGGGGAGAGCCAGACATGATCACCCCATTAGTGTATTGGTCAGTGGGGGAGGGGAGGAAAGGGTGAGAAGGAGAGGGAGGGAGAGAGGAGGGAAAAATTGAGGGAGGGAGGGAGGGAGGAAGTGAAAGAACTCTTGTGTATGGAAAGATGAAGAGGTGGGAAGGATGGGGAGAGGAGAAGGGGAGGGAGGAAGAGGTGGGAAGGATGGGGAGAGAGAGGAAAAGAAGGAGAGAGGGAGGGAGAGAGGAGGAAAATATTGAGGGAGGGAGGGAGGGAAAGAATTCTTGTGTATGGAAAGACAAAGAGGTGGGAAGGAAGGATGGAGGGATGGAGGAGGGAGGGAAGAGGGTGAGAGAGGGAGGGGGGAGAAGTAGAGAAGGAGAGGGAAAGGGGAGAGAAGGATGAGGAGGGAGAGAGGGAGGAAAAAAATCTGAGGGAGGGAGGGAAAAAAATCCTTGAGTGTATGGAAAGATGATGATGAGGGATGGAAGGAAGGAGGAGGGAGGAAGGAGGGAGGTGACGGAAGGGGATGGATGGAGAGGAGAGAAGTGGAGGGAAGGAGGAGGGAAAGGGGGAGGGAAGGGAGAGGTAGAGGAAAAATTTTAGAGAGAGAGAGAGAGAGAGGAAAAACTCTGAAGGAGGGTCAGATGAAGAGGGAGGGAGGTAGGAAAAAATATGTAAGAGGGAGGGAAGTGAAAATTGGTATAAAGGAGGGAGGGAAGGAGTGGGAGGGAGGGAAGGAGGAAAGGGAAGGGCGAGAGGGAAGTAGGAGTGGGAGGGAGGGAAGTAAGGGAGGAGGAATGTTAGGTTAGGTTAGGTTAGATTGTGTTTATGTTGATTTAGATGGTATGAGACAGACAAAGGATCGAACTGCAGTACGTCAGGAACGTTCGTCATATATATGGCACTTTGAGACACTGTTAGATCCACAGTTTTATCTTTCTCTACCCACACAGCGTCTGGGTGTGGGTAATGTGCAGCCTTTTTCCAGGGATGAGGAGGAGGAGGCAGTTTATCTGATACAAACCATTTTCTGGCATCTGGGAGCCCTTAGGATACCGTTTTCTTCCTTCCTTCCTTTCTTTCTTTCTTTTTTAGGTACAACTCAACCCAGGGCAGGTTTTAAACAGGGTGAGACCTTCAAGGGGGGATGCCACGGGGGGTTACTGCCCCTGGAGGTACTAGTCACCCTCCCCGAAGCTTATCTATCTAGTTATTAATTTTATCTATCTATTATCTGGCAGTGGATTGGGTGATGATGGTGGTGATGGTGATGATGATGGTGGTGATGATGATGATGATGATGGTGATGATGATGATGGTGATGGTGATGATGGTGGTGATGATGATGATGATGGTGATGATGATGGTGGTGGTGATGATGGTGGTGATGATGGTGGTGATGATGATGATGATGGTGATGATGATGGTGATGGTGATGATGGTGGTGATGATGATGATGATGAACTATGTATAGATATATTACATGGTTTTTACTCCCACAATTACATTATTATTATTATTATTATTATTATTATTATATTTTACTACTGTTATCATTATTGTTATTGTTATTATTATTATTATTATTAGTAGTAGTAGTAGTAGTAGTAGTAGTGGTAGCAGTAGTAGTTGTAGCAGTAGTAGTAGTAGCAGCAGTTGTAGTAGTAGTAGTTGTAGTAGTAGTAGTAGTAGTAGCAGCAGTTGTAGTAGTAGTAGTAGTAGCAGCAGTTGTAGTAGTAGTAGTAGCAGTTGTAGTAGTAGTAGTAGTAGCAGTGGTAGTAGTAGTAGTAGTAGTAGCAGCATCAGTAGCATTAGTATTAGTATCATCATCATCATCATCATTTATCAATTTATCTATTTTCAAGAGGGGGGCGCGTACCAGACCCCCCCCCCCGCTGGATCCGCCCCTAGCCCCAGACAGCAAAGACAGCCTCACAGACAGACAGACAGACAGATTTTGAAGACTGCTATTCTCCCTTCCTTCTCTTTAGTATTCCCTGCCTCACCTCACCACACCTGCCTCTCCCACCGCCACACCTGCCTCCCACCACCACACCTGCCTCCCACCACCACATCTGCCTACCACTACCACACCTGCCACCTCAGCCCTAGCACCCAAACACCCTTTTCTAGGCGATTTATTTTGCTTATTACACCTTACTTTCCCACATTACCTACACACCTGCCTCTCCTCCCCACACCTGCCTACCACCACCACACCTGCCATATACCACACCTGCCACTTCAGCCCTAACGCCCTTTTCTAAGCGATTTATTTTGCTTATTTCACCTTACTCTCCTATTCTGTTTAATTTCCTACCTCTGCTCCCCACACCAGCCACCTCAGCCCTAACGCCCTTTTCTAAGCGATTTGTTTTGCTTATTACACCTTACTGTCTATTTGCACACCTGCCATCTAAGCCCTAGCACCCTAACACCATTCTCTAAGCTATTTATTTTATTTATTACACCTTACTGTCTATTTTGCACACCTGTCACCCCAGCCCTAGCACCCTAACGCTCTTTTCTAAACGATTTATTTTGCTTATTACACCTTACTCTCCCACTATGTATTACGTAAATCTCTTTCATCGCATACTCTGCATCAGTAACGTACAAAAGGATATCAGTCAGAAATATCCAAGAATAAATCGCTAAGGAAGAGACGAAGAGCAAGGAAGAAGGAACCAAAGGCCAGGAGCCCGTAAATTGTTCCCTCCAAGAAAAAACAAAAACAAAATAACAGCGAAATTCAAGATCCGTTCATTTCGAGATGCCTGGACACACTGCGTTTGAAAGACTGGAGGTCATAAGCAGTGGGAAATACAGACAGGGATACAGTTCCAGAGTTGACCTGTTGCATACATGAATGACTAAGAGTCTCGGTTAACTTACCTCCTCCCTCCCTCCCTACCTTCCTCCAGAACGACTGACATACTTCCTTACCTACTTACCTACACTGGAGGTCATAGGCAGTGGGAAATACAGACAGAGGGAGACAGTTCCAGAGTTGACCTGTTGCATACATGAAGGACTTGGAGTATCGATTAAGTTACCTGCTACCTGTCTGCCTACCTACTTACCTACATACCTACCTTCCTACCAACCTCCAGAACGACTGACCTACCTCCCTACCTACGTACCCACACTGGAGGTCATAGGCAGTGGGAAATACAGAGGGAGACAGTTCCAGGGTTGACCTGTGGTATAGACGGCTCTACATCACGAAGAAGTTGGTGTTAAAATTGAGTGCGCACTGTAATGTACTGTGGGATGCAGGCTAACTACACCACTCACAGGTGCTCCATAAAATGACCTTTTGTATCACTGCTAACTGTAATGTAGTACTGGCTGCAGGCTAATGTTTATTTTTAAGAATTCAAACATGGGGTCTCCTTACGCCTTAGCGCATTCAGTGTTACCAACGAAGCCGGTCTCGTACGTAAGGGGTTGCAGTTAAAAGTGTATGGTAAATTTTAGTAGTTATCTATTGAAGTGTTACAATTTTGTAGTAGTAGCTAGTAGTAGTAATAGTAGTGTAGGAAATTTGATCAGCCTATGCTGCTGACAATCGCAATGCTCCAGGCGGGAAATGTTTCTTAGCTAGGAATGACGTAATAGCAAACACTGCCAGATGATCGATAATATTTATGAATAAACATTTTACTCGTGTTCACAGGGAAAAATTTTCAACCGTTTCTCAAAAAACATGAATAATAACTTTAATCTGTTCGTCTGATGCACATAACGTTGTGAATATTTTATAATAGAAATACACAAGTACACTACTCGCCGTGACAAATTGGCAACTCTCCAAGAGGAGTTTGAAATTACAATAAATTATGCTGTACATTCTATGACTATCACAAAAATTCGCTTTTGTTCGTATGGTAGCAATTATGAAATGCAAGGATTAATATAACACTACTTCAAGCTAAGTGAGAAGTTATGCGTTGTTCAAAGCTGTGTACACAACAATGGAGGAAACTCAAAATGTAAGTCGGCATTATAAAAGCAAAGTTAACTGGCAGGATTTTCTTAGACGAACAAACATAATCTACCTCCTTAATATATCCAGTAAGAAGCAAAACTATAGGGGACAGTTGAGATTGTAATAACTGGATGGTAGAAATAGACATGGGCAGCGTTGGCGGGAAACTCAATGCCCAGCCGTGCGTGCTATGTGGCTCTCGGCGCTGCAAGTGAATACTCTTGCCGTACCAAGAAACGTTTCGTAAATAGAGGTGAGAGGCGAGGGCATCGAATCTATAGAAAAAGAGAGAGAGAGAGAGAGAGAGAGAGAGAGATTTATAAAGAGCATGAGAGGGTCGTGCAAGTTCTGCTTTCCCGCCCTGCCGTTTGAGTTGCCATCGACATTATTATGGAAGCATATGTTGGGTCACGGTATGTAGTTTATTTCTATTATAAAACATTCACAACGTTATTACGAGCATCAGATTAACAGATTCAAGGTATTCATGTTTTTGATAAGCAGCTGAGTATTATTCCCCCCAGGAACACGAGTAAAATGTCTATACACAAATATTATCGATCATCTGGCAGTTTTAGATTAGCCGCGAAACTCTTCCTCTCTGGAGCATTGCGATTCTCTGCTACATACAGCATGCAGTTCAAATTCCTTCTTTAGTAGTTGTAATAATAGCAATTGAGTACTTTCTGGATGCTGATAAGAAAAAAAAAACTTTATACATTTTTAGATCAAATAAGTTCAAATATATGCGTTATAGTTTTGGCAAAAAATGTATATATATATTATTTAAAATTTGACACCGGGTTCCAAAGTTAGCGCTGTTTCCGCTAGATATGCAGATGATTATTGCATTTAAGCATCAATTTTAAAAGTCAAGCGGGAAAAAATCTAGGTATAATAAATTTTTGTCCTATTTTAACATTGATATGGAGATTCTAGCACATTTTACGACAGTTTTGTGGAAGTTAACGTAAATATATCGAGTGCAACGGCCTCTATAGCGCCTTCAGCTGTATGGACGACTTTGGCAACGCTACAACGCAAGGCATTGAGGGAGGGGTTGGGTTAGAAGTGGTGTTTGTGAAATTACCGGCTTTATTTTTCGTCCTACGGCGTTATTGAGAGCTTAATTAAGGTAAGTTTGCTTTGTGCATTTGTATGAATATATGTAGATACTCTGAAGGAGGAGAAATTTTACCTAAACCTAATAAATATTGTGCTGTGAGGAGAGAAGCTGCCGATGGTATTGGTGATACAGGTGGGCTCCTCGTGTGAATTTATATATATTTCTTAATCCTTGATCGCTATAAATGGTGCCAACTAGGATTAGTCTAAAGCCTGTTTGTTTATTAATATCTGGTGTAGCTATGGAGGTTGAGAAATAGCAGCCAGGGTGAATAATTAGTGTGTAATGAGAGAGAATGGTGTCGATGGTGGTAGTCCCCCCCAGATTCAAACATGATTTTTACGGTTCTCGAGACAAAGGCTTTAATTCTCGTCGGGTAAGGAGGCTCCCTAGCACCTCTTCCTTAGTGATTTATTCTTGGATGTGCGTGGTTAATATCCCTTTGTACGTTATTAATGCAGAGTATGGCCAACACCTCTTAACACCTTTACCTATGTGATTTATTCTTGGATATGGGTGGTTACGTAATTAATATAGAGTATGGCTAACACCTCTTCTTAACACCTCTACCTTAGTGATTTATTCCTGGATATGGGTGGTTAATATCCTTCTTTACGATATTAGTGCGGAGTATGGCTAACATCAGTTCTTAACACCTCTGTCTTAGTGATTTATTCTTGGATATGGGTGGTTAATATCCTTTTGCAAGTCAGTAATTATTTTGGTCAATTTGCCTTTTTGAATAACCATGGAGTTTTACTGACTTAATATTTCTAGAGTATTATGTATTGAATTAATCAGATATAACTTTCAAATCTCTCTCAAATCGACCGTTTTCTTTTTATATTACTATTTTAACTCGTATTATCGAAATATGGAGAGAATGGAGAATGAAAGACTAAGATGGTGTATGTAGGTGAAGTGGAGGGAGGGAGAGGGAGGAGGAGACCGGGGATGAGGTGGAGGGATGGAGTTGAGAGGTATGTGAGGGAGGGGGGAGTGAGTTGGGGGGAGGGCAGTCAAATGGTGGGTGACAGCGACTTGGAGGCGTTTTGTCTACGGCCACCCTTTGCTGGATTAGGGCGTCGGGCAATAGATAGATAATCGAAATGGAGGTTGTAATTTGAGTATATTGAGACATGTTATTGTAATCGTATTTGTAATTAAAACAGGTAATTGTAACAAACTAATTTTTCTTTAGTCTTCTCTGTATTTCCCGCTGCCTTTGACCTCCAGTCTTTCAACACTGTCATCCCTTTTCTGTCCAATTCTCTAATGCAAGAGTTAACCTTTACTCCCAGTCCTTCATTTATGCAACAGGTCAGCTCTGGACTGTCTCCCTGTCTGTATTTCCTACTGCCTATGACCTCCAGTCTTTCAAACGCAGTGTGTCCAGGCATCTTAAAGTGAATGGATCTTGAATTTGGCTCTCTGTTGTCTTGTTTTTGTTTTTTCTTGGAGCAGTCTTGCGGGCATCTGGCCTTTGGTTCCTTCTTCCATGCATAAAAAGAAGAAAAAAAAATGAAATTGCAACCTGCCTTTAGTACTGTAATTAATCCAAGTCTGTTCACAGTCACACGGTCCTCTCACATAGCTCATTTCCGTTCCTCTCACTCTTATTCCGTTCCTCTCACTCTTATTCCGTTCCTCACACTCTTATTCCGTTCCTCACACTCTTATTCCGTTCCTCTCACTCTTATTTCCGTTACTCACACTCTTATTTCCGTTCCTTACACTCTCATTCCGTTACACTCTTATTTCCGTTCCTCACTCTCATTCCGTTCCTCACCTTTATTTCCGTTCCTCTCACTCTCATTCCGTTCCTCTCACTCTTATTTCCGTTCCTCACACTTATTTCCGTTCCTCTCACTCTTATTTCCGTTCCTTTCACTCTTATTCCGTTCCTCTCACTCTTATTCCGTTCCTTTCACTCTTATTCCGTTCCTTTCACTCTTATTCCGTTCCTCTCACTCTTATTCCGTTCCTTTCACTCTTATTTCCGTTCCTCACACTCTTATTTCCGTTCCTCTCACTCTTATTTCCGTTCCTCACACTCTTATTTCCGTTCCTCACACTCTTATTTCCGTTCCTCACACTCTTATTTCCGTTCCTCACACTCTTATTTCCGTTCCTCACACTCTTATTTCCGTTCCTCACACTCTTATTTCCGTTCCTCACACTCTTATTTCCGTTCCTCACACTCTTATTTCCGTTCCTCACACTCTTATTTCCGTTCCTCACATTCTTATTTCCGTTCCTCACACTCATTTCCGTTCCTCTCACTCTTATTTCCGTTCCTCACACTCTTATTTCCGTTCCTCACACTCATTTCCGTTCTCCTCACTCATCTTTTGTGTCCTTCTTCTCTTGTGTCCTTCTTACTCTTCTCTTGTGTCCTTCTAACTCTTCTCTTGTGTCCTTCTTACTCTTCTCTTGTGTCCTTCTAACTCTTCTCTTGTGTCCTTCTTACTCTTCTCTTGTGTCCTTCTTAAGCTTCTCGTGTGTCCTTCTTAAGCTTCTCGTGTGTCCTTCTTAAGCTTCTCGTGTGTCCTTCGTACTCTTCTCTTGTGTCCTTCTTCCTCTTCTCTTGTGTCCTTCTTACTCTTCTCTTGTGTCCTTCTTACTCTTCTCTTGTGCCCTTCTTACTCTTCTCTTGTGCCCTTTCACTCTTCTCTTGTGTCCTTCTCACTCTTCTCTTGTGTCCTTCTTACTCTTCTCTTGTGCCCTTCCTACTCTTCTCTTGTGCCCTTCTTACTCTTCTCTTGTGCCCTTCTTACTCTTCTCTTGTGTCCTTAATCTTCTCCTGTGTCCTCCAAATGCAACTGTAGGAGACAGAGAACGGACGAAGGATAGCCATGGAGGGATGCAGTATGTATATGTATGGAGATGTATATGACAAAAATTCCACGACTCTTGTATACTGGGGCCGCAACAACAACAGCAGCAAAAATAATAACAACAACAACAACTACAAGAACATCAAGGTCAAGAACAAGAAAAACAACAACATTTTCCCAGTCATGTCAGGCCTTTCACACCCAGACTAAATTATCAAGATGCAACACCGAGACAGTGCAACATAATCGCTAACCAACAAATCTTAAGGCAGAGTATTCGACCTTAACCTTCGATGGACTAGGCCTACTC
>NC_136964.1:6846595-6861595 GCF_032717465.1 Coenobita brevimanus
TTCTGTCAACATTTTAAATATATATAAGACAATGAACCACAACAGAAAGCACAAAATTTATGAAGGAATTTTTAAAGAGAAGGGTCAAGGAATTCCTTCAAGTTCCAATAATTTCTGCTGCCCAGAGGAAAAATCTTTCCCTTCGCGCGGCCCAGGAAGGGAAGGATTTTTTTTTTAAGAATACCAGTTCGGCTAAAGATTTCCTTCCCATGCCTCTACAAGGGAAGGAAATGTTTAAGAATACGGTTATTAATCCCCACACACACTCTCTAGGGAGGGGGGTTGAGGAGGGGGAAGGGGAGAGGGAGAGAGAGAGGATAAGGTTTGATGGCAGTATGTGTATCTTAACCTTACCTTACCTTTCCTTACATTACCTTACCTTTCCTTACCTTACCTTACCTTTCCTTACATTACCTTACCTTTCCTTACATTACCTTACCTTTCCTTACCTTATCTGTGTGTCTGTGCCTTGCCTTGCCTTTACCTTACCTTGTCTTGCCTTGCCTTGCCTTGCCTTGCCGTACTTTACCTTCCTTACCTTACTTTACCTACGTTACCTTACCATGCCATGCCTTGCCTTGCCTTACCTTGCCTTGTCTAACCATCTCATTCTCTTCACTCACACGTTTATTTGAGAGAGAGAGAGAGAGAGAGAGAGAGAGAACTGAAGGGAGGGAGGGAGGGACTGAAGGAGAGAAGAATACACACGAAATACAACAATACAAAATACATCAATAGGAGTTCTTGACCTTCAAACCATAGCAATTCTCTGTCAGCAAAGGATATAAGTCGGCGGTGGAAAAGTGATAAGGAGAAAAAGGTGTTATTCTAGGCGAAATTTGGTCCCTGAGAAGAATACAAGGCCTCTTATAAAAAAAAATTAGTCGAACAGAGGAAAGTGACAAGTAGACATGGAATATACTCCTTTCACTGGAACTTGGCAGAAAAATGTCTCTATTGAATGCTAGGCTGGAACAATATATTAACACGAAAATGCGATGCTAGTCACGAAGAAGTGCAGTGAAAACGTCGTGCAAGGCTGTAACAATGGAATAACGCGAGAATACGATGCTAGTCACGAAGAAGTGCTATGAAAGAACGTCGTGCAAGATAACAATAGAATAACGCGAGAATACGATGCTAGTCACGAAGAAGTGCTATGAAAAGAACGTCGAGAATCTGGGCCTCGTTATGGAGAAAGAAAAATTCCAAGGCTCATTAAGGAAGCTCCCTAACACCTCTTCCTTAGCGATTTGTTTTTGGTTAAGGAAGCTCCCTAACACCTCTTCCTGAGCGAGTTATTTTTGGATAAGGAAGCTCCCTAACACCTCTTCCTGAGCGATTTATTTTTGGTTAAGGAAGCTCCCTAACACCTCTTCCGTAGCGATTTATTTTTGGTTAAGGAAGCTCCCTAACACCTCTTAGCGGTTTATTTTTGGATAAGGAAGTTTCCTAGCACCCTTTCCTAAGAGATTTATTTTTGCATAAGGAAGCTCCCTAACACCTATTCCTAAACGATTTATTTTTGGTTAAGGACGCTCCCTAACACCTCTTCCCTAGCGATTTATTTTTGGTTAAGGAACCTTCCTAACACCTCTTCCTCTGCGATTTATTTTTGGTTGTGGAAGCTCCCTAACACCTCTTCCTTAGCGATTTATTTTTGGTTAAGCTTCCTAACACCTGTTCTCAACGATTTATTTTTGGTTAAGGAAGCTCCCTAACACCTGTTACTTAGCGATTTATTTTTGGTTAAGTAAGCTTCCTAACACCTCTTCCTTAGCGATTTATTTTTGGATAAGACTGGTTATTATCTTTTTGTGCGTTATGTATAGAGTATAGCGATAGTGGAAGGATTTATGTAGCACGGAAGAGGACAGTAAGGTTTAATAATCCAAATAAATCGCTTAGGCAGACGTGTTAGGGAGCTTCCTTAATAAAAAATAAATCGCTAAGGAAGAGGTGTTAGGGAGCGTCCTTAGCCAAAAATAAATCGCTAAGGAAGAGGTGTTCGGGAGCTTCCATAACCAAAACTAAATCGCTTAGGAAGAGGTGTTAGGGAGCTTTCTTAACCGGTCCAAGCCCTCCACCAATTATTGGTTGTTGTGGTAGTGGTGTGGTCGTGGTAGTGTGGTGGTTGTGGTAGTCTGGTGGTTGTAGTGATGTGGTTGTGGTAGTGAGGTGATTGTGGTGGTTGTGGTAGTGTGGTGGTTGTGGTAATGATGGTGTGGTTGTGGTAGTGATGTAGTTGTGGCAGTGATGTGGTTGTGATAGTGGTGTGGTTGTGAATGAGGTGGTTGTGGTAGTCAGGTGGTTGTGGTAGTCAGGTGATTGTGGTAGTGAAGTGGTTGTGGTAATGAAGTGGTAGTGGTGTGGTTGTGGTAGTGTGGTAGTCAGGTGATTGTGGTAGTGAGGTGGTTGTGGTAATGAAGTGGTGTGGTTGTGGTAATGAAGTGGTGTGGTTGTGGTAGTGAGGTGGTTGTGGTTGTGGGAGTCGGGTGGTTGTGGTAGTGAGGTGGTTGTGGTAGTGGTGTGGTTGTGGTAGTGGTGTGGTTGTGGGAGTCGGGTGGTTGTGGTAGAGGTAGCACAGGAGTCTTCGTAGCAAATGTTCTTAAGCGACTTACTTGCCCATCACACGCTTATTTTTTTCTCCTTAATATCAACATCATGTGCATCAGTAACACAAAATAGGATACTGAGGGGTAATATGCAAGAATAAATCGCGTAGGTAGAGTTGTTACGGGATATCCAGGGCAGCTTAGAGTACGACAGTGACCCACAACAATCTCATATCCATCCAGGTCCCGAATTGTGCTGCTGGAGGGACAAGGGGAAGAAAAAAACAGAGACCAGCCGAAAAATGGATCTCGAGTTCTTTCAGTGGAGAAGTTGGGATCCTGACCACTACACCAATACCCCGCCATCAATGCAAGGTTAGTTTGATTTCCGTTTTATATGCTGTCTGTCTGCCTTCCCCCTCACCTCGGTCATATGCTTAAAATAAAAATCTGCCTATCTGCCTATCTATCTATTGCCAGACGCCATAATCCCGTTAGGGGTGGCCACAAGCAAATCGCCTCCATGCCGCCCTGTCCCCTGCCATTACCCTTCTTCCCCAGCTCACACACCCCTCTCTCATTTACCTCTCCACTCCATTCCTCCATCTCATCCTCGGTCTCCCCCTTCATCTCCCCTCATCCACACACACCCCTGTCTCGTATACCTGTCCACTCCATCCCTCCACCTCATCCAAGGCCTCTCCCTCTCCCCAGCTCACACCCCCTGCTCTTATATACCTCACCATTCCATCCCTCCATCTCATCCCTTGTCTCCCCCTACCTCTCCCTCCTTCCATCTCACGCACATGCACTCTCCTCGTTAGTCTCTTCATCCTCTCCACATAAATAAATAAAATAATGGTATTCTTTAATTTGTCTATGTTTTTGTTAACGTGAAGACATAAATAATTTCTATACAGTGTCTGGAGATTGAAAGGAACTGTACAATACCCGACAGTCATCATCATCATCATCATCTTCATCACTATCATCATCATCAACCATCTTCATTTTCCTCCTCCTCCTCCCCTTCATCATCATTATCGTCTTGACCATCATCATCTTCAGTCCTCCTCCTCATCATCATCATCATCACCACTATCATCATCAGTCATCCTCATTTTCCTCCTCCCCTTCATCATCATTGTCGTCATCACCATCATCATCTTCATTCATCATTTTCCTCCTCTTCATCCTCCTCCTCCTTCTCATCATCATCATCATCTTTATCACTATCATCGTCATCAATCATACTCATTTTCCTCCTCCCCTTCATCATCATTATCGTCATCATCATCTTCATTCATCATTTTCCTTCCCTTCCTCTTCCTCTTCCTCCTCATCATCGTCATCGTCATCACCATCATCATCTTCAGTCTTCATTTTCTTCCTCCTCCTCTCCTCCTCCTCCTCATCATCATCGTCATCACCATCATAATCTTCATTCAGTATTTTCCTCCTCCTCCTCCTCCTCCCTTACCTTTCTTCTCTTCCTCCTTCTCCTCCTCTTCCCCTCCTGCCCTTCCTCCTCCTCCCCTCTTACCTTCCTCCTCTTCCGTCTCCTCTTCCTCCTCCTCTTGACCTGTTTAGCCCCCACTTAATTACCAGTAACAAATACTCTCAATAATCTCTCTCTCTCTCTCTCTCTCACACACACACACACCGCATCCATTATTCCTACCCTTCCTCCTCTCTCCACAAGTGTAGACGAAGAATGATACTTGGACTGTGATTGGCTGCCTGGGGACCAATAGCACGCTGCCATACATGATTGATGGAGAGAGAGAGAGAGAGAGAGAGAGAGAGAGAGAGTTCTGAACGGGGAAAGAATCTGATAGTAGAGAGAGAGAGGAAGTTGGACTGAGACTAATATTGATGGAAAGAAAAAGAGGTACAGTGGTGAACAAAAGTATTGAGAGAGAGAGAGAGAGTATAAGACGACACTGTACTGAAGCTGAGTCGATGTTTTTTTTTTTGATCACCATTATCATCATCATCATCATCATCATCATCATCATCATCTTATATTTGCTCTTCTTTCATCATCATCATCATTATCATCATCATCACCATCAGCGCTGCTCTTATTTCATCATCATCATCATCATCATCATCATCGTATATTTGCTATACTCTCATCATCATCATCATCATTGTTATTATCATGAATATCATCATCGTCGTCATCATCATCATCATCATTGTTATTATCATGAATATCATCATCGTCGTCATCATCATCACTATCATCATCATTGTTATTATCATGAATATCATCATCGTCGTCATCATCATCACTATCATCATCATTGTTATTATCATCAATATCATCATCGTCATCATCATCACTATCACCATCATTGTTAGCATCATCAATATCATCGTCGTCATCATCATCACTATCATCATCAATATCATCGTCGTCATCATCATCACTATCATCATCATTGTTATTATCATCAATATCATCGTCGTCATCATCATCATCATCATTGTTAGCATCATCAATATCATCATCGTGTACTGGTATTTGCTGTTTTCCAACCATCATCATCATCATCATCATCATCATCATCATCACCACAATTTTTAAATACTATACCTCGTTCACTTTACTGAATAACAAGTGTAGATTAACACTTGAATATGATGCTAGTCACGAAGAAGTGCTGTGGAAAGGATGTAGAGCCGTAGCATTTTCCTGCCAATTTAAGGTAAAAGAACTATAAATTTTTTTTCTCGCTAATTTTGTCTAGTCTGAATCTCTCTCTCTCTCTCTCTCTCTCTCTCTCACACACACACACACACACACACACACACTCTCTCTCTCTCTCTCTCCAGTGACATGGAAGCAGGGAACTAATTATCAGATATTAAAGAAGACGGAAATGGAAAATGTTGATGACAAATCCGAAGATGAAAAGATTATTGTGGAACGAGAACAGTGAGAGAGAGAGAGTGAGAGAGAGAGAGAGAGTGTTAGGTAGTCTGACATATAAACAGACTCGTTGACAGACATAGACAGACACACAGAGAAAGCGTTAAAGGAGGGAGAGAGAGAGAGAAGGGAAAATTCTGGAAGAGTAGGTTTGAGAGAGAGAAGGAGGGAGAGAGAGAGAGAGAGAGAAGGAGGGAGGGTGAGAGAGAGAGAGGAGGAGGAATTCTGCAAGAGTAGGTTTGAGAGAAAGAGAGAGAGGAGGGGGAATTCTGCAAGAGTAGGTTTGAGAGGGAGGGTAAAAGTGAGAGAGAGGAGGGGGAATTGTGCAAGAGTAGGTTTGAGAGAAAAAGAGAGAGAGGAGGGGGAATTCTGCAAGAGTAGGTTTGAGAGAGAGGGGGGGAGGGGGAGAGAGAGAGAGGAGGGGGAATTCTGCAAGAGTAGATTTGAGAGAGAGGGGGGTAGGGAGAGAGAGAGAGAAAGAAACTAATGGTTGCCAATAGCTAATAATGGCGGGCGGAAGACAATGATTAACTGAGAGAGAGAAAGAGAGCGAGGGAGAGAAAATGTTGATGATGAAAGTTGGTGAGGGAGACTGTCGCTTCATTACCTGTGGGTGTGTGTGTGTGTGTGTGTGCTGACAGGAAACTTTGAATAATGTCGACGATGAAAATACTTCCCGTGTAATGAAGAAATGAGAAAGAGAGAGAGAGAGAGAGAGAGAGAGAGAGAAATCAACCCTCCACTCTGACTACACCTGGCCACCAACTGAACTTCAGGTGCTCATTGATCTTGCTATAAAAACTCCATTTTTGTGTTACTGGGACGGCCTGTTTGTGATATTAGTGTCTATCCTGCATCATTTATTCACTTCCTACCCCTCATGCCACTCCCGCGCCCACACCAGCAGACTGAGCGCAATTTTCAGACCATCTTTCTTTTCAGTCACGTGATGCCTGAGATTTCCACCAGTTGATGAAATGGTGTCGTTAGCCTCAGTTGAAATAGTGGGTGTGGGTGTGTGTGGGTGTGGGTGTGTGGGTATGTGGGTGTGTGTGTGTGGGTATGTGTGTGTGTGGGTATGTATGTGTGTGTGTGGGTGTAGTAGTAGTAGTAGTAGTAGTAGTTCTTGTAGTAGTAGTAGTAGTAGTAGTAGCTGTAGTAGTAGTAGTTTAGTAATAATGGTGGTGGTAGTAGTAGTAGTAGTAGTACCGTAGGAGCAGTAATAGTAGTAGTAGTAGTAGTTCTTGTAGTAGTTGTGGTTGTTACTGTTGTTGTATCCTCAGGTTCATCTCAAACATGAACCCAGTGGACTTCCGAATGAACCCCCCTTCTCCTGCACTCTACCATCCTCCCTTTGGGCAATAGGGGGGAGTTCAGGGACGGTTGTATAACCAGGCAGCACCTCCACCGAACCACGTAGGTGCCACTACGTGAAGGCGTCCCTCAGCAACTAAACAAACTAAGAAATTATTGTTATCTTGGGTGCTGTCTCTCTCTCTCTCTCTCTCTCTCTCTCTCTCTCTCTCTCTCTCTCTCTCTCAAATCCACGATATTCCCATCCATATGTTCTGTCCTGTTAATAGTAATAATTCTCTCTCTCTCTCTCTCTCTCTCTCTCTCTCTCTCTCTCTCTCTCTCTCTCTCTCTCGAATCCACGATATTCCCATCCATATGTTCTATCATGTTAATAGTAATAATTTCTCTCTCTCTCTCTCTCTCTCTCTCTCTCTCTCTCTCACACACACACACACACACACACACACACACACACATACACATCCATGATATTACCATCCTTATGTTCTATCCTGTTAATAGTAATAATTCTCTCTCTCTCTCTCTCTCTCTCTCTCTCTCTCTCTCTCTCTCTCTCTCTCTCTCTCATACCCTGCCCCATAAAACTTAATAATATCGACAGCATTACCACTGAGAACCACGCAGTAAATATTGGCCCTTAAGACAATAATATCGAGGCTTAGGATTTCATGCCTTGATAGAGAGGACGTGGATTGGTGGGTTACGGTACCTTTGACGCCCTTATGGTGTGCACGATTCTAGTATTTGAGGTAACGCTGGGAGAGAGAGAGAGAGAGAGGCGCGCAAGCAGCCAAAGAGAGAGACAAACAGAGAGACAAAAAGACAAAGACAGAGAGAGAGAGAGACAGACAGACAGAGAGAGAGAGGAGGGGGACTGACAGAGAGAGGGGGGGGGCAGAGACAGACAGACAGACAGAGAGGAGGGGGGCAGAGACAGACAGACAGACAGACAAAGACGCAGAAAGACAGACAAAGAGAGAGAGAGAGTGAGTGAGTGAGTTATTTGCAACGCCAGCGATATAGGAAGGAACTTTACATCTCTTCAATATTCCCTAGATCATTATTTTTCTATCAGTATAAGCAGTTGAGGTCCCAGGCTAATCTGAAACGTGAACCTAGTGAACTGCAGGCTTGGTTCTCTTCTACAGCCCACCATCCTCTTCTTGGGGGGGGGTAGGAAAGTAGCTGTGGGACCTTTGTATAACCAGGAAGTTGCGCCGCCTGGTTATAGAAATGCGACCGCGTGAAGGTCCCCTCCGGCATACAAGACGCATCTTTATGCTTTGTTTTTCCATCCTCATTTTTAAGAGTTTTCCTTCCCGGTGCTGTGTTGGGTTTGTGTGTTGAGCTTGGGTGATGAAGTGCCTGTGTGTGTGTGTGTGTGTGTGTGTGTGTGTGTGTGTGTGTGTGTGTGTGAGGTATAGCAGTAGAAGGTGTGTTTGTGTCAGGTATGGCAGTAGAAGGTGTGTTTGTGTCAGGTATGGCAGTAGAAGGTGTGTTTGTGTCAGGTATGGCAGTAGAAGGTGTGTTTGTGTCAGGTATGGCAGTAGAAGGTGTGTTTGTGTGTGTGTGTGTGTGTGTGTGTGTGTGTGAGGTATAGCAGTAGAAGGTGTGTATGTGTGTGTGTGTGTGTGTGTGTGTGTGTCAGGTATAGCAGTAGAAGGTGTGTTAGTGTCAGGTATAGCAGTGGAAGGTGTATGTGTGTGTCAGGTATAGCAGTAGAAGGTGTGTTTGTGTCAGGTATAGCAGTAGAAGGTGTGTGTGTGTGTGTGTGTGTGTGTGTGTCAGGTATGGCAGTAGAAGGTGTGTTTATGTCAGGTATGGCAGTAGAAGGTGTGTGTGTGTCAGGTATGGCAGTAGAAGGTGTGTTTGTGTCAGGTATGGCAGTAGAAGGTGTGTTTGTGTCAGGTATGGCAGTAGAAGGTGTGTTTGTCAGATATGGCAGTAGAAGGTGTGTGTGTGTGTGTGTGTGTGTGTGTGTGTGTGTGTGTGTGTGTGTCAGGTATTGCAGTAGAAGGTATGTGTGTGTGTGTGTGTGTCAGGTATAGCAGTAGAAGGTGTGTTTGTGTCAAGTATAGCAGTAGAAGGTGTGTTTGTGTGTGTCAGGTATAGCAGTAGGTGTGTGTGTGTGTCAGGTATTGCAGTAGAAGGTATGTGTGTGTGTGTGTGTGTGTGTGTGTGTGTGTGTGTCAGGTATAGCAGTAGAAGGTGTGTTTGTGTCAAGTATAGCAGTAGAAGGTGTGTTTGTGTAAGGTATAGCAGTAGAAGGTGTGTGTGTGTGTGTGTGTGTGTCAGGTATAGCAGTAGGTGTGTGTGTGTCAGGTATTGCAGTAGAAGGTGTGTGTGTGTGTGTGTCAGGTATTGCAGTAGAAGGTGTGTGTGTGTGTGTGTGTGTGTGTGTGTGTGTCAGGTATTGCAGTAGAAGGTGTGTGTGTCTGTGTCAGTTATTGCAGTAGAAGGTATGGTGTGTGTGTGTGTGTGTGTGTCAGTTATTGCATTAGAAGGTATGGTGTGTGTGTGTGTGTGTGTGTGTGTGTGAGAGAGAGAGAGAGAGACGTCCTTGAAATGAAGCTACGGTAGTTTACATCTTTCATAAAAACAAAGCCTGTCTGCCTGTCAGCCAATACTCTGTTCGCTTCTGCTTGGCCAAAATTGTCACCAGTCCATCTCGAATATTGAACAACACAACCTGCAGTATGTGAAGTGTGGGCTATGTGATGTTTATGTTAAGTGTGGGCTATGTGATGTTTTTGTTAAGTGTGGGCTATGTGATGTTTATGTTAAGTGTGGGCTATGTGATGTTTTTGTTAAGTGTGGGCTATGTGATGTTTATGTTAAGTGTGGGCTATGTGATGTTTATGTGAAGTGTGGGCTATGTGGCGTGTAGCCTATGTGAAGTGGGCTATGTGACGGGTAGCCTGTATGAAGTGTGGGATATGTGAAGTGTGGGCTGTGTGATGTTTATGTGAAGTGTGGGCTATGTGGTGTGTATGTGAAGTGTAGCCTATGCGAAGTGTGGGCTATGTGACGTGTAGCCTATGTGAAATGTGGCTATGTGACGTGTAGCCTATGTGAAATGTGGGCTAAGTGTTGTGTAGCCTATGTGAAGTGTGGGCTATGTGAAGTGTAGCTTGCGTGAAGTACAGGCAATTTGGAACCCACTTTATGTGAAGTGCAGAGTAGGCCTGTGTGAAGCCTACATGAAGTGCAGTAGTAGTAGTAGTAGTAGTAATAATAGTAGTAGTGGTAGTAGTAATAGTGATAGTAGTAATGACAGTAGTAGTGGTAGTAGTAATGGCAGTAGTAGTAGTAGTAGTAGTGATAGTAGATGCAATCCTAGGCCCATGTGAACGGAAACTCAATGAAGAAAAGGAGGAGGGGGAGGAGTAGGAGGAAGATGATGATGATGACAAAAGTGGAAGTATGAGAAGAAATAACAGTGGGTAAAGGCAGGGTATGTGGGAAAACAGGGCAAGATGCGAACCAAAGTAGGGTAAGGCAGGGTACAGTAGGGCAGGGTGAGGTGAGGTAGGATTGTGTGGGGTAGAGTAGGGCAGGGAAGTATTGAGTAAGGTAGGGAAGGGTAGAGTAGAATAGGGTAGGACTAGATATGAACCAAAGTAGGGTAAGGCAGGGTGCAGTAGGGCAGGGTGAGGTGAGGTAGGATTGTGTGGGGTAGGGTAGGGTAGGGAAGGATTGAGTAGGGTAGGGGAAGGGTAGAGTAGAATAGGGTAGGGAAGAGGGAAGGCAAAGGCAGGTAGAAAGAGGGTTTTAGGATGGAGATAGAAAATTGAATACAGAAGAAGGATGTGGAATGATGGGAGAGAGAGAGAGAGAGAGGGAGGGAGGGAGAGAGAGAGAGAGAGGGAGGGAGGGAGGGAGAGAGAGAGAGAGAGAGAGAGAGAGGGAGGGAGAGAGAGTGGCCAGGGAAAGAGGGCAGGTGGTGGGTATTGGAAATCAGTGTTGTTGATAAATATGGGTCGGGTTAGCGGTGCTCTCCCCACCCCACTGGTCACACGGCCACCACCCCGCAAATACCTAACACTTCACAGCACCACGCACTTCACATGTACTTCACAGCACCACGCACTTCACATGTACTTCACAGCACCACGCACTTCACATGTACTTCACATCACCATGCACTTCACATGTACTTCACATCACCACGCACTTCACATGTACTTCACATCACCATGCACTTCACATGTACTTCACATCACCACGCACTTCACATGTACTTCACATCACCACGCGCTTCACATGTACTTCACAGCACCACGCACTTCACATGTACTTCACAGCACCACGCACTTCACATGTACTTCACATCACCACGCACTTCACATGTACTTCACATCGCCACACACTTCACATGTACTTCACATCACCACGCACTTCACATGTACTTCACATCACTACGCACTTCACATGGCCTGTACTTCACATCACCACGCACTTCACATGGCCTGTACTTCACATCACCACGCACTTCACATGTACTTCACATCACCACGCACTTCACATGTACTTCACATCACCACGCACTTCACATGTACTTCACATCACCACGCACTTCACATGGCCTGTACTTCACATCACCACGCACTTCACATGGCCTGTACTTCACATCACCACGCACTTCACATGGCCTGTACTTCACATCACCACGCACTTCACGTGGCCTGTACTTCACATCACCACGCACTTCTCATGGCCTGTACTTCACATGGCCTGTACTTCTCATCACCACGCACTTCACATGGCCTGTACTTCACATCACCACGCACTTCCCGTGGACTGTACTTCACATCACCACGTACTTCACATGGTCTGTACTTCACATACCCTGTACTTCACATGGTCTGTACTTCACATACCCTGTACTTCACATGGTCTGTACTTCACATACCCTGTACTTCACATGGTCTGTACTTCACATACCCTGTACTTCAAATGGTCTGCACTTCACATACCCTGTACTTCAAATGGTCTGCACTTCACATAACCCACACTTCACATAGCCAATTTTTGAACGGGAGGAGTCCAGGCATCTTGAAATGAATGGATCTTGAATTTGGCTCTCTATTGTATTTTGTTTTTCTCTTGGAGGGAACTGTTATTGCGGGCTCATGGCCTTTGGTTCCTTCTTCCTCAAAAAAAAAAAAAAAAAAAAAAAAAAAGATGGAGCCTTCATTATCCTTCGACTATTGAAGAGGGGCGCCCTCACGTGGTAACATACATGTGACTGGGAGGTGGAGCGGCCTGGGTGTACAAATATTCCTCGGTCTCCCCCTCCTTGTCCGAGAGGAAGATGGTGGACTGCAGGAAGAGGGACACTTCAGCCTGCTAGCCATTGCTCTTTCAAATGAGTGTGTTTACTACTACTACTACTACTGATACTACAACTACTACTACTACCACCCCTACTACCACCACCACCACCACCACCTCATACTACTACTACTACTAACTACCACCACCACCACCACAACCACTACTACTACTACTACTACTACTACTACTACCACCACCATCACCACCACCACCACCCATTTCACATCCAGTCTCTCTCTCTGACCATACCATCTAAGAACACACATCTGCTCTTTAAACAAGTCTCTCTCTCTCTCTCTCTCTCTCTCTCTCTCTCTCTCTTTCTCTCTCAAAATATTCTTCCAAAAATCATACTCAGAAGGAAAGAAGGACGCCATGTTAGTTTGATTTTTTCTCTATTCAGCCTTGAGAGAGAGAGAGAGAGAATTAAGATAGACAGGTAGAGTAGGTGATACATTGAAATATTGACAATGGAATCAGGTGGTGTGTGTGTGTGTGTGTGTGTGTCTGTGTGTGTGTGTGTGTGTGTGTGTGTGTAATTCACCGGTTCGGTCAGGATCACTTGATGGTCGTGATAGTCAGCTTTTACCCTCCCGGAAGGGAGCTGAGAGCTCATATAGTCCGATCTAAGGGCAAGGCTGTGACCTTCACACACACACACACACACACACACACACACACCCGTCCCCTTGCTCGAGGGGGACAGTAACCACCCACTTCGTCAGTGAAACTTTTCGCAACCTGAGCGTGGCGCGAACTCCCGTCCACCAGTTGGGAAGCGAGAACGTTACCACTGCACCAGCGAGCGGTGTGTGTGTGTGTGTGTGTGAGAGAGAGAGAGAGAGAGAGAGAAGGTGTAGAAAAATATACTTAAATGATAGAGAGAGAGAGAGAGAGAGAGAGAGAGAGGAAAATAGTAGGCAGTGTAGAAAATGTACTTAAATGAGAGAGAGAGGTAAATAAGAATCGTCAGATGAAGAAGAGGAAGACCAAGGATGAGATGGAACCGTACTCACGATCAATAATCCGTTTACACATTTGTGGGTTCCTTTCCATACTCCTTTCACCTTAACTTGGCCCAGATGTTCGTCCTTTGGCAGCTTATTTCACGTAGCTCAGTGGCAGAAAAAGACAATACTACGGCTCTACAGCCTTTCCATAGCATTTCTTCGTGACTAGCACCATATAGTGTTAATGCTACGGCCCTACATCCTTTCCATAGCACTTCCTCGTGACTAGCATCATATACCGGTAGTGTTAAGGCAGTACTGCGTCGCTACATCCTTTCCATAGCACTTCTTCGTGACTACACTGCTCTAGATCCATTCCATAGCACTTCTTCGTGACTACTATTACGGCACTACATCGTTTCCATAGCACTTCTTCATGACTACTACGGCTCTGCATCGTTTCCATAGCACTTCTTCGTGACTGCTACGGCTCTGCATCGTTTCCATAGCACTTCTTCGTGACTACTACGGCTCTGCATCGTTTCCATAGCACATCTTCGTGACTACACTCTGCGTTCTTTCCATAGCACTTCTTCGTGACTAATACGGTTCTGCATCGTTTCCATAGCACATCTTCGTGACTACACTCGTCTGCGTTCTTTCCATAGCACTTCTTCGTGACTACACTGCTCTAGATCCTTTCCATAGCACTTCCTTGTGACTACTACTACGGCATTACATTCTTTACATAGCACTACTTCGTGACTACTACTACGGCACTACATCCTTTCCACAGCACTTCTTCGTGACTGCAATGCCACTACATCCTTTTCATAGCACTTCTTCGCGATTACTAGTACGGTCTTCATCGTTTCCTTAGCGCTTCTTCGTGACTACTGTGGTTCTGCATCCTTTCCATAGCACTTCTTCGTGACTAGCATTATAATCTAGCGTTAATTTATTGTTACAACTCAGCATGCACAATGGAGAGATGGCAATTTTTGGCCAAGTTAGAGTGAAAGGAGTATAGGTGGTTCCTGGAATATTTTTTACGTGTGCCAAGTTTAGGAAGCTCCCTAGCACCTTTTCCTAAGCGATTTAGTTTGTTTAGTACACCTTACTGTCCTAATCTGTGCTATATAAATCCACCCAATATCGCCGTACTCAGTACAGGACGGTACAAAAGGATATGAACGAGTCCTATCCCAATATAAATCGCTAAGGAAGAGGTGTTAGGGAGCTTCCTTACCCGGCGAAAATACGTATTCAACTTTTTTTCTTTTTCCTTTCGTATTTCTTGTATTTATTTATTTATTTATTTTTTATTTCACTGACTTTACTAACTCTAATTTCACTGGTTCTAATCTCACTGACTCTACAGGGCTCTTGTTTGGCCAGCCACTGCTCGTAAATGCGAGTATTTTTCCTTTCAGCGAATAAACTTTACATGCAAGTTGCCTTTTGGCGAGGAGAATCTCACTTAAATGAACAAAAAAGCACAATGTGATCGATTATTGAGTCTTGTGGCCATTGTGAATGTTTAACACCTCATTATATGATTCTAATCATCACAGTGTGTAAATAAATAATATATTGCTCGTAAACTATATCTGCTGGTAGTCAGTTTGGTTACTAAAAATTTATTTGGGTCGTAAATCTGAAACCTTAGGAGCCAAATGGCTCGCAGCCATCGGCAGTTAGCAAGAACCCTGTTCTAATTTCACTGACTCTAATCTCACTGACTTTAATTTCAGACTAAATTCACTGACTCTATTTTCGCTGACTCTAATTTTACTGACTTTAATTTCACTAACTTATTTCACTGACTAATTTCACTGACTAATTTTACTGACTTTAATTTCACTGACTAATTTCGCTGACTCTAATTCCACTGACTTTCATT
>NC_136964.1:6866595-6869095 GCF_032717465.1 Coenobita brevimanus
TCACTGCCCGACGACTCATTCCCTTCTACACCTGCCCACACTCCCTCAAACTCACCTGTCCTATAATTCTGATTTGTAATGGAGCAGAAGTTACAGGTGGTGGAGTTGGTAAGGGAGGATGAGCAGGTGTGGAAGGTGTGAGTCGTGACCGAGTGTACTTCTAAGTTGAAATGGACTGTACGAATATTTTTCTGCATCTACTACAGTACAGGGGAGGCCAGATACAATGTTTGTCTGTGTCACTCACTCACTCAACTACTGAATAACGTACACTTATGCAGGATGAGTTGAAGTAATTAATTAAGACACGTTTTGTGTGGGAAAACGAAATATTATAGAGAGGTTGATTCCGCCCTGATTTGATTTTAGGCAGGGAGGGAGCCCAGAGTGCCACGCCTTACAGGGCAGGGAGGGAGGTCCTGGGGGTCCCGGCCAGCGCTGGAACGCACGGCCATAATTTTTAACCTGGGAAAACAAAATTGTACACAGTAATAACAACATACTAGACTAGGTTTAAGCGGTGGGACCCCCTGCGGCCTGCCTCCAACGGGGTGCGTTGCCCACGGTGCCCACACAACGCTCGTAATGATGGCTATGGTCCTTTGTCTAAAAGAGACTAAGCACTCTGGATGCAGCAGCTGCAGCATCCACCCGGGAGCCAAACCTACTCATATTTGCCTGCACCGCGCCTTGGAAAAGACACTGGTTCGACCCTAGTAAGCCACTGTCTACAATAAGGGGACGCCGGTACCCCACAAGGAATATATACTGTACTGCATCTGTAGGATGGCCCCAAAGAAGCAGCTGCTTACCTGTGGTCGACGGGTCTGCTTGGCCAAACAGGTCGAGGTTAAACAACAACAATAATATGCTAGAAGAACGCGTTTCTGAACAGCAGTACACCCCTACCCAGACCAGGCTTCAGGTAAAGTGGGATTACACACACACACACACACACACACACACACACACACACACACACACACACACACACACACAGGGATGGCCCCTGTGAGGAGCACCGGCATAGTTCTTGGAGCATGAAAACTTGTAAAGCGAGGGACTTCCACTCAGACCAGGTGTTAAGCAGAGTAGGGCGATAGTGGAAGGATTTATGCAACTCAGAATAGGACAGTAAGGTGTAACAAGCAAAATAAATCGCCTCGGAAAATGTGTTAGGGAGAGAATACGGGTGTTCTAGGCAACACCATTATGCACAGTCACAGTTTTTACCTACGAAAACGAAACCTTGCACAGTGGTAGACCTCCACTAGGGCAAAGTTTTAGCCGGACTGTGATTCCCAAGGACTGTCCTCCTGTACTTGGTTATTTCTTCCCCTTACAATATTGCATAGGTGGGTGCGGCTATCAGTGGTGTCCTCTGTCTTATTTTTCGTAACTTATGCTTCACCCATTTATATCATTCATCATGTTTTATGCTTTTCACCCTGTCACTTCCCTTGCCACGCTCCCTTGCTCCCCTCCCTGCCTTCTTCCCTGCCACACTTCCCTGCTTCCTTACCCTTACCTTTCCCTCCATGTCCTCTTCCACCCTCTTCCTCACCTCACCCTCCCAACCCCTTACCCTGCCACTCCACACTCCTCACCCTGTCATCCATCCTGCTCTCCATCACCTCCCCTCCTTCCCTTTCTATCCACTTCCTCCTCCTCTTCCTCCTCCCCCTTTTCTTCATCCTCCTCCTCCTTCTTCTTTTTCTTCGTACTTCTCCTTTTTAAGATCATCATTATCATCACTCTTTTTATCATCATCATCATCTAGTTCCCAAGAATACGACCTCAGATGCATGTCACGAAGAAGTGCAAGGGAGTAACTGGTCTTGAGAAGGAAGAAAGGTGGAGAAGAAGAGGAAAGGAAGAGGAACTTGAAAATGAAGAGGGAGGAGGAAGAGGAACTTGAAAATGAAGAAGAGGGAGGAGGAGGAGGAAGAAGAGGTGGAGGAAGAGAAAGTGGAAGTGGAAAGGAAGAAGAGGAGGAGGAAGAGAAAGTGGAAGTGGAAAGGAAGAAGAGGAGGAGGAGGAGGAAGAGAAAGTGGAAGTGGAGAGGAAGAAAAAGAAGAGGAGGAAGAGGAAATAGAGGTAGAATAGGAGGAGGAGAAAGAAGTGGAGAAGAGGAGGGAGAGGAAAAAGACGGAGAGAAAGAGAAGAGGAAAAAGAATAAGAGGAGGTAAAACAAGAGAAATTGGAAAAAGAAGAGGAAGAGGAGGAGGAAGTGAAGAAGGAATAGAAGAGGAGGAGGAGGAGAAAGAGGAAGAGGAATAGGAGGAGGAGGAAGAAAAACAGTAGAAATAGAATAGGCAGAAGGAAAAGGAAGAAGAGGAGGAGAAGGAAGAAGGGTAGGAGGAGGAGAAGAAGGAGGAGGGGAGGAGGAGGAGGAGAAGAAGAAGGAAGAGGGGAGGAGGAGAAGAAGGGGTAGGAGGGGGGGAGAAGGAAGAGGAGGAGGGGGAGGAAAGAGAGAGGAAAGAAATAAAATAGGGAATTG
>NC_136964.1:6871595-6889095 GCF_032717465.1 Coenobita brevimanus
GATGGATAGGCAGGTAGATAGAGAAAGCAAGAAAGCAAACAGCTATTAATATAAGATAAATAGGTTGATAGATAGATGAATAGATAGATAGTGAAAGGAAGCAAGAATAACGACAGTAAAACAATAGATAGCTATATATAAGGGTAGATAGACAGATAGATAGATGGTTAGATAGATAGACAGATAGATGGATGGCTGGTTAGATAGATAATAAAAGAATTCAAGGAGGGCAGTAATACAATGACGAAACAAACAGCCGAAAAGAGATCATAGATAGACAGATAGGTAGATAGATAGATAGACAGACAGATAGATAGATAGTGAAAGAAAAGCAAGGAGAGAGACGGTAAGACAAGAAAGAAAATCATGAAATAAAAACAAGACAAAATCGCTTGCAAGAATTCTTTACGGAGGTGTGTGTGTGTGTGACAAGGGCTTGGCCTCTCTCCTCTAGCACCTTATCCCAAGCGATTTATTTTGCTTATTACACCTCTCTGCCCTTAACACCTCTTCCAGCGATTTATTTTATTTCACCTTACTGTACTGTCTTCCCTAACGCCTTTTCCCAGTCGACTTATTTTGCTTATTACACCTTACTGTCCTTAAAACCTTTTCCCAAGCGATTTGTTTTGCATATTACCCCATACTGTCCCTAACACCTTTTCCCAAGCGATTAATTTGCTTATTACACCATACTGTCCTCCCTAACACCTTTTCCCAAGCGATTTATTTGGCTTATTACACCTTACTGTCCTCCTTAACACCTTTCCCCAAGTGATTTATTTTACTTATTACCTTACTGTCTTCCCTAGCAACTTTTCCCAAGCGATTTATTTTGCTTATTACATCCTACTGTCCTTAACACCTTTTCCCAAGCGATTTATTTTGCTTATTACACCATACTGTCTTCCCTAACACCTTTTCCTGAGCGATTTATTTTGCATTTTACACCTTACTGTTCTCCGTGTCACATACATTTTAATATAGAAAAATAAATCGCTAAGAAAGAGTTGTTAGGGAGCTTCGTTACCTGGCGAGAAGAGACCTAGGTGTGTGTGTGTGTGTGTGTGTGTGTGTGTGTGTGTTAATGCAAGGAAGAAGGAACCAAAGGCCAGAGGGTTAGTGTGGGTTTTTATGCCTGAGGGGAAGTCAGGATTCCGGGGGATGGATGGGTGAGTGGATGAGTGTGCGGCCCATTATTTAGTCAGGTTTTTGGTAGTTCTCTCTCTCTCTCTTCAGTTTTCTTGCTCTGGTTAAGTAAGGAAGTTGGAGTGATGGTGATGGTGGTGGTTGTGGTGAGGAGGAGGAGGAAAATGATAGTGATGGTGGTGGTGGTGAGGAGGAGGAGGAGGAAAATGATAGTGGTGGTGGTGAGGAGGAGGAGGAGGAGGAGGAGGAGGAGGAAAATGATAGTGGTGGTGGTGAGGAGGAGGAGGAGGAGGAAAATGATAGTGGTGGTGAGGAGGAGGAGGAGGAGGAGGAAAATGATAGTGGTGGTGGTGGTGAGGAGGAGGAGGAGAATGGTAGTGGAGATGATGATGAGGAAGAAGATGGTAGTGGTGATGATGATTGAAATGGAGAGTTAGAGAGAGAGACAGAAACACAGCTGTCTCTAAAGAAAGCCAACATACTTTAACGAGAAATAGATAGAAATATAGATAGATAGAAGTCTGGATGATGATGATAAGAAACAGATCGACAGAGAATTTGACAGATTAGATAGATAGAGAAAAGCGGAAATAAACAGCATGGATGGATAGACAGATGGGTAGATAGATAGATAGATAGAAAAGATAGAAAGAGGTCTGGTTGATAATAGACAGATTGATAGAAAATTTGACAAAAAAGCAAATATGTAAAGTCTAGTAAGATGGATAGACAGATAGAAGGATAAATAGATAGATGGATAGACAGACAGATAAATAGGTAGATAGATAGATGGATGGAGGTCTGGATGATAATAGACAGATTGACAGAAAATTTGATAGGAAAGCAGTAATGTAAACAGCTTAGTATGATGGATAGATAGATAGACAGACAGGTAGATAGATAGATGGACAGATAGATAGACAGAGAAAGAAAATGGGGAAGGAGTTGGGAGTGAAGGCTATCTATTAACACTGACACAAATTAAGGGCCATTGTGGAGATCCTGGCTGCCTGGAATACAGTGAGGGAGAGAGAGAGGGAGAGAGAGAGAGAGAATGTAGCAGACCACTTTACTTCTCCTTCTCCTCCTCCTCCTCTTCGTCTTCTTCTTTTTGTTTTTTCTTCTCCCCCTCTTCTTCTAAATTACTTCTTCCTTCTCCTCCCTTTCTCCTCCTCCTCCCTTCCCTTTCTTCTCTTCCTCCTCCTCTCCTCCCTTTCTTCCTCCTCCTCCTCTCCTCCCTTTCTTCCTCCTCCTCCCCTCGCTTTCTTCTTCCTCCTCCTCTCCTCACTTTCTTCTTCCTCCTCCTCTCGTCTCCTCTTCCTCCTCTCTTAAATTTCCCTCCTTTTTTTCATCATCTTCCTTCTTCTCTCCTTCATCTTCCTCCTCCTCCTCTTTTCTCCTTCCTCCTCCTCCTCCTCCTCCTCCTCCTCTTTTTTCCTTTCTCTTTCCTCTTTTCTCCTTCCTCCTCCTCCTGCTCTTCCTCGTCATGCTTACACACACCTCAGCCTCCAAGCCATTTTTGTATTGTTTTTGTAATTCTTCTGCCGTCACCCCTTTGTATCTTTTCCACTCCGTTTTCTTTCCTGCGTCCACTTGCCATTCCAGTCTCTCTCTCTCTCTCTCTCTCTCTCTCTCTCTCTCTCTCTCTCTCTCTCTCTCTCTCCTATATTACATCTAGCGTCATTCGGGTGATTCTCCATTTGACTGACACACCAAATGATCTGTAAACCCTGAAGCCATTTACTACGCTGGGTGGTAACCATAACACCAAATAAAGCCTGGTGGTTCAGTGGGTTAAGGTGAATCAGCCGGAGTGAGCCTGTGGGGGTACATATTCTAGGGATGCTTGGAGTTATTGTACACGTGATGCGACTCAGGGGTTGGGAGGCTGGCTAGGTTCCCAATATGCCAGAAAAGGATTGCATTATTGATGTTGATGGATGGATGGATGGTTGAGTGGATAGTTGGAAGGGATGGATGGATTGATGGATAGATGAGTGGGTGGATGGAGAGACAGATGGATGGATGATTGGATGGATGGATGATTGGATGGATGGATGTATAGATGGATGATTGGATGGATGGATGGATGATTGGATGGATGGATGATTGGATGGATGGATGTATAGATGGATGGATAGATAGATGGATAGATGATAGGATGGATGGATTAATAAATAGATGGATGGAAAGATGGATAGATAATTTGGTGGATGGATAGAGAGATCGATAGATGGATAGACAAACAGATGATTGGATAGATGGATAGATAGATGTGTGGATGGATAGATAGATAGCTTGATAGATAGATATGTCAATTTTTATCGATCGTTGTAAATTATGTTTTATTCATATGTTGTCTGTGTGTCTGTGTGTCTCAAGTATATGAGAGAGAGAGAGAGAGAGAAGGGGGAGAGGGGAGAGGAAGAGAGAGAGGGAGGGATGGGGAGATAGAGGGAGGGAGTGAGAGGAAGAGAGAGAGGGAGGGATGGGGAGATAGAGGGAGGGAGTGAGAGGAAGAGAGAGAGGGAGGGATGGGGAGATAGAGGAAGGGAGTGAGAGGAAGAGAGAGAAGGGGGGCAGGGAGAGAAAGAGAGAGGGGGGAAAGGAAGAGAGGGAGGGAGGGAAAGGAAGAGAGAAGGGGGGGAGGGAGAGGGAGGGAGGGGGGAAAGGGAGGGGGAGGGAGAGGAAGAGAGAGAGAGAGAGGGAGGGGGAGGGAGAGGAAGAGAGAGAGAGAGGGAGGGGGAGGAAGAGAGAGAGGGGAGGGATGAGGAGATAGAGGGAGGGGGGAAAGGAAGAGGAAGAGAGAGAGGGAGGGAGAGGAGAGGAGAGGAAGAGAGGGAGAGATGGGGAGATAGAGGAAGGAGGGGGAAAGGGAGAGAAAGAGAGAGAGAGTGAGGGGGGGAAGGGTTAAACCGGGTGCCATTAAGTAATTTGCATAATATTCTGACCTAGGATATCATTGCCCCTCACTGGCGGAGGCGTGTGGCAAGGCTGGGCGAGGCAACTATACTCATTTCACTCTAACTTGGCCTAAAATTTCCTCCCTTCATCTTTAATGCTGACAGGATGATGCTAGTCACGAAGAAGTGCTGTGGAAAGGACTGTTGCAGGAGGATTAACACTAGAATATGATGCTAGTCACGAAGAAGTGCTGTGGAAAGGACTGTTGCAGGAGGATTAACACTAGAATATGATGCTAGTCACGAAGAAGCGCTGTGGAAAGGACTATACATGATGCTAGTCACGAAGAAGTGCTGTAGAAAGGACTGTTGTAAAGGATTAACACTAGAATATGATGCTAGTCACGAAGAAGTGCTGTGGAAAGGACTGTTGTAAAGGATTAACACTAGAATATGATGCTAGTCACGAAGAAGTGCCGTGGAAAGGACTGTTGCAGGAGGATTAACACTGGAATATGATGCTAGTCACGAAGAAGTGCTGTGGAGAGGACTGTTGTAAAGGATTAACACTAGAATATGATGCTAGTCACGAAGAAGTGCTGTGGAAAGGACTGTTGTAAAGGATTAACACTAGAATATGATGCTAGTCACGAAGAAGTGCTGTGGAGAGGACTGTTGTAAAAGATTACCACTAGAATATGATGCTAGTCACGAAGAAGTGCCGTGGAGAGGACTGTTGTAGGAGGATTAACACTAGAATATGATGCTAGTCACGAAGAAGTGCTGTGGAAAAGACTATACATGATGCTAGTCACGAAGAAGTGCTGTGGAGAGGACTGTTGTAAAGGATTAACACTAGAATATGATGCTAGTCACGAAGAAGTGCTGTGGAAAAGACTATACATGATGCTAGTCACGAAGAAGTGCTGTGGAGAGGACTGTTGTAAAGGATTAACACTAGAATATGATGCTAGTCACGAAGAAGTGCTGTGGAAAAGACTATACATGATGCTAGTCACGAAGAAGTGCCGTGGAGAGGACTGTTGTAGGAGGATTAACACTAGAATATGATGCTAGTCACGAAGAAGTGCTGTGGAAAAGACTATACATGATGCTAGTCACGAAGAAGTGCTGTGGAGAGGACTGTTGTAAAGGATTAACACTAGAATATGATGCTAGTCACGAAGAAGTGCTGTGGAAAGGACTATGCTATACTCTTTTCACTCTAACTTGGCCTAAAATTCCCTCTCTCCATCACCAGAATATGATGCTAGTCACGAAGAAGTGCTAAATGAACGATACATAGCCTCATCCTTTTTCTGCCACTGAGCTACGTGAAACAATCTGCAAAAGGACGAAAATTTGAGCCAAGTTAAGGTGAAAGGAGTGTAGTATCAATTTAGATCGGTTCTTGTCAATAGTTTTCGTATTTATGTATTGTATTTCCTCTTCCATGTGACGAATAAATGTGCGTTCTTTTTCATGGCACTTCTTCGTGACTAGCATCATCATCTGCTTCACTACTATGCCCCTTTCACCTTAACTTGGCCCAGATTTTCGTCCTTTTGCAGCTCGGTGATAAAAATGCTACTATACATTTTTTTTCCATAGCACTTCTTCGTGACTAGCATCATTATCATCACTACAATGCTCCTTTCACCTTAACTTGGTCCAGATTTTCGTCTTTTTGCATCTTATTTCGCGTAGCTTAGTGGTCAAATGAATACTACCATACATTCTTTTCCGTAGCACTTCTTCGTGACTAGCAGCTTATTCTAGTAGTAATCTGTTCTTTCAAGGTAGCATTTAGGAGGGAGAGAGGTCAATTTTAGGTCTTTATGTACTGTATCTGTGTATCTATTTACCTGTCTGTCTGTCTGTCTGTCTACCTATCCATCTGTCTATCTATCTATCCGTCTGTCTGTCTATCTCTTTATATCTATCCGTCTGTCTGTCTATCTCTTTATATCTATCCGTCTGTCTGTATATTTGTGTGTGTGTGTGTGTGTGTGTGTGTTAGAATTTGTACATATCAGTAGAATCGACAGCCTGTGTGTGTGTGTGTGTGTGTGTGTGTGTGTGTGTGTGTGTGTGTGTGTGTTTGGATTCTGTACATCTTCTCTAGAATCAAGTTTGCTTACAATAACAAGCATATGATAGGACACACTACCACACCCACTTTAAATGACCGCCACTGGGTGTGTTTGAACCCTAGATTTGAGGTACCACATCACGAGACCTATACGCAAGCTACCGAGCCGCCTGACCTTAACACCCGGGCTCCTGTGATTCATTCCCAGCTAAAAAAAATCGTCTGGTGATAGGTGGAAGAGACTACTGGATATTTAGGTATAATGTGCAAAATAAATCGCTA
Organism: Coenobita brevimanus; assembly: GCF_032717465.1. Taxonomy (NCBI): domain Eukaryota; kingdom Metazoa; phylum Arthropoda; class Malacostraca; order Decapoda; family Coenobitidae; genus Coenobita; species Coenobita brevimanus. Next base: position 6,878,022 of record NC_136964.1, read on the forward strand.
AGGTGTAAGTGCTACGGAATGTCCTGTGCCCGCCGGCTGAAGAAGTATGTCGTTGGGAGGGTGTTAAGTCCTTTTTAAACACTATACCTTCTTCAACGTGATAGAGAGATGCGCCTTCACGCGGTGGCACTGATATAGCCAGGCGACTCCACTTACTCCAACCCCCCAAGTGCAGCAAGGAAAGCAAATCAACCTGCATATTCAAACAAAAATAGATGGATGTGGGTTGGTTGCTGCATCAGGGGGTTTGAGTAAGTTACATGGTTTTGCATTGTTTTTGACACTTATTTTTGAGCCTGTGAATGGGGGGGGGAGGGTTTATGTGTAGTTGTGGTTTTAAGTTTACTTATATTTTGAAGAAGGCCCATATATATTTACTATTAATCACGCAGACGGTCTAGGACAGGTAAGTGCCTGATGGTGTGAGGTGGGACGAGAAATGGCAGTGTAGTTCAGTGTGTTTTTCCGAGTAATTTCCATCGTTTTACTACTATTCTGGAAATTGCCACGCCCGAGATTGCCATATGTCTTTACTGTATGTGTATAATCTGGGCCAAGTTAAAGTGAAAGGACTATAGACCAAATTTCGCCATAGGTATTGAGGTGGTCTGGGGTCAGGTTAGAGAGGATGGTTGATGATTGGGATAATGGCGGGTCAGAGATTGTATTATTTCCCCTTAAATATCCGGCCATTAGAGAGAGAGAGAGAGAGTTCCTTCTGCAATACCTTCTTCCTTTATCTTTCTCTCTCCTAATCTTTTCTTCTGCTGTTATTTCTTTTTCTTCCGCCTTTTCTTGCCTTTGTACCTTTTCCTTACCTCTTAATTTTCCTCCTCCTCCTCCTTCTCCTTCTCCTCCTCCTCCTCCTCCTCCTCCTCCTCCTCCTCCTCCTCCTTCTACTACTCCTCTTCCTCCTCCTCCTCCTCCATCATTATCATCGTCCCCATTATAGATCATTATCATTGTTATTTTTGTTGTTATTATTATTATTATTATTATTAGTAGTAGTAGTAGTATTAGTATTAGTAGTAGTAGTAGGGAGTAGGCTAGTATTAATGGTAGTGGCGGATTCATCATCTATATCTGTCTGTTTTTCTCTCTGTATATCTGTCTGTCCGCTCTGTCTGTACGTGTGTGTCAGTCTGTGTCTATCCATCTGTCTATCTATCTGTCTGTCCATCTGTCTGTCTGTCTGTCTATCCATCTGTCTATCCATCTGTCTATCTATCTGTCTATCCATCTGTCTATCTATCTGTCTATCCATCTGTCTGTCTATCTGTCTATCCATCTGTCTATCCATCTGTCTGTCTATCTGTCTGTCTATCTGTCTATCTATCTGTCTATCCATCTGTCTATCCATCTGTCTATCCATCTGTCTATCTATCTGTCTATCCATCTGTCTATCTATCTGTCTATCCATCTGTCTATCCATCTGTCTATCTATCTGTCTATCTACTATGTCTGTGCATCGGTATTTGTTATCAGTTCATCTCTCTCTCTCTCTCTCTCTCTCTCTCTCTCTCTCTCTCTCTCGTCTGTCTGTGTTTCTTTGTCTATCTCGTTCTGTCTCTCCTTCACCTCTCCCTCTTCTTTCCCACCCTCCTCCTCTTCCTCTTCTTGTTATTCTCCTCCTCTTTCTCTCCCCCTCCTATTTTCCAGTTTTCTATCTTTTTTCCTCCTCTCTCTCTTTTTCTTTCTCGCTCACTCTCTCACTTTCTTTAACGCCACTACACATTCTACATTCTATCCCTGTCTTGTACTTTTTCTCTGACGAATTTTCCTCTCTCTCTCTCTCTCTCTCTCTCTCTCTCTCTCTCTCTCTCTCTCTCTCTCTCTCTCCATAATTCATTTTTCCTGTCTTCACCTCGTTCCACTACGTTTCATACCATCCTGCCCGACCCCTGCCTCACTCTTGCCTTACCCTGCCTCACCACAGCCTCACTCTTGCCTTTCCCTGCCTCACTCTTGCCTCACCACAGCCTCACTCTTGCCTTTCCCTGCCTCACTCTTGCCTCACCATTGCCTCACCCTTGCCTTACCTTGCCTCACCACTGCCTCACTTGGACTGGACTACAAAGACCACGAACTTTGTATGTAACTCAAAAATATTTTATTGTATAAGTTAAACGACCTTATTTTTCTTACTTGACAATATATACATAACCATATCGTGTGTGTGTGTGTGTGTGTGTGTGTGTGTTTGTGTGTGTGTGTGTGTGGCATAAGCTTAATGGCCCCACCTTCCATACTTGACAGTAGTATATATTTATGTTATTGTTTTTGCATAAATCAAATATATCTCTTACATTTTTAAGCCCAGACTCAGCTAGCAGGAGTGTGAACCTTACATGCATTTCATATTAGTATTATTTTTCTTAAGCTAATTAGCCTTTGTTACAGAAATAAAACAAGCACGTAAGCCCGTCTGTTGCTACATCCTAAGAGATCGTTTCCTTCCATTAACACCATTTTTTTTTTTACCCTATAGATCACTTCTTCCCCTTGGACCTATTCCCCCCATGGATCAGTTTTCTTGGACCTATTTCCCCTGTCCACTACCTTTGCCCTGTGGACCTGATTTACCATAGGGACCTTTTTTCCCTATGGTTCCCTTTCTAAGCCACCATAGACCAATTTCCCACCATTTGCCTACTTCCATGTACCATTCCACCTTCATTTTTTTTTTTTATGGGGAAGCAGGTAGTTAATCCATAGACTAATTCTGTACACATGGACCTGTTTCCCCTATAGACCAGTTCTTTACACACACACACACACACACACACACACACACACACACACACACACACACAGGTATATCTGCCTTTACAGTATACTCTTAGCTGATTCTGAGTCTGCCTTACCCCACTCTTTCCCACTCGCCCTGCCTTACCCTACCCTACCTCATCCCTACCTCACACTTCCTCCCCTTCATCAGCTTCACCTTTACCCTATTCTACCTTACCCTGCCTTACCCCTACCCCTTTCTGGTTGACCCTGCCTTACCCTTCATCACCCTTACCTCACCCTGCCACACCTTTTCTTCCTCTACCTAACCCTGGCTCATCTCTACCCCACCCTGCCTTACCCTTCCCTTCCCTCCTCACCCCACTCCTCCTTACCTCTCTCCTACCCCACCCTGCCGCACCCCTACCTCATCCTGCTTCGCCCCTACCTCACCCTGTCTCACCCCTGCCTTACCCTGCCTCACCCATACCTCACCCCAGCCCCACCCTGACTCACCCTATCTTACCCTACCTCACTTCTGCCTCACCCCTACCTCACCTCTGCCTCTCCCCTGCCTCACCTCAGCTTCACCCTGGCCTAAATCTCCCTATTGTTCTCTCTCTCTCTCTCTCTCTCTCTCTCTCTCTCTCTCTCTCTCTCAAATCTTCCTTTTGTTCTTTGACCCATAGACTCTCTCTCTTTCTCTCTCTCTCTCTCTCTCTCTATCTGTCTATCTATATCTATCTATCTATCTGGTGAAATATTTAAGTGATAATACATGCGAATCGTACAAGGAAGTAGGTCATTAGGAAAGCTTACCTGTACTCCTTTCACTCTAAGCTGGCCAAAAAATGCTAGTCACGGGGCAGTGCCGTTGCGTGGATGTAGAGCCGTAGTATTGTCTTTTTCTGCCACTGAGCTACGTGAAATAAGCTGCGAAAGGACGAAAATCTGGGCCAAGGTGAAAGATGCTAGTCACGAAGAAGTGCTATGGAAAGGATGTAGAGCCGTAGTATTGTCTTATCATTGTACGATGCTAGTCACGAAGAAGTGCAATGGAAAGGATGTAGAGCCGTAGTATTGTCTTAACACTGCATAATGCTAGTCACGAGGAAGTGCTATGGAAAGGATGTAGGGCCGTAGCATTACACTATATAGTGCTAGTCACGAAGAAGTGCTATGGAAAGGATGTAGAGCCGTAGTATTGTCTTATCATTGTACGATGCTAGTCAGGAAGTAGTGCTGTGGAAAGGATGTAGAGCCGTAGTATTGTCTTATCATTGTACGATGCTAGTCACGAAGAAGTGCATTGGAAAGGATGTAGAGCCGTAGTATTGTCTTAACATTGTACGATGCTAGTCACGAAGAAGTGCTATGGAAAGGATGTAGAGCCGTAGTATTGTCTGAACATTGTACGATGCTAGTCACGAAGAAGTGCTATGGAAAGGATGTAGAGCCGTAATATTGTCTTTTTCTGCCACTGAGCTACGTGAAATAAGCTGCAAAAGGACGAAAATCTGGGCCAAGTTAAGGTGAAAGGACTGCTGTACCTTTACCCCAAGCTATCATCACTACCACCACTGCCATCACCACTACCACAGCCACAACCTCCACAACTACCACCACTACCACAACTTCCACTACTATCACAACAACCACCACTACCACAGTCACAACAACCACCACTACCACAGTCACAACTTCCACCACTGTGGAAAGGATGTAGAGGCGTAGTATTGTCTTACACCACTACCATGATTCGACAGTCACGAAGAAGTGCTACCACAAACACAACTACCACTGATACCAAAGTTACCATCATTACCACGGTCACAGCTACCACCACTATCACAGTCACAACTACCACCACTACCATAGCTTCCACAACTACCACCATTACCACTACCACAGCTACCACCATTACCACTACCACAGCTACCATCATTACCACTACCACAACTACCACCACTACCACAACTTCCACTACTACCACAACTACCTCTACAACCACAAGTCACAATTACCACACCTTCCACCACTACCACAACTACTACCACTACCACAACTTCCACCACTACCACAAGAATCACTACTACTATTACCACAGCCACAACCTCCACCACTACCACAACTATCACCACTACCACTACCACAACTATCACCACTACCACTACCACAACTATCACCACAATCCCTACCACAAACACAACTACCACTGATACCAAAATTACCCCCCCCCACCCCCACCACAATTACCAACATTACTCCCACCGCTGCCCCCACCACCACCATCACAACTACTAACACTACCAACATTACTCCCACCGCTACCCCCTCTCCACCACCACAGCTACCACAACCACTAGCTTCTCCCCCACTCCCACCACAACTACCAACATTACCCCCCCTACCACTACCACCACCACAACTGCCAACATTAACCCTCCTACTACCATCACCACGACTAAACTACCACCACCAACCTCTCCTCCACTACCACCACAACTACCAGCACTACCAACAATCCTCACCACAGCTACCAACACTATCCACACCACCAACTAAACTGCCACCACCAGCGTCTCCTCCACTACCACCACAACTACCACCACAAATTTCCTCCACCACCACAACCACCACAACGGCTAACACAACTACCACCACCAGCGTCTCCCCCACTACCACCACAAACTTCCTCCTCCACCACAACTACCACAATCGAGGCTATGAGACAAAGAAGAGACCTTATGACTGCCCTTGTCTCGCTCCAGTACACAGATCAATGCATCTCTCTCTCTCTCTCTCTCTCTCTCTCTCTCTCTCTCTCTCTCTCTCTCGTGTTTGGTTCTGTGTGTGTGTGTGTTTTTATTGTACTTGAGCATTTCAGTGTGTGTGTTTGTGTATGTGTGTATGTGTGTGTGTGTGTGTGTGTGTGTATGTGTGTGTGTATGTATCTGTGTGTGTGTGTGTAAAACTTCACGCATTCTCTCTCACTTTCTCACAAGTCTCTCTCGCTTTTGTTTTTATGGCTTTTCTCTCCATTCCGGTTCACTCCACTTCTCTCTTCCCCTCCCCTCCCCTCCCCTCCTCTCCCCTCCCCTTCCCTTCCCTTCCCTTCCCTTCCCTTCCTTTCGCTTCCCTTCTCTTCCCTTCCCTTCCTTTCCCTTCCCTTCCTTTCCCTTCCCTTCTCTTCCCTTCCCTTCCTTTCCCTTCCCTTCCTTTCCCTTCCCTTCCTTTCCCTTCCCTTCCTTTCCCTTCCCTTCCTTTCCCTTCCCTTCCTTTCCCTTCCCTTCCTTTCCCTTCCCTTCCCTTCCTTTCCCTTCCTTCCTTTCCCTTCCCTTCCTTTCCCTTCCCTTCCCTTCCTTCCCTTCCTTTCCCTTCCTTCCTTCCTTCCTTTCCCTTCCTTCCTTCCTTCCTTTCCCTTCCTTCCTTTCCTTCCTTCCTTTCCTTCCCTTCCTTCCTTTCCTTCCCTTCCTTTCCTTCCTTCCTTCCCTTCCCTTCCCTTCCCTTCCTTTCCCTTCCCTTCCCTTCCCTTCCCTTCCTTTCCCTTCCCTTCCCTTCATCTTCCCTTTATCTTCCCTTCCTTCTCGTCCCCGTCCTTTATCTTCCCTTCCATTTCATTCCCTCTTTCCTTCCCTTCTTGTCGTTTCGTTCCCTTCCCTTCTCCTCTCTTCTCAATATCTTCCCTTCTCCTCCCCTGCCTTTCCTTTATCTTCCCTTCTATTCGCTTCCCATTCCTTCTTTTCCCTTCCCTTCCCTTCCTTTATCTCCCCTTCCCTCCCCTTCCCTTCTCTACCCTTCCCTTCCTACCCTTCCCTTCCCTTCCCTACCCTTCCCTTCCTACCCTTCCCTTCCCTTCCCTACCCTTCCCTTCCCTTCCCTACCCTTCCCTTCCCTTCCCTACCCTTCCCTTCCCTTCCCTACCCTTCCCTTCCCTTCCCTTCCCTGCCCTGCCCTTCCCTTCCCTTCCCTGCCCTTCCCTTCCCTTCCCTCCCCTCCCCTCCCCTCCCCTTCCCATCCCATCCCTTCCCTTCCCTTCCCATCCCTTCCCTTCCCTTCCATTTGATTCTCTTTATCATCTTCCTACCGACCTTCTGTCTCCCTTCCTCCCTCCCTCCCTCGCACCCTACCAACCCACCTACCTACCTGCCTACCTACCTACCTACCCACCTACCTACCAACCCACCTACCCACCTACTACCTACCTACCTACTACCTACCTTCCTACCTACCTGCTTACCTACCCACCTACCTACCTACCTACCTACCCACCTACCTACCTACCTACTACCTTCCTACCTACCTGCCTGTTACCTTCCTACCTATCTACCTACCTACTACTTACCTACCTACCTACCTACTACCTACCTACCCACCTACCTACCTACCTACTGCTTACCTACCAATGTACCACTGGACCTCTCTCCTCCGTCCCTGAGAGAGAGAGAGAGAGATGCAGGATGTTCCATTATCTCTCCCCCTCCCTTTCTTCTTCCTCTCTCCTTCCATCTTCCTTTCCTTCCCCTCCCTTCCTTCCTTCCTTCCTCTTCTCTTCATACTGTTCTCTCTCTCTCTCTCTCTCTCTCTCTCTCTCTCTGCTATCCTCCCTCCCTCCTACCCATCCTTCTTCTCTCCCTTTCTCTCTTTCCTTCTCTTTATCCATCATTCCTTTCTCTCTTCTCCCCTTCCCTCCCTTCCCTTCCCTTGTCTTTTTCCTTTCTTATTATACCTATCATTCTCTCTCTCTCTCTCCCCCCAGCTTTCCACTTGATCAAGCCCCTGACTCACGACTCTCACCACCACAGCCTGAGAGAGAGAGAGAGAGAGAGAGAGAGAGATGGAGGGAGGGAGGGAGAGAGAGTGAGGGAGAGAGACAGACAGAGAGAGAGAGGATGGTGAGAAGAGTATATGTGAGTGAGTTTGAGTGTGGGAGGAGATGTGGTAGACCAAGAAAAATGTAAGTGGCTATGAGGAGTGTGTGAGGAAGACATTTAAGTATAGAGTGACCAGTCATTCTTCGCCGAGTGGCTTTAAATGAGCACTGAACCCCATCCACTCCTCGGATGTAAACCCTAATAGCCCCATGAGTCAAATTGGAGTGCCTTAACCCATTAGACCGCCAGGTGTCGATTGGTTATATGGTTACCACCCAGCGTAGACATGTTCTTGGGTTACAGGAAACAATTTAGCATGTTGTACTCCTTTCACCCTAACTTGGCCAAGGTTTTCGTCATTCTCCGGCTTATTACACCTAGCTTAGTGACAGAAAAAGGCAATGGTATGACTGCCTCCTTGTCATAGCACTTCTTCGTGACTGGCATTGTATTCTAGTGCTAATCTATCGTTACAACTCAGTATTCAACACGATGAGAGGGCAAATTTAGGCCAAGTTATAGTGAAAGGGGTATAGGAGAGTCGCTTAACGATAGCACAGCAGCGATTTATTTATCTTATTAAGCACATGAATGTTTATTGGCGTATCCGGTGGAGCCAGGATTCCGGGGGCTTGAATGATGAGTGAATGGAAGTGTGGCCTATTTGGATTGGGCAAGTTTGTGCTGTCTGGACATTGCTACTCCTCACCCTGCCCTTGGGTGGGAAAGGAGGTCCGGATAATGATGATGATGATGATGATTAAGCTTGTGATAGGAAGCATTAGGAGAAACACACTGAGGTGGTTTAGCCATGTGGAGAGGATGGAAAGCGAGAGACTGACGAGAAGAGTGTATGTGTGGTGGAGGGGGGGAGAGGGAGCGGGTAGTTTGGCCATATGGAGAGGATGGAGAATGAGAGACTGGCGAGGAGAGTGTATGTGAGGTGGGGGGGGGAGAGGGAGGGGGAGGCCAAGGATGAGATGGAGAGATGGAGTGGAGAGGTATATGAGAGAGGGGTGTGTGAGCTGGGAGCAGGGCAGTGAAATGGCGAGGGACAGGGCGACATGGAGGCGATTTAATTGTGGCCACCCCTTACGGGATTAAGGCGTCTGACAATAGATAGATAGAAGAGTTAGGTACAGCCATAATTAACACCTTGAGAAGTTCAGGTGATTCCCAGGTTAATTAATTGATAAGGTCAACTCTGGAACTGTCTCCCTCTGTCTGTATTTCCTACTTCCTATGATCTCCAGTCTTTCAAACGCAGTGTGTCCAGGCATCTCGAAATGAACGGATCTTGAATTTGGCTCTCTCTTGTATTGTTTTTGTTTTTCTCTTGGAAGGAATGGTTTGCGGGCTCCTGGCCTTTGGTTCCTTCTTTCTTGCATAAAAAAAATAAAAGAATAAATATGGGTCTTTGAACTGAGGGTGTGGAGACGTAGGAGAGGAAGTTAGTTGGAGAGAGGGCAGCGTGATGGCGGGGGACAGGGTGACATGGAGGGGAAGGCTTTGCTCTCTCTCTCTCTCATCCGGGCAGCCCCACCACCTCTGCAATATCAGTGCCACCACATGAAGGCGTCCCTATCCTGCACCTAGATGAATATGTTTAGATAGATAGATAGGTAGGTAGGTAAATAGATAGATAGGTAGGTAGATAGATAGATAGGTAGGTAGGTAGGTAGATGGATAGGTAGATAGATAGATAGGTAGGTAGGTAGGTAGATAGATGGATAGGTAGATAGGTAGGTAGATAGATGGATAGGTAGGTAGGTAGATAGATGGATAGGTAGATAGATAGATGGATAGGTAGATAGATAGAGGATATGACGTATGGAAAAGATCATTGAAGGGCTGTGATCGTATTTCTCTCTCTCTCTCTCTCTCTCTCTCTCTCTCTCTCTCTCTCTCTCTCTCTCTTTCTCTCTCTTTCTATCTATCTACGTATCTATCTATGGATATGACGTAAGGAAAAGACCATTGAAGGGCTGTGATTGTATTTCTTTCTCTCTCTCTTTCTCTCTCTCTCTCTCGTTATCTCTAAGGGGTTATATGCATGAGAGACACCCTAACAAAGAAAGGGGGAGAAGGAAAGAGTTCAAGGGAGGGAGGAAGTAGATAAGAGAGAGAGAGAGAGGTGTACAGGGAAGAGGGTCCAAGGGCATGAGACAGGAAAATGTGTGTAAGCCTGTGTAGTCGTAGTACTAGTAACACACACACACACACACACACACACACACACACACACACATATAAAACATTCATACCTAAATACCTACTCACTGTATATATACTGTGCACATTCTCTCTCTGTCTCTGTCTCTCTCTCTCTCTCTCTCTCTCAGCACCTCATAACATCAACTTCCCATCCATCGGAACCAACAAACTTTCACCTTCGTCAACAGAGATCCGTCCATATGACTTTGCCCGCCAGTCGTATCGGTATTCTTGAAGCCTGATTACTATGGGGGGGGCGGAGATCCCTGGGGAGGAGGGGGGCGTGAGGGTGGAGGGGGAGGGACAGTTATAAAAATTCTTAACCCTACTCTGACGATAAGGGAACGTAGAATAACCTAAGTCAAACAGTATGGCTTTAACTTAACCTCCTCTTCCTCCTCCTCTTCCTCCTCCTCCTCCTCCTCCTCTTCCTCCTCCTATTCCTTCTCTTTTTTTTTTCTTCTTCTTTTGTAAAACCTTACCTTTTTTAATATGACCTCATCTGACCTCAGTGCAACTTAAAATATACCCCACCTTAACCTAACATCACCTTAGCTATACACTTCTAACCTACCTGTAAAGTGACCCAACCTAGTCTACGCTGACCTCATCACCTTAGCTATACACATCTAACTTACCTATAAAATGACCCAAGCTAACCTACCCTCACCTTATTTCTAAACGGCATAAGGTCACCCAAATTATACCTGACCTCCCTAGACCTTCATATGACCTTAACTATACACTTCTAACGTACCTATAACATGACCCAACCTAACCTACCCTAACCTCATTTCTAAACAGCCTAAGGTCACCCATGTTAAATCTGACCTCCCTTGACCTTCTTATGACCTAACATCCTTCTCTAATTGACCCTATCTTACCTAACCTAACCCTAACTTCATCCCATCCCATCCTGACCTGATCTAAGTAGGGTCATTACTTGAGAGGAGGTGAGTATGGAAGTTAAGAAGTCACTGCATGATAGTATTGTGATCCCTACCCTGACGTATGGAAGCGAGGCGTGGACCTTGCAAGAGGGGAACAAGTCAAGAGTGAGAGCAGTGGAAATGAGTTACTTGAGAGGAGCATGTGGAGTGACATGGAGGGACAGGTTGACAAGAGTGAGAGCAATGGAAATGAGTTACTTGAGAGGAGCATGTGGAGTGACGTGGAGGGACAGGTTGACGAATGAAGAAGTGAAGGAACGTTGTGGAGTGGATGTGGATGTGGTTGAGAAGATAAGGAGAAATACACTG
>NC_136964.1:6891595-6896595 GCF_032717465.1 Coenobita brevimanus
GGGAAGGGTTGGGTAGGGTAGAGGAGGGAAGGACAGGGCATGACAAGATAAGCAGGTTACAGGACACAGGAAAATTGCAGGACACAAGCACGACAGGTCAGGACACAGGACACATGGAGGACACAAGAAGATTACAGGACACATACAGGACAAGAAATTACAGGACGCATGCAGGGCAGGAAAATTACAGGACACATGCAGGACAAGAAATTACAGGACGCATGCAGGACAGGAAAATTACAGGACGCATGCAGGACAGGAAAATTACAGGACACCTGCAGGACAGGAAAATTACAGGACGCATGCAGGACAGGAAAATTACAGGACACCTGCAGGACAGGAAAATTACAGGACGCATGCAGGACAGGAAAATTACAGGACACATGCAGGACAGGAAAATTACAGGACACATGCAGGACAGGAAAATTACAGGACACCTGCAGGACAGGAAAATTACAGGACACATGCAGGACAGGAAAATTACAGGACACCTGCAGGACAGGAAAATTACAGGACACCTGCAGGACAGGAAAATTACAGGACGCATGCAGGACAGGAAAATTACAGGACGCATGCAGGACAGGAAAATTACAGGACGCATGCAGGACAGGAAAATTACAGGACACATGCAGGACAGGAAAATTACAGGACACATGCAGGACAGGAAAATTACAGGACACATGCAGGACACAGGACAGAATACAGGACACATGCAGGACACAGGAAAATTACAGGACACATGCAGGACACAGGACAGAATACAGGACACATGCAGGACACAGGAAAATTACAGGACACATGCAGGACACAGGACAGAATACAGGACACATGCAGGACACAGGACAGAATACAGGACACATGCAGGACACAGGAAAATTACAGGACACCAGCTCGACAACCCAGGACACATGCAGGACACAGGAAGGACATACCTGGGATGATGTGGCCAGATTTATGGAGGCTGAATCTCGAATACTAAACACCTGTGTGTGTGTGTGTGTGTGTGTGTGTGTGTGCCTGTATAGTGTGTAATAGTGTTATATTTGTGTGTGTGTGTGTGTGTGTGTGTGTGCCTGTATAGTGTGTAATAATGTTATTGTGTGTGTGTGTGTGTGTGTGTGTGTGCCTGTATGTGTGTAATAATGTTATTGTGTGTGTGTGTGTGCCTGTATGTGTGTAATAATGTTATTGTGTGTGTGTGTGTGCCTGTATAGTGTGTAATATAATGTTATTGCGCGTGTGTGTGTGCCTGTATGTGTGTAATAATGTTATTGTGTGTGTGTGTGTGTGTCTATATAGTGTGTAATATAATGTTGTTGTTGTTGTGTGTGTGTGTGTGTGTGTGTGTAGTGCCTGAGATGTGCCTGTTCCTTCTGTATGCATAGGTAGTAAGAGGCATTTGGTATGTGTATGAGAGAGAGAGAGTTCACATCGCATCTCTAGCAACATCAGTTTCACAAAAATTAGATGCGCCAAACCGACGATACTCCATTTACTAACGCCAGTCATATCAGTGCCACCACGTGAAGGCCTCCCTCTCCACCACCGTAGGCAAGAGATACAATAGTCCACCATCGTCCTTTCGGGGGATAGGGAGGGAACAGCGATGTTTGGATAGCCTGGCAGTGGACCCGACAGGTTATATCAGTGCCACCACGTGAAGGCCCATCTCTCTCATCTTAGTCCCCCTAGTCATAATAAAAAACACAACAGCAGAACATGACAGGCAGTGGATCCGCCCGGTTATATCAGTTACACCACGTGAAGGCGCCCTTCTCTCTCATCTTAGACCCCCTAGTCATAACAAAAAACACAACAGCAGAACATAACAGGCAGTGGATCCGCCCGGTTATATCAGTGCCACCACGTGAAGGCCCCCCTCTCCCTCATCTTAAACCCCCTAGTCATAACAAACATAACATAACAAACACACAGAACATAACAAACACACAGGCAAACACAAAAACGTATTTCAACTAAGTGTGCATTCGAGTTACGGTCTTGCTTGTAATTGTGTTCTAAGTACCGTAACACCACATCCCCAGCGATCTATTCTCTACAAAGTATCCTATTGTATGGTGTTCTGAATGCCGTAAACACCACATCCTCAGCGATTTATTCTCCAAATTACCATGTATCGTACTGTATTTAAATTGATGGAAAATACATTGGCATTGAAAACGGTATATTTGACATGCAAGAGAATGTTAAGGTGTAATCAGCTGCATAAATTGCTTAGGAAGAGGTGTCACGGAGCTTCTTATGTCATCCAGAACACGGGTATTAGAACACACGACAAAAGAACACGATATAACTCCAGCTCCCAAATGAACACAGATAAATAAATCAAGTGTGTGCGTGTGTGTGTCGTTGTGGATGTGTACTTATTTATGGAGGAAAATAGTTGATGTGTGTGTGTGTGTGTGTGTCGTTGTGGATGTGTACTTATTTATGGAGGAAAATAGTTGGTGTGTGTGTGTGTGTGTGTGTGCAGGGTGGGAGAGGAAGTGTAGTTACATTGAATCAGGTCTCACAATGAGCTTAACCAACTAGTCACACACACACACACACACACACACACACACACACACACACACACACACACACACACACAGCATACCTACACTCATTGCCCTTCCACACGTACATATATATACCCACACATGTACAACACCATACTTACACATAATCAGTACTCTCTCTCTCTCTCTCTCTCTCTCTCTCTCTCACACACACACACACACACACACACACACACACACACACAAACAAACACACACACACACACACACACACACACATATTTTCCACAATAAATAATGGCAAACAGCAGAACGAACCACACACACACACACACACACACACACACACACACACACACACACACACACACACACGCCCGTAGCTCCCAAGACAAACCAAGAAAACTGCCACACATCCTAACACCTCTTCCTTTTCGATTTATGCAGCTTAACCTTAACATTTTCTTTTATGCTACTTATATAATTCAAAAAATCTATAAGTTATGCATCACTACCACAGAAGAGGAATTAAAAATCTGTATATATATATTTTTCTATCACAGAAGAGGATACCGAGGTGAAAAATGCAAAATAAATCGGTAAGGAAAATTTGTTACGAACTCTCCATTGCCAGTGACAGTATAGTTCTTTCATCTTAACTTGGCCCAGATTTTCGTCCTTTTGCTGCTGATTTCCCGAAGCGCTTGGCAGAAAAACACTTCTTCGTGACTATGAATTTACTCTAACTTGGCCTAAAATTGCACTCTTTCACTTCATTGCTAAGTAGTAACAACAGACTAGCACTTCTTCGTGACTAAACTCATTTTACTCTAACTTGGCCTAAAATTGCACTACTTCCATCTTGAATGCTAAGTTTTAACAACAGATTAATACTTGAATATGGTGCTAGTCACGAAGAAGTGCTATGGAAAAGATGTAGAGCCGTAGTATTGTCTTATTCTGCCACTGAGCTACGTGCAATAAGCTGCAAAAGGACGAAAATCTGGGCCAGGTGTGTGTGTGTGTTCTTACCTAATTGTTCTTACCTAATTGTATCTTTACAGGAATGAGTCAAGCTCGTATTGTCCCGTGTCTTAGACCATATTTATCGTACATATCCTTAAATTTGTGATTTGTTTTGGCACACACTATTTCATTCGGTAGTGCATTCCATTGATCAATTGCTCTGTTTGGGAAACTGAATTTCCTTACGTCTTTATCACCTCTCTTCTTATGCAGTTTTTTGCAGTGTCCTCTTGCTGATGCTTCCCCATATGTTAAGTAATTATTTATGTCTATTTTCTCCTTCCCTGATATGCACTTATATAGCATTATCATGTCACCTCTTTTCCTTCTCTCCTGTAGTGTTGGTAGATTCAGTTTATTTAGTCTTTCTTCGTAGCTTAGGTCCCTTAAGCTTGGTATCCATCTTGTAGCGGCCCTTTGAACTTTTTCAATCTTGTCTATGTGTTTTTTGAGATGAGGACTCCAGACTACTGATGCATATTCCAGGGTTGGTCTAATGAATGATGTTATTATCCTTCTTAGCATGTCTTCATTTATGTATGTGAATGCTATTCTCATATTTGCAAGCAGTGTATACATGTTCCGTACCTTCTCGCTGATGTGGTCAGCCGGAGATAGTCTGTTATTGATAATCACACCTAGGTCCTTCTCTCTTTCTGATGTGTATAGGGTTTTATTTCCTAACGTATAATCCCAATCAGGTCTTTTTCCACTTTTACCAAACTTGATTACATGACACTTGTCCACATTGAATTCCATTTGCCATGTATTACTCCATTCATGAAGTTTAGTTAATTCTTCTTGTAGCTCTTTACAAGAGTCTGTGTTAGTAATTCTCCTTTGTATTTTTGCATCATCTGCAAACATATTCAGATAGCTCTCATTTCCAGTGTTATTGTTTATATCATTTATATACACTAAAAACATGATTGGTGCCAGCACTGAACCCTGTGGTACTCCACTAGTCACTTCTTTCCATGATGAGTAGTTTCCCCTTAGTACTGTTCTCATTTCTCTTTTTATGAGAAAATCTTGCATCCAACAAAACAATTTGCCTCGAATTCCTCCTTGATGGTACAGATTCCATAAAAGTCTTTGGTGTGGTACTGTGTCAAATGCTTTCTTGAAATCTAAATAGATACTGTCCACCCATCCTTCTCTTTCCTGTATTGTGTTTGTTACTCTGTCATAGTAGCTCAATAGATTAGTAACACATGATTTTCCTTTTCCGAAACCAAACTGTCTTTCTGTTATCATACTGTGTTCTTCTAGATGATTTACCCAAGCTTTTCCTATAAACTTTTCAAATACCTTGCTTACAACACTGGTCAGTGATACTGGTCGGTAGTTGAGTGGATTTTGTCTATTTCCTTTCTTGAATAAGGGGACAATATTTGCTTTCTTCCAAATATCAGGTAGTTTACCTTGACTCAAGGATTTCTTGAAAATTAA
>NC_136964.1:6899095-6901595 GCF_032717465.1 Coenobita brevimanus
ATTCCACACTACCTGGCAGTTTATTCCACACTACCTGACATTTCTTTCCACCCTACCTGACAGTTTTATCCACACTACCTGACAGTTTTATCCACACTACCTGACAGTTTATTCCACACTACCTGACTATTCCACACTACCTGACAGTTTTATCCACACTACCTGACAGTTTTATCCACACTACCCGACAGTTTTATCCACACTACCAGACAGTTTTATCCACACTACCTGACAGTTTATCCACACTACCTGACAGTTTTATCCACACTACCTGACAGTTTATCCACACTACCTGACAGTTTTATCCACACTACCTGACAGTTTTATCCACACTACCTGACAGTTTATTCCACACTACCTGACAGTTTATCCACACTACCTGACAGTTTTATCCACACTACCTGACAGTTTATTCCACACTACCTGACAATTCTTTCCACCCTACCTGACAGTTTTATCCACACTACCTGACAGTTTTATCCACACTACCCGACAGTTTTATCCACACTACCCGACAGTTTTATCCACACTACCTGACAGTTTTATCCACACTACCTGACAGTTTATCCCACACTACCTGGCAGTTTATCCACACTACCTGACAGTTTATCCACACTACCTGACAGTTTATCCCACACTACCTGACAGTTTATCCACACTACCTGGCAGTTTATCCACACTACCTGGCAGTTTTATCCACACTACCTGACCGTTTATTCCACACTACCTGACAGTTTTATCCACACTACCTGGCAATTTCTCCACACTATTTCCGGTTTTACCTGGGGGTGTGGTGGGCTGGGGAGAGCCGTCCTGTCTTGTCTTTACGTTTAGCTAATACAAGTGATATATTACTAAAGCCCTTTATAGAAGAGGTATATGCGTCTCTGTAGCTATTTCTCTGCCTCACCTACCCCCCTCTGCCTAACCCCTGCCTCCCTGCTACACTACTCTGCCTGCCTGACTAACCTTCTCCCTGCCTAACCCTTCCCTGCCTCCCCCCCAGGGTGCTCAGGCAATTTCTTGATGGCCTCACCCTCTCCATTCATCCTTATTTCTTACCTGCCTCACCCCTGCCTTACCCCTGCCTCGCCCCGCTCTGTGTCTTCTTACCTGCCTCACCCCTGCTTTACCCCTGCGTCGCCCCGCTCTGTGTCTGCCTTACCCGTTGCCTCACCAGCTCAACTGTTTCTCACTCCCCCTGCCTCACCCTTACACCCTGCCTCACCCACATCCTGCCTCACCCTCACCCTGCCACACCCACATCCTGCCACACCCACCCCCTCACCCTACCACACCCACACCGTACCACACCCTCACCCTGCCACACCCTCAACCTGCCTCACCCACACCGTGCCACACCCACACCTTCACCCTGCCACCCTCCTCTCCATAATGATATTGAAAGGGTTAAGTTCTTCACCCTAGTAAAAAAAAAATGCTATACCCCTTTCACCTTAACTTGGCCCAGATTTTCGTCCTTTTGCAGCTTATTTTACGTAGCTCAGTGGCAGAGAAAGGCAATGCTACGGCTCTACATTCCATAGCACTTCTTCGTGACTAGCATCGTACAGTGTTAAGACAATGCTACGGCTCTACATCCTTTCCATAGCACTTCTTCGTGACTAGCATCAAAGTGTTAAGACAGTACTACGGCTCTATATCCTTTCTATAGCACTTCTTCGTGACTAGCATCATATAGTGTTAAGAATACTATGGCTCCACATCCTTTCCATAGCACTTCTTCGTGATTAACATTGTACAGTGTTAAGACTACTACGGCTCTATATCGTTTCCATAGCACTTCTTCGTGACTAGCATCATAATGTTAAGAGAATACTACGGCTCTACATCCTTTCCATAGCACTTCTTCGTGACTAGCATCATATAGTGTTAAGACATTACTGTTGCTCTACATACTTTCTATAGCACTTCTTCGTGACTAGTACTATATCCTACTGCTTAAAACGATGATATAGCTTTACATCCTTTCCGTAGCACTTCTTCGTGACTAGCATCATATCATAATACTTAAAACGATACTATGGCTTTACATCCTTTCCATAGCACTTCTTCGTGACTAGTACCCTATTCAGGTGCTTAGAATTCAGCTGTGGCTCTACATCATTTCCATAGCACTTCTTCGTGACTAGCATCATATCCTAGTGCTTCAAACGATACTGTGCTTAGAATCATGCAATGGCTCTACATCATTTCCATAGCACTTCTTCGTGACTAGTACCTTATAGTAGTGATTAGAATTATGCTATGGCTCTACATCATTTCCATAGCACTTCTTCGTGACTAGTAACCTGTTTTAGTGCTTGAAATTATGCTATGGCTCTACATCATTTCCATAGCACTTCTTCGTGACTAGCATCATATTCTAGTGCTAAATCTCTTATAACCCAGTAGTCAAGGTGGAGAGATGGCAATTTTAGGCCAAGTTAGAGTGAAATGAGTATAGCATGGAGAGCAGGTAGAACACACACACACACAC
>NC_136964.1:6904095-6906595 GCF_032717465.1 Coenobita brevimanus
TCTTTCGTCTCTTCTCTTCCTGTCTCTTTCGTCTTTTTTCTTGTCTCTTTCGGCTCTTCCTGCCTCTTTCGTCTCCTGTCTTCCTGTCTCTTTCCTTCTTTCGTCTCTTCTCTTCCTGTCTCTTTCGTCTCTTCTCTTCCAGTCTTTTGTCTCCCCTTCCTGTCTCTTTCGTCTTCCTGTCTCTTTCATCTCTTTTCCTGTCTCTTTCGTCTCTTCTCTTTCTGTCTTTCGTCTCTTCTCTTCCTGTCTCTTTCGTCTCTTCTCTTTCTGTCTTTCGTCTCTTCTCTTTCTGTCTTTCGTCTCTTCCTGTCTCTTTCGTCTCTTCTCTTTCTGTTTTTCGTCTCTTTCTGTCTTTCGTCTCCTCTTCCTTTCTCCTCTTCTTCCTGTCTCTTTCGTCTCCTCCTGTCTCTTTCGTCTCCTCCTGTCTCTTTCGTCTCCTCCTGTCTCTTTCGTCTCTTCCTGTCTCTTTCGTCTCTTGTCTTCCTGTCTTTCTCGTCTCTTGTCTTCCTGTCTCTTTCATCTCTTCTCTTCCTGTCTCTTTCGTCTCTTCTCTTCCTGTCTCTTTCGTCTCTTCTCTTCCTGTCTTTTGTCTCCCCTTCCTGTCTCTTTCGTCTTCCTGTCTCTCATCTCTTTTCCTGTCTTTCGTCTCGTCTCTTTTCCTTTCTCTTTCGTCTTCTCTTCCTCTCTTTCGTCTCCTCTTCCTGTCTCTTTCGTCTCTTCTCTTCCTGTCTCTTTCGTCTCTTCTCTTCCTGTCTCTTTCGTCTCTTCTCTTTCTGTCTTTCGTCTCTTCTCTTTCTGTCTTTCGTCTCCTCTTCCTTTCTCCTCTTCTTCCTGTCTCTTTCGTCTCCTGTCTCTTTCGTCTCTTCCTCTTTTGTCTCTTCTTCCTGTCGTCTCCTCCTCCTGTCTGTCTTTTCTTCTCTGCCTGTCTTTCGTCTTTTCTATTTCTGTCTATTCTGTCTTCTCTTCCTGTCTCTCCTCTTCCTCCGTTTTCTATGGGCCTGGGAGGGGAAAGAAATATAGAAGATGGGGAGCCAACATCTTCAACGCTCTCTCTCTCTCTCTCTCTCTCTCTCTCTCTCTCTCTCTCTCACACACACACACACACACACGCTAGAATTTCTCTCTCTCTCTCTCTCTCTCTCTCTCTCTCTCTCTCTCTCAACACACACACACACACACACACGCTAGAATTTCTCTCTCTCTCTCTCTCTCTCTCTCTCTCTCTCTCTCTCTCTCTCTCACCAACACACACACACACACACACACGCTAGAATTTCTCTCTCTCTCTCTCTCTCACCAACACACACACACACACACACACACACACACTATACTGCTCCTTGGTTTGTGTGGTGGTGGTCGTGGGATATGACACAAAGGTCGTAACATCCCCAGTAAATATGCTCATACGCTCAGCTCACGACCCAGTACGACCTCACCTGGACACGACCGGACACCTGGCAGACGACCCCACCCCCAGTACACCGGGAGGGGGTAGAGGGTAAACTAGGGGATTGTACTGGGTGTGGTTAGGGTGTGGTAGGGTTTGGGAGGTTTTATGTGTGTGTGTGTGTGTGTGTGTGTGTGTGTGTGTGTGTGTGTGTGTGTGTGTGACTCCCTTCAACCTCTGTCTCTTCGCCGCACTGTTGCATCTTTCTCTCTTTTCTATCGCTGCTTCAGTGGTCACTGCTCCTCTGAACTGTCTGCATGCATTCCTCCACCTCTACGACAGGCACGTAGCACTCGTGTGGCAACAAACTTTCATCCCTTTTCTGTCCAACTCTAATGCAAGAGCTAACCGTTACTCTCAGTCCTTCATGTATGCAGGAGGTCAACTCTGGAACTGTCTTCCTCTGTATTTCCTACTGCCCATGATCTCCAGTCTTTCAGATGGAGTGTGTCCAGGCATCTCGAAATGAACAGATCTTGATTTTGGCTCCCACATATCTTGTTTCTGTCTTTTCTTGGAGGGAACAATCTTGCGGGCTTCTGGCCTTTGGTTCCTTCTTTCCTGCATTAAAGAAAAAAATGTGGGTTGCTAATAGTTGTTGTGAAGTGGGGATGGTTGGATTGGTGGGTCCTTCAGAATGCATGACCTCACGCAGAAATGCTGCACACGAAAAAGATTGTTCATGTATTATTTCTCAGCATAGTCTCCTTTAAGTTCAATGCATTTGGTGCGCCAACATTCAAACATTGCTGTTTCATTGTGGAAGAAGGTCGCATCTTGAGCCTCCAAATACCTCAACAACCTGGATGGTTCCATCACTCCAAAAACGGTTACCACGCAGGTGGGGTTTCAGTTTGGTAAACAGGTAGAAGTCAGACAGCCAGGTTGAGTGAGTAAGGAGCGTAAGGCAACAGTTCAAAGCCACAGTGGGCTACTTCAGCCATTGCCACCTGTGCCCTGTGGACAGGGGCATTGTCCAGGAACAACAGCACGCCCACTCGCAGCACTCCTCTCAGTTTTTGTTTGATTGCTTCTTTGATCTGTCGCAAT
>NC_136964.1:6919095-6949095 GCF_032717465.1 Coenobita brevimanus
GGTAAATTATTGCTTTTAATTTTCCAAAAATGTCTGGGAATATTACCAAAACGCAGCTGAGAAAGAAAACGAATCTCCTTGGTTACTAGTAAAAAGTGATATGTAAAAAGTCCAATTTAAACCTACCATTAATATTCCAAAAATCGAATCTCCTTGGTGTCTAGTAAAAATAGTCAGTAAAACGCTATTATTCCAAAAAAAATCTGGAAATATTACCAAACAGCTGAGAAAGAACTCGAATCTCCTTGGTTTCTAGTAAAAAAAAATGCTATAAATACGTAAGAATAAGCTAAATTACTACTATTAATGTTCCTAAATATCTTCAGGGAATATTACCAAACGCAGCTGAGAAAGAACTCGAATCTCCTTGGTGTCTATTGAAAAAAGTCAGTGGTAAGAGTAATTGAAAAAAGCTATTAAAATTATCAGATATTTAACTGTTAATATCGTAATACTTCCCGGGAGAAATATCGAAGAGTATTACATGCTGCGTCTCCTTGGTGTCTAGTAAAAAAAATATTGGTTATAGGAGTTACAGGAAGGGAAAAAAATGGAGAATGTCCAAGAGTATTAAACGCTGCGTCTCCTTGGTATCTAGTAAAAAAATTATTGGTTACTTGAGATACTGGAAGAAAAATGGGGAATATGCAGCGTCTCCTTGGTGCCTAGTCAAAAAATACTGGTTATGGGAGTTACTGGATATAAAAGGGAAATATCCAAAACGCTGCGTCTCCTTGGTATCTAGTCCAAAAGTTTGTGGCTTCATGAGTTACTGAATAAAAAAAAGGAATATTGTACAAACTAATATTCCGACAAGTCCAATATTCCTTCTGTCAATGAGGAATATTATTGACTATTAGCAGGACTGAATTTTGAGTGACTGAATATTTTGGAGGAGAAAGAACTGGACAAATTTCCTTCAAAGACTCCATTGGTTCTCTGCTAAAAACTCTAATGATAGTAATAATGATAATAATAATAATAATGATAATAATAATAATGTAAGTAGCCACAGCAGCAGGGTGTCAAATAATAATAATAACAATAATAATAACAATAATAATAATAATAACGTACCCACAGCAGCAGGTCGTCAAATAATAATAATAATAATAATAATAATAATCTAGGTAGCCACAGTACCAGGACGTCAAAAAAAAAAATAATAATAATAATAATCATCATCATCATCATCAAGGTATCAACAGCAGTAGCGCGTATAGATATTGGATTAAGCGATAGATTAACAAAAATTAATAGATAGAAAATAGATAGATAGATAGATAGATAGCACAGGCTGACGAAAGTATCACCGGCAGCAATACTCTCTTACGCATATCGGGAACGCAAACCATCTTACGCAAGTCTTGGGGATTTCGTCTTACGCAGCTCAAGCAAGTATCAGGTGGACTTGGTGCGTGCGAGAAATTTGGTCCCCCCCCAAAAAAAAAAATAATAATAATAATAATAATAAATATATGGAAGAAAATACTGGTAGAATAGGATCATTTTTAACAGTCGGAAGCCTTGCCATCTTACGCAAAGTCGGAGAAAAAAAACTTACGCAAATATTCGGACACAATCGTTCGCAAAGTTGGAAATAGGAGACTTACGCAAATATTCGGATACACGAACAGTCTTACGCAGAGTCGGAAATAAGACTTACGCAAATATTCGAACAAAAACAATCTTACGCAAGTCAGAAATAAACTTACGCAAATATTCGGACACACACAATCTTACGCAGAGTTGGAGATAAAACACTTACGCAAATATTCGGACAAAACAATCTTACGCAAAGTTGGAAATAAAAGACTTACGCAGTTATTCGGACACACAAACAATCTTACGCTTACAATCGGAAATATAAACCATCTTACGCAAGCCGTCAAGAAATAGTCAGTCGCAGAGACGGAGTTACAAACCATCTTACACAGTCTAAGAATATAACCCGTCTTACGCAAACAGTGGAAGAATACAAGAATTATTACGCGGACAGGCGAAGAATACGAGAATTATTACGCAAACAGTCGAGAAATACAATAAAACTTACGCAAATGGTCAAAAAATATAACCCATCTTACGCAAACAGTGGAAGAATACAAGAAATCTTACGCAAACAGGCGAAGAATACAATGGAACTTACGCAAACGGTCAAAGAATATAACCTGTCTTACGCAAACAGTGGAAGAATACAAGAAATCTTACGCAAACTGTTGAGAAATATAATAAAACTTAGGCAGACAGTCAAAGAAAATATCCAATCTTACGCAAACAGTTGAAAAATACAATAAAACTTAGGCAAACAGTCAAATAATATAACCCGTCTTACGCCAACAGGGGAGAAAGACAACAGGATATACGCTCACGGCTGGGAAACTCTCTCACTCGCATCCGTAACCTCAACGCGTCGAATTTCCCTGAGCGATTTGGTCCACGTGGCGGAGGAGGAGAGAGAGGAAGAGACAGAGAGAGAGAGAGAGAGAGAGCAGCGGAACCCCCATCTCTCTCCTTGAACCCCTGAACTCCCCCAGAGAGAGAGAGAGAGAGAGGAAGCCTTTATCCGGGGGTGCCACGGGAGAAAGGATTTATTTTGGGGCCTTGAGTGAGTGTCGGTGAAAAAGTTTGATGGGATAAGAGACTAAGTAGGAGAGAAGTGACTGTCGCCTGGAAGTGATTGAAGTGAAGAGACGACCACGCTACCCCCCCCCTCCCTCTTGGATATAGACGTACAGACAAAATACGTACACACACATACACACTACTCCAAAACATACATACACACACACCATACACCAAAACACACACACATACATATATATAAGCTTACCTCCCAGACAGACGCCTTACACACACACACACACACACACACACACACACACACACACACACACACACCCACATCCCCCACACACCCCCACATCCCCCACATCCCCCACACACCCCCACACCCCTCATACACCCCCACACCCCCCAATCTGACACCCCCAAAGGATAAATTCAGAAAAATAACGCAAGGGATCAGGCAACTCTCGTCAAGTTTGGTCTGGGAGAAGTTACGAGACAGTGGGCAGGAGGGCGACAACGAGGCCCCTATGTATCGCCTGTGTCTAAAGGTAAAATAGGCCTTAGTGCACGTGTATTTAAGGCTTAGAATTGGTTAGATAGGGGGTAGTCTGTAAGGGTGAAAATTATGGTGTTATTCTGATGGGTCTAGCATTTTCGTCTCTATGTATCGCCTGTCTAAAGGTAAAATAGGCCTTAGTGCACGTATATTTAAGGCTTAGAATTGGTTAGATACGTGGTGGTCTTTAAGGGTGAAAATCTGCTATTCCTATGGGTGGTAATCCAAGGTCCCTAACTGCATTTTCGTCCTTATGTACTCTCTCTGTCTACAGGTAAAATAGGCCTTAGTGCATTGAGATATAAGGATGATAATCCTGTTTTGTATTGATATGCTTTAAGGTTCAATTTCTCTTAATGCAATACTTAAAAATATAGAAATAAGAAAATCCAGGTAAGAGCTCTAATTGGCCTATGTACCTGTATCTCCAAAGGTAAAATGATCCTTATTTAGTATATACATAAGGCTGATTATTGAGGTGTAAATTGGTACTCCTTAGAATTAATATATTTTTTGCGATTATTCTTACAGGTGGAGGAGGGGAGAGGGAGGGGGAGGCCAAGGATGAGATGGAGGGATGGAGTGGAGAGGTATATGAGAGAGGGGTGTGAGCTGGGAGCAGGGCAGTGAAATGGCGGGGGACAGGGCGACATGGAGGCGATTTGATTGTGGCCACCCCTTACGGGATTAAGGCGCCTGGCGATTGATAGATTTTACAGGTGGTAACTGATAATTTTGACCTCTATGTGTATCCTGATTTCTAAGGTAAAATAACCCTTAGTTCACCTGTCTTTAAGGGTGATTATCGCTTTTTAATTTATGGTCTGTTAGGGTAAAAATAGGAGGTACCGCAACACCTTTTCCTAAGCGATTTATTTTGAACTACACCTTAATAGTTGTCCTTAGAGGTGAAAATCCAGGTGGAAATATAATTGCTAGGACCCGTAATTATTGAAGTCTTAGTACCGTAACGCCTTTTCCTATGCGATTTATCTAGGCGCCAAATGTATAATCAAGCGCCAAATGTATATCAGGCGCCAAATGTATAATCAAGCGCCAAATGTATAACAGGCGCCTAATGTATAATATTTTGGCGCCAAATGTATAATATCGGCGCCAAATGTAGAATATATTGGCGCCAAATGTAGAATATATTGGCGCCAAATGTAGAATATCGGCGCCAAAATATGTATATCAGGCGCCAAATGTATTATATCGGCGCCAAATGTAGAAAATCGGCGCCAAATGTAGAATATTGGCGCCAAATGTAGAATATCTTGGCGCCAAATGTAGAATATCGGCGCCAAATGTAGAATATCTTGGCGCCAAATGTAGAATATCGGCGCCAAATGTAGAATATTGGCGCCAAATGTAGAATATCTTGGCGCTAAATGTAGAATATTGGCGCCAAATGTAGAATATTGGCGCCAAATGTAGAATATTGGCGCCAAATGTAGAATATCTTGGCGACAAATGTAGAATATCGGCGCCAAATGTAGAATATTGGCGCCAAATGTAGAATATTGGCGCCAAATGTAGAATATCTTGGCGAAAAATGTAGAATATCGGCGCCAAATGTAGAATATTGGCGCCAAATGTAGAATATTGGCGCCAAATGTAGAATATCTTGGCGCCAAATGTAGAATATCTTGGCGCCATATGTAGAATATCGGCGCCAAATGTAGAATATCTTGGCGCCAAATGTAGAATATTGGCGCCAAATATAGAATATCTTGGCGCCAAATACTGAATATCGGCGCCAAATGTAGAATATCTTGGCGCCAAATACTGAATATCGGCGCCCAGTTTTGTTATACCTATGGTCTGTATTCTAGGTAGCTTCTTAGCACCTTTTTCTAAGTGAATTATTCTGTACAATCTAGTAGTGGAAGTTTGGTAACACCCTTTCCTAAGCGATTTATTTTTTACTGATATAATACATTATTTTCCTGTATGCTGTTGATGCGCACTATCTATCTATCTATCTATCTGTCTGTCTACTGTCTATCTACGGTATCTATCAATAGCCGAATACCTTAATCCCGTAAGGGGTGGCCACAAACAAATCGCCTCCATGTCGCCTTGTTCCCCGCCATTTCGCTGCCCTTTCCCCAGCTCACACACCCTTCTCGAATATACCTCTCCATTCTATCCCTTCATCTCATCCTCGGCCTCCCCCTTCCTCTGTTAAGGTATAAAAGGCAAAATAAATCGCTAAGGAACGGGTGTTAGGGAAATTCAATGCCACTTAGAATAAACCGGTCATTATTTGTGCCTGGTGGTCTGCTGGGTTAAGGCGCTGGAATGAAGATGTTTGGGGTTTATCGCTATAACTTAATGCCAGTCAGGGGCGAGGGAGGCTGGTCACCGTCGCCTTAAAGCCAGAGATCGAGCAGCCTAGCCCAGGGTCCCTACGCTGAAAAAAGCATGTGCCAGAGATCGAGCAGCCTAGCCCAGGGTCCCTACGCTGAAAAAAACCATGTGCCAGAGATCGAGCAGCCTAGCCCAGGGTCCCTACGCTGAAAAAGAAAAGCATGTGCCAGAGATCGAGCAGCCTAGCCCAGGGTCCCTACTCTGAAAAAAAGCATGTGCCAGAGATCGAGCAGCCTAGCCCAGGGTCCCTACGCTGAAAAAAAGCATGTGCCAGAGATCGAGCAGCCTAGCCCAGGGTCCTTACACTTAAAAAAAAAAAAAAAAAGCATATGTACTGTAGGTTAAAAATATTGACTACATTCCTTTCACCTTAATTTGACCCAGATTTTCCATGGCACTTCTTCGTGACTAGTGTAGCATCATATCAGTGCTCTTCTTCGTGACTGGCATTATACGTGTACTTATTCGTGACTAGCATCATATCAGTGCACTTCTTCGTGACTAGCATCATATCTTAGTACACTTCTTCGTGACTAGCATCATATCTTAGTGTACTTCTTCGTGACTAGCATCATATCTTAGTGTACTTCTTCGTGACTAGCATCATATCTTAGTGTACTTCTTCGTGACTAGCATCATATCAGTGTACTTCTTCGTGACTAGCATCATATCTTAGTGTACTTCTTCGTGACTAGCATCATATCAGTACACTTCTTCGTGACTAGCATAATATCAGTGCACTTCTTCGTGACTAGCATCATATCTTAGTACACTTCTTCGTGACTAGCATCATATCAGTGCACTTCTTCGTGACTGGCGTATTCTAGTGCTAATCTCACTGGCAGAAAAAAGACAATGCCACGGCTCCACAGTTCATCCTGACCGTAGCACTTCTTCGTGACTAGCATCGTATTGCAATGTTATTTTGCTGCAGGCTTAGCATTCAAGGCGGAGAGATAGCAATATTAGGCCAAGTTAAGGTGAAGGGAGTAAAGTCGCTTCTGTGGAGGTGAAAATGGCCCCTAATACAACCATCCATAGAGGTGATAATTGTCCAGTTGAGAATTTAGGACGAGGAGGGTAAAATATTGACGCTAAAAAATTTCGTTATATTGTTGGGAATCCCGCGTAGGAGAGCAAAATAGTGTGAGCATCTATCTGTCTATCTATCTATCTATCTATCTGTCTATCTATTGCCAGACGCCATAATCCCGTAAGGGGTGGCCGTTTGTCTTTGAGTTAGTTGTTTTACGGGGAGGGGCACTAACCCTCCACCAACCCACTTGTTGACACGTAGGGAACACGTATAGGTTGGTTATATGGTTACCACCCAGCGTTGTAAATGGTTTCCTGGCTTACAGGAAACCATTAGGCTTGTCACTCAATGTAAAGCCACCTGAAAAGGAAAGAAGAGTAATAAAAAGTGACAGGAAAGATGGGAGAAATGGGAAGAGAGGAGGACAGACAGAAAAAGAATGATAAAGGTGAAGGAAGAAGTAGGCAGCACTACATCATGTGAGTGGATGGAGAGTAAGGTATCGGTGCTATTAAATCAGCCTGCATCCCACTTTTCGCCGTGCAGTCAGCAGTTTCGTTATATTAGTACGAATTGAGGAGAGAGAAAAATATCGTGTGAAAGTTCTATCTATCGTAAGTGGCCACAAACAAATCGCCTCCATGTCGCCCTGTCCCTCGCCGTTTCACTGCCTTGCTCCCAGATCACCCCCCCTCCTCTCTCATACCTCTCCACTCCATCCCTCCATCTCATCCTTGGCCTCTGCCTCACTCACATACACTCTCCGTAAAAGGTGGCCACAAACAAATCGTCTCCATGTCGTCCTGTCCCAGGCCATTTCACTAACTTGCTCCCAGCTCACCCCCCCCCCTCTCTCATACCTCTGCACTCCATCCCTCCATCTCATCCTTGGCCTCCCCCTCCCTCTCCCCTCACCACCTCACTCATACACTCCTCGTTAGTCTCTCACTCTCCATCCTCTCCACATGGCCAAAAGTTGCTGACATTTGCTATACTCCTTCTACACCAACTTGGCCTAAAACTACCATCTCTCCATCTTGCTGAGTTGTAACATATTACCACTCAGATACGGTGCTAATCACGAAGAAGTGCAGTAGAAAGCATATAGAGATTACCACGCGAATACAGCGCTAGTCACGAAGAAGTGCAGTGGAAAGGATGTAGAGCCGTAGTATCGTATAGCGTTAAGACAATACTACGGCTCTACATCCTTTCCATAGCACTTCTTCGTGACTAGCATATTGTAGTGTTAAGACAATACTACGGCTCTGCATCCTTTCCATAGCACTTCTTCGTGACTAGCATATTATAGTGTTAAGACAATACTACGGCTCTGCATCCTTTCCATAGCACTTCTTCGTGACTAGCATCGTAGCGTTAAGACAATACTACGGCTCTACATCCTTTCCATAGCACTTCTTCGTGACTAGCATCATATAGTGTTAAGACAGTACTACGGCTCTACATCCTTTCCATAGCACTTTTTCGTGACTAGCATCGTATTCTGCTGTCAGTCGCTTGTTAATGTCCTACAGGATAGAAAGATATTAATTTTTCGCCAAGTCAAGAGTGAGAGCAGTGGAAATGATTTGTGAGAGAAGCATAATTTCCTAAGCGATTTATTTTGCCTGTTAAACCTTACTGTTCTATTTCGTGTTACATAAATCCTTCCAATATCGCCATACTCTACATAAATAACATACAAAAGGATATTAACCAGCCATATCCAGAAATAAATCGCTAAGGAAGAGGTGTTAGGGAGCTTCCTTAATCGTCAGTTGAGATAGCTCCCTAACACCTTTTCCTAAGCGACTTATTTCTTTTTTACACCTTACTGTTCTATTCTGTGTTACATAAATCCTTCCAATATCGCCATACTCTACATAAATAACATACAAAAGGATATTACCCAGCCATATCCAGAAATAAATCGCTAAGGAAGAGGTGTTAGGGAGCATAAGTATCGTACAGAAGGATATTACCCAGCCATATCCAGAAATAAATCGCTAAGGAAGAGGTGTTAGGGAGCATAAGTATCGTACAGAAGGATATTACCCAGCCGTATCCAGAAATAAATCGCAAAGGAGGAGGTGTTAGGGAGCAAAAATCACGTACAAAGGGATATTAACCAGCCATATCCCAAAATAAATCGCTAAGGAATAGGTGTTAGGGAGAAAAAAAAAAAAAACATACAAAAGGATATTAACCAGCCATATCCAAAAATAAATCGCTAAGGAAGAGGTGTTAGGGAGCATAAGTAACGTACGGAAGGATATTACCCAGCCGTATCCAGAAATAAATAGCTAAAGAAGAGGTGTTAGGGAGCAAAAAAATCACCTGCAAATGGATATTAACCGGTCATATCCAGAAATAAACCGCAAAGGAAGAGGTGTTAGGGAGTATAAATAACATGCAGTAGGATATTTGTCAGTCATATCCAAAAATAAATCGCTAAGGAAGAGGTGTTAGGGAGCATAAATACCGTGCAAAAGGATATTAACCAGCCATATCCCAAAATAAATCGCTAAGGAATAAGTGTTAGGGAGCATAAATACCGTGCAAAAGGATATTAGTCAGTCATATCCAAAAATAAATCGCTAAGGAAGATGTGTTAGGGAGCATCTTGAACCGACGAGAATACTGGGATAAGTAGCTTAGTACACGATATATTTCGCCAGCAGAATGATTCGCTGATGAGGTTGTGTTACGTAATTACCGTATCTCTCTCTCTCTCTCTCTCTCTCTCCCTAGCACCTCTTCCTTAGCGATTTATTTTTAGATATGGCTGGTGAATTTTGTACGTTATGCAGAGTTTGTGGATGTTAGAAAGAGTAGGACAGGAAGGTGTAATAAGCAAACTAAATCGCTTTGGAAGAGGTGTTAGGGAGCTTCCTTAACTGACGAGAATACGGGCCTTCGAATCCCTAACACCTCTTCCATAAAGATTTATTTTTGTATCTGACTGGTTAATATCCTTTTCTACGTGATTTTTTGCTCCCTAACACCTCTTCCTTAGCGATTTATTTTAGGATACAACTGGCTAAAATCGTTTTGTAGGTTATTTATGCAGAGTATAGTGATATTGGAAGGATTTAGGTAACACAGATGAGGAAAGGAAGGTGTAATAAGCAAAATAAATCGCTTAGGAAGAGGTGTTAGGGAGTTTTATGCAGAGTATGGTGATATTGGAAGGATTTGGGTAACACAGATGACAGGAAGGTGTAATAAGCAAAATAAATCGATTAGGAAGAGGTGTTAGGGAGCTTTATGCAGAGTATGGTGATATTGGAAGGATTTGGGTAATACAGAGGAGGAGGGCAAGTTGTAATAAGCTAAATAAATCGCTTAGGAAGAGGTGTGAGGGAGCTTTATGCAGAGTATGGTGATATTGGAATGATTTAGGTAACACAGAGGAGGACGGCAAGGTAATATAAGCTAAATAAATCGCTTAGGAAGAGGTGTTAGGGAGCTTCCTTAACTGACGAGAATATGGGTCATTTTCAGAGTAAGGAAGCACCCTAACACCTCTTCCTTAGCGATTTATTTCCAAACTGCCCATTAATATTCTCTTTTGAGCTTGTAGCGTTAGGAGAAACACACTGAGGTGGTTTGGCCATGTGGAGAGGATGGAGATACTGACGAGGAGAGTGTATGTGAGTGACGTGGAGAAGGGAGGAGAGGGAGGGGGAGACCAAGGATGAGATGGAGGGATGGAGTGGAGAGGTATATGAGATAGGGGGTGTGTGAGCTGGGAGCAGGGCAGTGAAATGGCTGGGGACAGGGCGACATGGAGGCGATTTGATTGTGGCCACCCCTTACGGGATAAAGTCGTCTGGTAATAGATAGATAGATAGCTTCGTAAAACATAGACTGCATGAATAAAATACAAGAATATAGTGATGGGGCAGATACAGAACTAAATCGCTTAGGAAAAGGTGTTGCGTAACCTTCCCCTTGAACACCAAGGTACTGATTTTATTATAAACTCTCTCTCTCTCTCTCTCTCTCTCTCAAGCGTCAACCAACAAAAACCTTCTTCCTGAATTTCTTCCTCTTAGCGATAACTCAACGCGGACGCGAAAGAACGAACCCTGACACGCGGGGGGTCAGGAGGTCAGAGAGAAAGAGAGAGAGACGGAGGGAGGGTGGAGGGGGTGATAAGGAGAGAGAGAGAGAGAGGAAGGGAGGGTGGAGGGGTGTGATAAGGAGAGAGAGAGAGAGAATGTAATAATCTTGGCAGAGTAAATCGCCAAGTGAGAGTTGCTTCGAAGCCTCCTATGTCACCCACCTGCACTTTCACTTATTCACTTATATACTCTCCTAGTCAGTCTCTCACTTTTTCAACCCTTTCCTTTATAGCACTGTATTGTCAGTGCTGTAGATTCCGTAACACACTTTCCCGAGCGATTTATTTCAGGCATTCACCTTAGCATCCTCCTTTACGGTATTAAAGGAAATTTTCGAGAGTGAGAGACTGACGAGGAGAGTGTATGTGAGTGAGGTGGAGGGGGGAGAGAGGGAGGGGGAGGCCAAGGATGAGATGGAGGGGTGGAGTGGAGAGATATGAGAGAGGGGGATGTGAGCTGCGGGGATGGAGAGTGAGAGACTAACGAGGAGAGTGTATGTGAGTGAGGTGGACGGGGGGAGACCAAGGATGAGATGGAGGGATGGAGTGGAGAGGTAGATGAGAGAGGGGGGTGAGAGGTGGGAGCAGGGCGTTGAAATGGCGGGGGGACAGGGCGACATGGAGATGATTTGTTTGTGGCCACCCCTTACGGGATTAAGGCGTCTGGCAATAGATGGATAGAAAACGATATAAAACGATCTAAATTTCCCGCCACTGAGCTACGTGAAATAAACTGGAAAGGAAGAGAATCTGGGCCAAGTTAAAGTGAATATTCTATACCTCTATGACGATGCCTAATACACCTTACTGCCTCTCTCTGTCGTAAATAAATCCTTTCAATATCATCATACTCGCATAGATAACATGGAAGAGGATTATAAACCAGTAAAATAAATCGCTAAGGAAGAGGTGTTAGGGGGATTCTTCAGCCAGGTGTATCATTTCTATATATCTGTTAATATCCATAATTTTAATCATTGCTGTACTATATAATTATTTTCTTTCTTTCAGGTAATTGTGCAGTTCCAGAGTCGACCTATGTAAGTAGGAAATTTAATCATTGTGTTGGGTGGTACGTAAAGCTTCAAGACAAACTCACCTGGTATCTTACTTGTTGTGGGGGCGGCCTAGTCTGCTGGTGTGGGCGTGGGTGTGGCAGTGGGAGTAGGAAATGAATAAATGATGCAGGATAGACACTGATAACGCTGACTGTCTGCTGGTGTGGGCGTGGGTGTGGCAGTGGGAGTAGGAAATGTATAAATGATGCAGGATAGACACTGATAACGCTGACTGTCTGCTGGTGTGGGCGTGGGTGTGGCAGTGGGAGTAGGAAATGAATAAATGATGCAGGATAGACACTGATAACGCTGACTGTCTGCTGGTGTGGGCGTGGGTGTGGCAGTGGGAGTAGGAAATGAATAAATGATGCAGGATAGACACTGATAACGCTGACTGTCTGCTGGTGTGGGCGTGGGTGTGGCAGTGGGAGTAGGAAATGAATAAATGATGCAGGATAGACACTGATAACGCTGACTGTCTGCTGGTGTGGGCGTGGGTGTGGCAGTGGGAGTAGGAAATGAATAAATGATGCAGGATAGACACTGATAACGCTGACTGTCTGCTGGTGTGGGCGTGGCAGTGGCGTGGAAGAGGGGTGTATTTACCCCCTTGTATAATCTATCAGACGATTTTACTCAGCATACATAAACCCAGTGCATCTTAACCCCATCCCTACCTTAACGTCTTTAAGCTGTCCTACCCGCAGACGATTTCCTGAGCCTAGGAGATTATGTTTTGATCTTTCCTGTCTTCAGACGATTTTACTCAGGAGATTCTAGATGAAGGGGGGTTAGAAATCGCCTGTTTTTTTCACAGCTGTACTCTTTTCACACCAACTTGGCCTAAAACTACCTGTCCTGCTGTCATCTTTGTCTCAGGGTCACTACTGTATCCAAACACATAACAGGTCCAAACTACAGCATGTCGGCCCCAGCAGGTGGCACTCGAATGGTGGGTGACAGAGCGACTTGGAGGCGTTTTGTCTGCGGGCACCCTTTTGCGGGATTAGGGCGTCGGGCAGTACATAGATAGACTTATTCTTGCCTTGTAGAGGGTCCACCAGATACACCAAACCCTCTTTCTTTTTAACTAGATGGGTATTTTTGTCCTATACTCATTTTACTCTAACTTGGCCCAGATTTTCGCCCTTTTGCAGCTTATTTCACGAAGCTTAATAGGAGAAAGAGGCAGTGTTACGGCTCTACATCCTTTACATGGCACCTCTTCGTGACTGGCACCGTAATCTAGAGCCCATTTCCTGCTCTAACTCGGCATTCAAGACGGAAGGATGGGAATTTTGGGCCAGGTTGGAGTAAATAGAGTATAGTACAGCTTATCTCATGAAACTAAGTCGCAGAAAAGACAATACTACGGCTCAGCATCCTTTCCATAGCACTTCTTCACTCCCACCATCGTCCACTCTTGTTCCATAGCACTTCTTCAGTACTACCATCGTCCACTCTTGTTCCAGCATCTTCCACACTTGTTCCACCATCGTCCACTGTTGTTCCATAGCACTTCTTCACTCCCACCATCGTCCACTGTTGTACCATAGCACTTCTTCACTACTACCATCGTCCAGCCTTGTTCCATAGCACTTCTTCACTACTACCATCGTCCACTCTTGTTCCATAGCACTTCTTCACTACCACCATCGTCCACTCTTGATCTCTTGTTAAATCGTAGGCTTTAAGATGGAGAGATGGCAATTTTACGCCAAGTTAAAGTGAACAGAGTGTAGTGGTCGGTAGAGTGAAAGGCAAACGTTTAGTCTCGTTAGTTTACACACACTCTCTCTCTCTCTCTCTCTCTCTCTCTCTCTCTCTCTCTCTCTCTCTCTCTCTCTCTCTCACACACACACACACACACACACACACACACACACTAATGAATGCTTGTGTGTAATTATAAATAATTACGCAATAATTACCAAGAAAATGACCAAAGGAAAGTGTGGATGTGACAGGGAGCATGGGTGTCGTGATAGATAGATAGATAGATGGATGGATAGATAGATAGATGGATGGAGGGATGGATAGATAGGTAGATGGATGGATAGATAGATAGATAGATGGATGGATGGATACACAGATGGTGGAGGTCGAAGATAGATGGATAGATAGATAGATAGATAGGTGGGTAGATAGATAGAGGTAGGTAGGGAGGGAGCATAGAGGTGAAAGTCAGTTACTGGTTTTAAATAGATGGATAGATAGATAGGTGGGTAGGTATGCAGATAGATACAGGTAGATAGGGAGGGGGCATGGAGGAGGAGGCGAAAGTTAATATAGTTATGCAGTTACTTTCCGTGCATACATATACCGTAACACCTCTTCCTAAGCGATTTATTATGCACGCTACATATCAGTACCCTCTTGAAGGTATAACAAGTAAATATGCAGTTACTTTTCTTGCATACAGATACCGCAACACTCCTTCCTGAGCGATTTATTATGCACCGTAACACTTCTCCTCAAGCGATTTATTATGCACGCTATCAATACACTCGTAAATGATAGCAGTACAAATTACGTCACTCCTCTGTGTGGTTTGGCCATGGGGAGAGGATGGAGAGTGAGAGACTGACGAGGAGAGTGTATATGAGTGAGGTGGAAGGGGGGAGAGGGAGGGGGAGGCCAAGGATGAGATGGAGAGGTATATGAGAGAGGGGGGTGTGAGCTGGGAGCAGGGCAGTGAAATGGCGGGGGACAGGGCGACATGGAGGCGATTCGTTCGTGGCCACCCCTTACGGGATTAAGGCGTCTGGCAATAGATAGACAAATTACATCACAATCAAAACGGCATAAATAAATAGATATGCAGTTTTTTCCTGTGCATAGACAAATGGAAAATCATAGCCAGTCTTCCGATATGTATGTGAACTGCGTTGAAATCCATTTTATTTATTTAGTTATTTATTCTTTCATTTATTGCAAGGAAGAAGGAACCAAAGGCCAGGAGCCCGCAAATTGTTCCTTCCAAGAAAAAAACAAACAAACAAACAAGAAAGATAGCAAATTCAAGATCCTTTAATTTTCGAATATTTCTGATCGTTTTTATTTTTGAGCGTGACCCCTCCAAGAGCCACAGGGAGTCAGGCTCCCCAAATATCGCATTACGGATGAGAGATTGTGTGTGAAAGATATCAAAGCTTTATAGGCCATCCTTTCACTAGTGTGTGTGTGAGAGAGAGAGAGAGAGAGAGAGAGAGAGAGGCTGACCCCCCCCCTAAAAGTCATGGTTGGAAAAGTGTATATAGTGGAAGACGTGGGGAGTTAAAGCAAGCACGCGCGCGCACACACACACACACACACACACACACACACACACACACACACACACACACACAATCAAGTAAAGTAAGTTGTTTTTAAGACAGCGTTAGATTTGCAGTTAAAGGGAAAAATAGATTAGATAATGTTAGATTAAAATTCATATTAGATTGATGTTAGATTTGTGATGTTGTTGATCAGGGATTCGGCACCCTTTTTAACGTGGCAGCATCCGGATTAACTCTCTTGGATACGTTTATGTGAAGCTACAGAACGTGGTGAATGTTTTTGGCGTATCAGATAGAGCCAGGATTCCGGGGGCTTGAGTGATGAGTGAATGGAAGCGTGGCCCATTGACTCTATCGGATACGTTTATGTGAAGCTACAGAACGTGGTGAATGTTTTTGGCGTATCCGATAGAGCCAGGACTCCGGGGGCTTGAATGATGAGTGTATGGAAGCGTGGCCCATTGACTCTATCGGATACGTTTATGTGAAGCTACAGAACGTGGTGAATGTTTTTGGTGTATCCGATAGAGCCAGGATTCCGGGGGCTTGAGTGATGAGTGAATGGAAGCGTGGCCCATTGGATTAGGCAAATTTGGGCTGTCTGGACGTTGCTACTCCTCACCCTGCTCTAAGATGGGAAAGGAGGTCCGGATGATGACGATAATGACGACAACGATGATGATGATGATGATGGGTTGTTAGATCGTGTTAGTGTTTTTTTTTAGACTGTTAGAGATGTGGTAAGATGGGGAAATAAGGCGTGTGATTTTGCGTGTTCCTGGGACGAAAATGCAGGTGTTTCGTGTAAAAGATTCGTGGACAATGTTACCTAATTGGTGTCGTTACTGCCAGGTGAGAAGTTGAAGTGAGGAGGAGGAGGAGGGGGAAGAGGAAGAGAATGGGGAAGAGGAGAAAGAGGGAGAGGTGGAGGAACGGGAAGGGGAAGAAGAGGAAGGGAGAGGTGGAGGAGGAGGGGGAAGAAGAGGGGGAGGAAGTATGAAGGAGGAGAAAGAGGAGGAGGGGAATTGGGAAGAGGAGGAAGAGAAAGAGGGAGAGGTGGAGGAGAGGGAAGGGGAAGAAGAGGATGGGAGAGGTGGAGGAGGAGGGGGAAGAAGAGGGGGAGGAAGTATGAAGGAGGGGAAAGAGGAGGAGGGGAATGGGGAAGAGGAGGAGAGGGAGAGGTGGAGGAGGGGGAGGAAGAGGAAGGGAGAGGTGGAGGAGGAGGGGGAAGAAGAGGGGAAGGAAGTATGAAGGAGGGGAAAGAGGAAGGGGAGAAGGAGGAGAAAGAGGGAGAGGTGGAGGAGGGGGAGGGGGAAGAGGAAGGAAGTATGAAGGAGGGGAAAGAGGAGGAGGGGGAGGAAGAGGGAGACGTGAAGGAAGAGGTGGAAGAAGGGGGGAAGGAAGTATGAGGGAAGAGGAGGAGGGATAGAGAGAGGCAGAGGAGGAGGAAGTGCAGAAGAAATAGGAAAAGGAAGTGGAGGAGGAGGAGGAAAAAACAAAGAGGAGAAGGAAGAAGAAAAATAGGAAGAGGAGGAGGAGGAAGAAAAATGATAGGAAGAGGAGGAGGAGGAGGAGTAAGTGCAGGAGACACAGGAAGAAGAGGAAGAGGAGGAGGAAGAAGGTATTGGTAGTAGGAGGAGGAAGTTGGTAGGAGTAAGAAGAGAAGGAAGCAGGAAAGAGGAGGAAGACGAGGAAGAGGCGATAGGAGGAAGGAGGATTAAGGAAGAAGTAAAGGCAGGATGGAAGGAAGAGGAGGAGGAAGAGGCAAAGGGAGGAGAGGAGGAGGAGGAAGAAGCAAAGGGAGGATAAGAGGAGGAGGAAGAAACGGAGGAAGAAGAGAGAGGAGGAAGAGGAAATAAGAAGAGATACGAAGGGGATACAAGAATAAGCAAAAAGAGGAAGGAAGGAAGAGGAAAAAGGAAGAGAGGGAGGAGGAAGAAGAAGAGGGAGAGGGTTAAGGAAGAGGAGAGGAAGAAGAGGGAGAAGAGGGTTAAGGAAGAGGAGAGGAAGAAGAGGAAGAGGGTTAAGGAAGAGGAGAGGAAGGAGAAGAGGGTTAAGGAAGAGGAGAGGAAGAAGAGGAAGAGGGTTAAGGAAGAGGAGAGGAAGGAGAAGAGGGTTAAGGAAGAGGAGGGAAAGGAGACAAAACCATCATCATCAGACGCATTGGTCTTCTTATTTTGAGACGGCCACTTGAGGAGGAGGAGGAGGAGGAGGACACACGAGGAGGAGGAGGAAGAGGAAGGAGGACAAGGTGAGGAGGAAGAGGAAGGGGACGGATTGAGGAGGAGGAGGAGGAGGGAAGGAAGGAAGGAAGACAGACAAGTTGAGGAGGAAGAGGAAGACACACGAGGAGGAGGAGGAGAAGGTGAGGAGGAAGAAGACAACAGAAGGGAAGGAAGAGGAAGGGGTCGGATTGAGGAGGAGGAGGAAGATGCAAGGAAGGAAGGAAGACAAGGTGAGGAGGAAGAGGAAGACACACGAGGAGAAGGAAGAGGAAGGGGATAGAGTGAGGAGGAGGAGGAAGGAAGGAAGACAAGGTGAAGAGGAAGACAAGAAAAGGAAGAGGAAGGGAATGGATTGAGGAGGAGGAGGAGGAGGGAAGGAAGGAAGGAGGACAAGGTGAGGAGGAAGAGGAAGACGCAGGAGGAGGAAGAGGAAGGGGATGGATTGGGGAGGAGGAGGAGGAGGAAGAAGGAAGACAAGGTGAGGAGGAAGAGGAAGACGCAGGAGGAGGAAGGAAGGAAGGAGACGGAGTGAGGAGGGAGGAAGGAAGGAAAAGGAAGAAGGAAGATGAGGAGGGGAAAGAAGAGAAAGACAAGAGGAGGAAGAGAAGGGAGGGAGGAGGAGGAGGAGGCAGGAAA
The DNA here is from genome assembly GCF_032717465.1 of Coenobita brevimanus. Lineage (NCBI taxonomy): Eukaryota > Metazoa > Arthropoda > Malacostraca > Decapoda > Coenobitidae > Coenobita > Coenobita brevimanus. Next base: position 6,936,955 of record NC_136964.1, read on the forward strand.
TAAGATAATGTTGGGGATGAATAGGAAGTGGGAGGAGGAGAGAAAGAGAGAGAGAGAGAGAGAGAGAGGAATACACACACACACTCACAGAAGGAGAGAGTTGGAGCATGTGAAAGGCTGTGTGTGTGTGTGTGTGTGTGTGTGTATTCTGTAAATTACTCCCCTCCTCTCCCCCTCCCTCCTCCCCTCCCCCTCCTCGTCCCTCCCCCCCCATCTTCTCCTGGCCTTTCATTCCTTCGTTTCCCTCTTTCCCTTCCTTCCTTCCTTCCATCTGTCTATCCATCCATCTTCCTTCCTTCCTTCCATCCTTCCTTCTTTTCCTTCAGCCCTTCCTTCCATCTATCCATCCGTCATCCTTCCTTCCTTCCTTCCTGTCTTCCACCTTTCTATCTATCCATCCTTCTTCCTTCTATCCTTCCTTCCTTCCTTCTTTACCCCCTTTTATGTCCTTCCATTTCCTTTCTTCCTTTTTCGATTCTCTCTCTCTCTCTCTCTCTCTCTCTCTCTCTCCATCCATCTCTCCATGTCTGTCTATCTATCTATCTACCTACCTGTCTATCTATTTACCTATCTATCGACCTACCTACCTGTTCATCTGTCTATCCATCTATTCATCTATCGATCTATCTATCTGTCTGTCTGCCTTCCTCTTCATCTATCTCTATCCTTATCTATCTATGTATCTATCGACTTGTTTATCTATCTGTCTATCTATCTATCTATTTATCTATCGTCATTTGTGTAGATGTAGATTGTTTATATCATGTATTTATATTTGCTTGCTTAGGGGAGAGAGAGAGAGAGAGAGAAAGGTGAGGGAGGAGGAAGAGGAAGGAATATATGAGAGAGAGAGAGAAAGGTGAGGGAGGAGGAAGAGGAAGGAATATATGAGAGAGAGAGAAAGGTGAGGCAGGAGGAAGAGGAAGGAATACATGAGACGAGGTAGGGGAAGAGGAGGGAAGGAAGGAAGAGGAGGAGGGTGATAAGGGAAGGAGAAGGAAGGGAGGAGGAGGGAGAAGGATAGTGGAAGAGGAGAGAAAGATAGAAGGGAGGGGAAGGGTGAGGGAGGAGGGAAGGGGAAGGAAAGGAGGGGAGGAGAGAAGGAAGCGGTATTGGAGGAGGAAAGGGAGGAAATAAGGGAGAGAGGGAGGGAAGGAGGAGGGAGGGAAGGGGAGAAGATGGGGAGAGAAGGGAGGAAATGGAGGAGGGAAGGGAAGGAGAAGGGAGGAAGTTAGGGGAGGGAAGAGAAGAAGGGAGGAAATGGGGAGGGAAGGGAAGAAGGAAGGAGAGGGGAGGGAAGGAGGTGGGGAGGCGGTGGCCCAATCGGTAGAGAGTTGGCCTGCAGTCCTTACGGACCTAGGTTCAAATCCCCGCTGGGGCAGGGAACAGTTTAAGGATTTGAATTTCATAAAATCAGACTTTCCTGATCTACCAGAAGACCCGCCGACATGTCGTAAAAATACCCCCGCTAATACCAATACACCAGTCCTGTATGAGACAGCCCTAGCATGTATTCAATATGGACGGTGGGTGTTAGCGCCGAAGTGGTGACATGTAGAGGTGTATGGTATGTAGGAGGACTACTGGGCCTTGATAGCAGGCTGTGAAGCCTATGCCCAGAGTCGGACACATTAAAAAAAAAAAAAAAAAAAAGGAGATGGGGAGGGAAAGGAAGAAGGTAGGGAAGGAATACAATCATGCCTATTCATATCACCTCTTTGGCACCAATACCCACCGTCCATACTGAATACATGCCAAGGGTGTCTCAGGGGATATGTTTATGATTTTTAACCATAGTGAAGTTCCCAAACCTTTCCCAATCCTGGGTTCGATCTCTCTCTCTCTCTCTAATGAAGGGACCCATTTTCTTTCAGTTATTTTTAGGGGGTAACTCAAGCATTTTCTTCACTATAGACCAAACAATTATATATAACAAATCATAGGAAAAAGAGGGAGAGAGAGAGAGAGAGAATGCGGTGAAAAATTATAAAGATTTGTACAGACTGGGAAAAAAAAGGAGAAAAATATCCATAGTAATTATAAAGGTAATAATAATAATTTTTTTTTATAGGTCAAACAAAGCCATGTCATATATTTGTGGTTATATTCTCTTTGGGACTGGGTTTAAGAGCGCTCGATACACACACATGTACACAGTTTTTACACACACATGTACACAATTCTGCACACACACACACACACACACACACACACACACACACACACAAGGACGGACGCACACAGATATTAGCATAGTCACACACACACACACACACACACACAAAAGGAAGGACGCACACAGAGATGAGTATAGACAAACACGCATGTATATACACAGTTTTACACACACACACACACACACACACACACACACACACACACACACACACACACACATGGAAGGACGGACGCACACAGGTATCAGCATAGACACGCATATATACACAATTTTACACACACACACACACACACACACACACACACACACACACACACACACACACACACACACTACCACCTACAGAGAGGGAGGGAAAAAAATCTTGCTTCTCACCATTTTCCTGTCAGACTGATGATATAAAAATGACTGAAAGATGAGGAAAGTACTTAACACCTTTTCCTCACCTACTTAGCCTGTGTACTTAGAGATAATTTGTATATTAAGGAGTGTATTGTCTGTGTATCTTTGTAGTTATGCAGAATTATATGTAGTTTGAGATGGGGATTGGGGTTGATGTGGTGACTGTGGTGGCGGTGGTGTGGTGGAGGAGGATGGTGATGAGGAGGTTGGAGAGGATGATGATAGTGGTGGTGATGAGGAGGAGGAGGAGAGAAAGGATAATGGTGATGATGATGATGATGGTGGTGGTGATGATGGTAATGATGATGAAGATGGTGGTGGTGGTGGTGATGATGATGATGATGATAATAATAATAAAAATAATAACCCCCCCCCTCTCTCTCTCTCTCTCTCTCTCTCTCTCTCTCTCTCCACCCTTTTAGCCTTTCTTCCCTCCAGGCTTTTCTCCTCCTCTCCCTTCCTCCCTCTCTCCTTCCCTTCATATTTTCTTTCTCTTCCCTCCTCCCTCTCTCTCTTCCTCCTTTCCCCTCAAGCGCTTTCCTTTGTGTTTATAATTCTCTCTCTCTCTCTCTCTCTCTCTCTCTCTCTCTCTCTCTCTCTCTCTCTCTCCTATTGTCTTTCTTCCTCTTCCTCCTCCTCCTCCTCCCCCTCCCGTCATTTAGAATCTCTCCTTTCTCTTTCTCAATTTTCTTTCCTCATTTCCTTCCTCCCATTACACCTTCAACCAGACCACACCACCTCACCCCACCCCACCCCACCCCACCCCACCCCACCCCACCCTACCTCATATAACCCAACCCTACCCTACCCTGCCCTGTCCTGCCCTGCCCTGCCCTGCCCTGCCCTGCCCTGCCCTGCCCTACCCTGCCCTACCCTACCCTACCCTACCCCACCCCACCCTATCCTACCCTACCCTACCCTACCCTACCGTACCATTCCCTTCCCTTCCCATCCCTACCCTACCCTACCCTACCCTACCCTGAAGCATACACCTTTCAGTAAAATAACAACAACTACTGAATATTACCAAACACTACACTACACTCCCTCTCTTTACGTATACTCTTACTACACTACACTCATCTACACTACTCATACACTCATTCTCTACACCCACCGATATAATGCTTTCCTCTCCTCTCCTCCCCTCTCCTCTCCTCTCCTCTCCTCTCCTCCCCTCTCCTCTTCTCCCGTCTCCTCTCCTCTCCTCTCCTCACCTCTCCTCTCCTCTTCTCCCCTCCCCTCTCCTCTCCTCTCCTCTCCTCTCTTCCGTTTTGCTTTCCTCTACCCTTCTCTTTTCTTTGCTCTCCTCTCCTCTCTTCTCTTCTCTCTTTCTTCCCTTCTCTTCTCTTCTCTCCCTTTCCCTCCCCTCCCCTCCCCTCCCCTCCTCTCCTCTCCTCTCCTCTCTTCTTCCCTTCTCTCCCCTCCCCTCCCCTCCCCTCTCCTCTCCCAACCACATCCCTCCTTGCTCTCTCTCTCTCTCTCTCTCTCTCTCTCTCTCTCACACTTCCTTGCATCGGAATCCAGGCTTCAATTCTCTGTCATCACCTGAAAGAACTGGGTCGCTATCAGCCTTCTCAGTCGTGGTTGCGTGATATTCCGTGTCTCCTTGGTTACTAGTCAAAACGGCTTTCCAATCTGACTACATCTGGCCATCACCTGAACTGAAAGGGGTTAGGGGTTTTTAAAAGGTTAGGGGAGATAAATAGGTGGATAGGTAGATAGATAGATAGGTAGGTGGATAGATAGATAGATAGATTGGTGGGTGGACAGACAAATAGAAAGACACACACACACACACACACACACACACACACACACACACACACAGATAGGTCGGTAGGTAGATTGACACACACACACACACACACACACAGATAGGTCGGTAGGTAGATTCACACGCACGCACACACACACACACACACACACACACAGATAGGTCGGTAGGTAGATTGACACACACACACACACACACACACACACACACACACACACACACGGTAAAGCAGAAGTGATTACAACTAGGCTTATCTTCTGAAAATCACAAGAGGGCAATGATGACAGGGATTCCAGACGGTTTAGAAGAGGTTAGATGGTTTCCGGTCCCCCTCCGTCCCACACCCACCCCTTAATGTGTTGGGGGGTTGACGGTGTGTGTGTGGGTGTAGGTGGGTGGGTATGTGTGTGTGTGGGTGTAGGTGGGTGGGTGGGTATGGTGTGCGTGTGGATGTCGTGTTGGTGTTTGGGTTTGTGTGGGAGGGGTGGATGTGGGTGTGGGTGTGTGTGTCGGTGTGGGGGTGGCTGTGTGTAGTGGTGTTTGTGTATGGGTTAGGGTGTAGTAGTGTGTGTGTGTGTGTGAGGGGGCATATAGTGGGCTTGGTGGGTGGTGTTAGGCAGTGTAGTAGGGTGTGTGTGTGTGTGTGTGTGTGTGTGTGTAGGTGTAGTGTGGGGTGTTGTGGTGTAAGACTATCGCCAGGTAATGAAGTTAATCACCTTCACATCCTCATTAGCACAAACACACACCCCGGGCCACTAAGAGGAGGGAAGAGGAAGAAAGAGGAGGAGGAAGAGGGAGAAAAGAGGAGGAAGAGAAGGGAAGAGAGAGAGAGGAAGACGCAAAACGAGGAGGAAGAGGGAGAAAGAGGTGGAAGGAAGAGAGGAAGACGCAAGACGAGGAGGAGGAGGGAGAACAGAGGTAGGAAGAAGAGAGGAAGACGCGATACGAGGAGGGAGAGAGAGGAAGGCGCATGACGAGGAGGAAGAGGAAAGAGAGAGAGAAAAGAAGAGAGGAAGACGCAAGACGAGGAGGAAGAGGGAGGAAGAAGAGGAGGAGGAGGAAAGAAGGAAGAGAGAGGGAGGGAGTATGAGGGGAAAAGAGATGGAAGGAAGAGTTTGAGAGGAGGAAGAAAACAAAGATAGAGGGAAGAAGAGGAGGGGGAAGAGGAAGAAGAGAGTAAGAGTTAAAGGAGAAGAGAGGTAGAAGGAAGGGGGAGAGAGAGAGATTGAGAGTGGAAAGAGAAGAGAAAGAGGGAAGAAGAAGAGGAGGAGGAGGAAAGATGAAGGAAGTGAGAGGAGAAGAGGGAAGAGAGTATGAGGAGAAAAGAGGTGGAAGGAGAAGAGAGGAAGAGAGAGAAACAGACAGACAGACAAAGGAAGAAGGAAAAAGGAGGAGGAGGAGGGAAGAGAGTGAGAGAAAGAAAGACGAGGAGAGGCAGGGAAGAGAGGGAGAGAAAAGGGAGGAGAGGAGAGGGAGAAGAGGGAGGGAAAAGAGGAAGAGGAGGGAAAATAGGGAGCGGAGAGGAAGAAGGAAAGAAGACGATAAAACAGGGAGAGAGGAGGTAGGAGGGGGAGATGGAAAGAGAGGAAGAGAGAGGAGAAGAAGAGGAGAGAGAGGCACACGGATGAGTAAGAGAGAAAAAGATACAAATTGTTAGATGCGGGAGCTTCAGGCCGTTCGGTTAATGCCCATGGTGTGGTGTGGTGTGGGTGATTTTTTGTGGTGTGGTGTAGGAGGGTGATTTTTTGTGGTGTGGTGTAGGAGGGTGATTTTTTGTGGTGTGGTGTGGGAGGGTGATTTTCTGTGGTGTGGTGTGGGAGAGTGGTATGGTGTGTGGTGTGGTGTGGAGAGTGAATTGTATGGGAAAGATGGTGTGTTGTGGTGTGGTGTGGGAGGGTGATATGGTGTGGTGTGGTGTGGAGGGTGAGCGATATGGGTAGGATGGTGTGGTGTGATGGGTGAACGGTATGGGAAGGATGGTATGGTGTGGTGTGGTGTGGGAGGGTGATTTTGTGTGGTGTGGTGTGATGGGTGAACGGTATGGGAAGGATGGTGTGGTGTGATGGGTGAACGGTATGGGAAGGATGGTGTGGTGTGGTGTGATGGGTGAACGGTATGGGAAGGATGGTGTGGTGTGGTGTGATGGGTGAACGGTATGGGAAGGATGGTGTGGTGTGGGAGGGTGATTTTGTGTGGTGTGGTGTAGGAGGGTGATTTTTTGTGGTGTGGTGTAGGAGGGTGATTTTTTTGTGGTGTGGTGTGGGAGGGTGATTTTCTGTGGTGTGGTGTGGGAGGGTGATTTTCTGTGGTGTGGTGTGGGAGAGTGGTATTGTGTGGTATGGTGTGTGGTGTGGTGTGGAGAGTGAATTGTATGGGAAAGATGGTGTGTTGTGGTGTGGTGTGGGAGGGTGATATGGTGTGGTGTGGTGTGGAGGGTGAGCGATATGGGTAGGATGGTGTGGTGTGATGGGTGAACGGTATGGGTAGGATGGTGTGGTGTGATGGGTGAACGGTATGGGAAGGATGGTGTGGTGTGATGGGTGAACGGTATGGGAAGGATGGTGTGGTGTGATGGGTGAACGGTATGGGAAGGATGGTGTGGTGTGATGGGTGAACGGTATGGGAAGGATGGTGTGGTGTGATGGGTGAACGGTATGGGAAGGATGGTGTGGTGTGGTGTGGTGTGGGAGGGTGATTTTGTGTGGTGTGGTGTGATGGGTGAACGGTATGGGAAGGATGGTGTGGTGTGGTGTGGTGTGGGAGAGTGATATTGTGTGGTGTGGTGCGGAGAGTGAACGGTATGGGAAGGATGGTGTGGTGTGATGGGTGAACGGTATGGGAAGGATGGTGTGGTGTGATGGATGAACGGTATGGGAAGGATGGTGTGGTGTGGTGTGGTGTGGGAGGGTGATTTTGTGTGGTGTGGTGTGATGGGTGAACGGTTTGGGAAGGATGGTGTGGCGTGGTGTGTGAGGGTGATATTGTGTGGTGTGATGTGAGAGTATGGTATGGTGTGTGATGTGGTATGGTGTGGTTTATGAGGGTGTTGGGTAGTGTGGTGTGGTGTGGGAGGGTGTTGTGGTGTGGGAAGTATTTTGTGTGGTATGGTGTGGTGTAACTGTTGAATTTTCTACGTGTCCGAAAATGGTTAGTGAGGGACAGACGGACAGAAGAATTCCTAGTGACGCTGTCATCTGGAAAGGGGAAGAAGAAGAGGAGGAGGAAGAAGAAGAAGAGAAGGTGGAAGTAGAGGAGGAGGTAAAGGAGGAAGAAGAGAAGGAATAAGAGGAGGAGGAGGATGAAGAGGAGGAAGAAGAAGAGGAGGAGGAGAAGAAGAAGAAGAGGAGGAGGAGGAGGAAGAAAAAGAAGAAGAAGAATGGGAGGAGGAGGAAGAGAAGGAAGAGGTGGAGGAGGAGGAAGAAGGGGAGGAGGAGGAAGAAGAAGAGGAAAGAGAAGGAGGAAAAAGAAGAGAAGGAAGAGGTGGAGGAGGAGGACAGGACAAAATGATAAAAGAATAGGGAAGGAAGAAGGATATGGGAAATTAATGGAGGGTAGAAGGAAGAAGGAGGAGGAGGAGAGGAAGGAAAGAAGGAAGAGATGGAGGAGGAGGAGGAGGAGAAAAAGAAAATATTGGAAGATGGTAGGGTTAAGGAGAGGAGGGAAGAGGAGGAGGAGGAAAAGGAAAGAAAGAGGGAGAGAAGAGGGATAGGAAACACTGGAAGAGAGAGAGAAAGGGGAGATGAGAAGGGAGAGAATGATGTTGATGATAGGAGAGAGAGAGAGAGAGGGGGGGGACATCAAAAGTGGAGGGAAGAAAGGGAAATGAATAAAAAGGAAGGATGTGAGGAATGAGAAAATAGAGGAAAGAATGGAAGTATTTATCATCATTACCACCACCACCACCACCACACTACACCACACCAATTTCACCCCATCCTTTCTCCACTCCGACCTCTTTCCTTCTTCATTATTCTGCTACATAATTAGTTCAGTCCGTTTTTTACGCCTCCCTAGTGGAGTGGTCATTTGCAATTTATTTTTTCAGTTTTTTTCGTTTCATTTTTTCTGTCTTTTTCTGTGTCTTACTATCTGTCTATCTATTCCCAGACGCCTTAATCCCATACGGGGTGGCCACAAGCAAATCGCCTCCACGTCGCCCCGTTCCCCGCCATTTCACTGCCCTGCTCCCAGCTCACACCCCCCTCCCTCATATGCCTCTCCACTCCATCCCTCCATCTCATCCTTGGCCTCCCCCTCCTCCCTCTCTCCCCCTCCTCCTCACTCACATACACTCTCCTGGTCAGTCTCTCACTCTCCATCCTCTCCACATGGCCAGACCACCTCAGTGTGTTTCTCCTAACGCTTCCTACCACATCCACGATCATATTATTTTGAGTTCGGGTGTCTGTTATATTAAATCCTAAAATATATTGAATAAATCGATATGTTTCAGCCACTGTGTATGAGGGAGGGGGGAGTGAGCTGGGGGTAGGACAGTCAAATGGTGGGTGACAGAGCGACTTGGAGGCGTTTTGTCTGCGGCCACCCTTTGCGGGATTAGGGCGTCGGGCTGTAGATAGATAGATAGATTTCAACGTTACTGACAACACTAATTTAATGGTTTCTTGTGTCCCAGGAAATCATTGACTACGCTGGGTGGTAACCATATCACCAAATGACCTCTGGTGGTTGAGTGGCTTCAGGCGCTTGTAAAATGGGACTCGTAAAAGTTGATGTCCGAGGGGGGTAGGGTTTATTTTTTTATTTGTTTATTTATCTTTTAGCAAAGAAGGAACCAAAGGCCATACCGTTGCGTAGATTAAAGCTGTGCGTGTGTGTGTGTGTGTTAACTCCTAGGCTATTTTATGGAGAGAGAGAGAGAGAGAGAGAGTGCCTGTCTCACATACCAATAATAATAATAATAATAATAATAACAAATAATAATAATAATAATAATAATAACAAATAATAATAATAATAATAATAATAATGAAAGGGGGCTGACACAAAGAACTCTCATCCTGTCATTTTCATAGCACTTCTTCGTGACTAGTATCATATTTGTGAGTTTTATCTCGTTTTAGTTCAAGATCAGAGTGATGGAAATTTTAGGCCAAGTTAGAGTGAAGAGAGTATTGTTTTTGGTGGAAGAAATGAGTGTACCTAAGATTACGTTACTTTCTCTCTCTCTCTCTCTCTCTCACACACACACACACACACACACTCTCTCTCTCTCTCTCTCTCTCTCACACACACACACACACACACACACACACACTCTCTCTCTCTCTCTCTCTCTCTCTCTCTCTCTCTCTCTCTCTCTCTCACACACACACACACACACACACACACACACTCTCTCTCTCTCTCTCTCTCTCTCTCTCTCTCTCTCTCTCTCACACACACACGCACACGCACATACGCACACGCACACACACACTTGTCTCATTCCAGTACTGCATTTAACCACTCACTTACACCCCACCATTCCTACCATTCCCATTCCCATTCCTAATTCCTTGTGGTCATTATTGCCATTAGCACTTGAGGCGTTGAGACGGTGGCACCTGGGAACAGAGGGAGAGAGAGAGAGACTGGGGACAGGGAGGGAGAGACTGGGGACAGGGAGGGAGAGAAGGAGAGAGAGGGGGGGAAGGAGAGGTGATAAGGATGGAGGAGGAGAGAGAGAGAGAGAGGAGGGGACGCGGGAGTGTTAAGGATGGAGGTAGAGGGAGAGAAAGACGGGGGAAGGAGAGGAGAGAGAGAGAGAGAGAGAGAGACAGGGGGCAGGGAGGGAGAGAGAGGGGGGTGTTAAGAATGGAGGCAGAGGGAGAGAGAGAGAGAGAATATATGATCAGGGAGGGGCTGGAGTGAGAGACAAAAAAGAGAGAGGAAATGAGGCTGTTAGAGAGAGAAGGGAGGCACTTAGAGAGAGAGAGAGAGAGAGAGAGAGAGAGAGAGACGCCTTCATGTGGTGGCACTGATATAACCGGGGACGGTAAGGTGTAAGAAAATAAATCGCTTAGGAAAAGGTGTTAGAGGAGCTTCCATAATCACCGAGAGGCTCCTAACACCTCTTCCTTAGCGATTTATTTTGGGATATGGCTGGTTAATATCCTACGTTATTTATGTAGAGTTTGGCGATATTGGAAGGATTTATATAACACGGGATAGGACAGTAAGGTGTAGTAAAATAAATCGCCTAGGAAAAGGTGTTAGGGAGCTTAGCAGATGAGAATACGTAATCACAGCTTCCGGTTATGCAATGTCGCTCCCTCCCTCCCTCATCTCTCCCTACATCCCTCCCTCCCTCCCTCCCTCTCTCCGTAGGTCCTTTTCCCCTCCCTCCCTCATCTCTCCTCCCTCTCTCTCTTCCTCCCTCCCTCTTTGATCTCCTCCCTTTCTCCCTGCATTCCTTTCCCTTCTCTCTCCCTACATCCTTATCTTTTCTTCTTCCTTCCAAAAATCCCTCCTCTCTCTCCCTCTCTCCCTTCATAGATAGACAGGTAAACAGACAGATAGATAGATAGATAGATAGAGGTAAACAGATAGATAGATAGATAGACCCTTAACACTTTCTCTTTTCTCATGTATTTTCCTTCCTTCTTCGTTTTAATGTCTCCTAATTTCCTTCACTTCCTTCGTGTCCTCCTTTGCTCTCTCTCTCTCTCTCTCTCTCTCCTTACTATTTTCTTCCTTTCTTCCTTCTTTACTCCCCTCCCTTCCTTCCTCTTTTCCTCCTTTCTTCCTTCAGTATTTCTTATCCTTCCTTCCTTCTTTTATTCATTTCTTCATTCCTTCCTTCCCATTTCCTTTCTTCCTTCCTTCCTTCCTTCCTAATTTCCATCCATCCTTCCTTCCGCACTTCCTCCCTTTTTTCTCTTCTCCCTTCTTTCCTTCCCCTCTTTCCTCCTTCCTTCCTGCTTTCCCTCCTTTTCCTTCCTTCTTTCCGTCCCTTCATTCTTTCTTTCCTGGCTTCCTTCCTTCCTTCCTTCCGACCCTCCATCCTTAGTCCTTCCCCTTTGCTTCTCTCCTCCCTTCCTCTTCCTCCCCCATTCCTTACTTCCTTTCTCGTATTCTCCCTCCATTTTTTTTCCTTTCTTCCTCCCACTCTCTCTCTCTCCTCCTCCTCCTCCTCCTCTTCTTCATCTTTTCCCATTCCTTCTGATCTGTCCTTCCTTTCTTCATACCTAGCTCTCTCCTTCTCTTCCTTCCTTCCTTCCCTCCCTCCTTCTTTCCTTTCGTGTTTTCTTCCCTCCTTCCTTCTTTCTCTCCTTTCGTGTCTTCTTCCTTCCTTCCGTTCGTTCTTCCCTCCTTCCTTCCTTCCTCCCTCCCGTCCTTCCTTCCTTCCTTCCTTCTTTTGTTAAATACCTGTCTTCCATTTGATCCAACCTCCTCCCTCCTTTCTTCCTCCTTCCTTCTCCTCCTCCTCCTCCTTCACCATTGTCTTTCTCCTCTCTTCCCTCCCTCCTCCTCCTCTCTCTGTCTTGCCTTCGTTCCTCGTATTTATGATGATGATGATTGATGATGAGTGTGGTGGTGATGATGATGATGGTTGTGGTGGTGATGATGGTGATGATGATGATGATGATGTTGATTGATGAAGGTGGTGACTGATGATTGTGGTGATGATAATGGTGGTGGTGGTGGTGGTGGTGATGATATGATGATGGTGATGACTGATGATTGTGGTGGTGGTGGTGGTGGTGGTGGTGATGATGGTGGTGGTGGTGGTGTTGATGATGATGGATTTGGTGGTGGTGGTGGTGATGATGATGATAAT
>NC_136964.1:6951595-6969095 GCF_032717465.1 Coenobita brevimanus
CCGTAACTCCTTGCCTCCATCCCCCTTCTTTCCTTCCTTCCATCCCCCTTCTTTCCTTCCTTCCCTCCTTCCCTCCTTAATTCCTTCCTTCTTTGATTCTTTTCCTCCTTCTTTCTTCCATCCTTCCGTAACTCCTTCCTTCCTTCCTTCCTCCTTCTTTCTTCCATCCTTCCGTAACTCCTTCCTTCCTTCCTTCCTCCTCTCCCTCCCTCCTTCCTTCCTTCCCTCCCTCCTTTCCTCCTGTCTTCTTTGATTCTTTCCCTTCTTCTTTCTTCCATCCTTCCGTAACTCCATCCTTCCATCCCCCTTCTTTCCTTTCTTCCTTCCTTTCTTCCCTCCCTCCCTCCCTCCCTCCTTCCTTCCTTCCTCTTATTGTTCTTGTCATATCCTTTACACCTATGAATCCTGTTAATTGATTGTCTTTTATCAGCTGTGCAATATTCCTTCCTTCCCTCTCCCTCCGTAATTCCTTCCCCCTTCCATCCTTAAGTCCATCCTTCCTTTCTTCCTTCCCTCTTTCCTTCCCTCCTTCCTTGATTCCTTCCTTCCTTCCCTCCTTATTTCATTCCTCCTTCCCTCCACACTTCCTTCCTTCCCTCCCTCTTCCTTCCGTAATTCTCTCCCTCCCGCTTCCTTCCGTAATTCCCTCCCTCCCTCCTTCCTTCCCTCCTTCCCTCCCCTTATTGTTCTTATATCCTTTACACCATTGAATCCTGTTAATTGATTGTCTTTTTTACCTGTGCAGTATTAGCTTGGTTTTAGATAGTTATAAATATTCTTAAGTATTTTTTCATGGATGGAGAGTGAGAGACTGACGAGGAGAGTGTATGTGAGTGAGGTGGAGGGGGAGAGAGGGTGGGGGAGGCCGAGGATGAGATGACGGAGTGGAGAGTTATATGAGAGAGGGGGGTGTGAGCTGGGAGCAGGGCAGTGAAATGGCGGGGGACAGGGCGACGTGGAGGCGATTTGTTTGTGGCCACCCCTTACGGGATTAAGGCGTCTGGCAATAGATAGATAGATAGATGGATTTTTTTCATGGTTTAGAGGAGTGTTATTTTTAGTATACCTGGCCCTTACGTAGAGAGAGAGAGAGAGAGAGAGAGATGGAGGGAAGAGGAGAGAAGGATTAAGGAGGGAAGGAGAGAGAAGTGTGTAGAGATTGAAGAGGAAGAAAGGGAGAGAGACTGGAATGAAAGGCGGTGGTGAGGGGAGGGAGAGAGAGAGAGAGAGAGAGAGAATTAACCCATTAGAGAGGAAAGAGGGATTAAGGAGAGAACAGTATTGAGAGTGGAGAGAGAGAGAGAGAGAGGTGGGAGGAAAGATGATGGGGAGGGGAGAGAGAGAGAGGGATTAGAGAGATGAGAGAGAGAAGGACTGAAGGGGAGGAAAGGGAGAGAGGGTGAGAGGAAAGATGACGGGGGGGGGGAGAGGGGGAGGTAGGAGGAGAGAAAAGGGAGGGGAGGAGGAAGAGATGTGGAGGAAAGAGGAAGGGATGAAGGAGAGAAAGGGGAGGGAGGAGGAAGAGAGGAGGAGGAGAGAAAGTGAAGGGGGGAGGAAGAGAGAGAGAGAGAGAGGAGAGCAAGGGGAGGAGAGGAGGAAGAGATGTGGTGGAGAGAAAGGGGAGGGGAGGAGGAGATAGAGGGAGAAGAGAAAGGGGAGGGAGGAGGAAAAGAGGAGAGGAGATAAAGGGGAGGGAGGAGGAGGAGAGAAAAGGGAGGTAGGAGGAAGAGATGTGGAGGAAAGAAAGGGGAGGGAGGAGGAAGAGAGAAAGGGGAGGGAGGAGGAAGAGAGGGAGGTGAAGACAGGGGGAGGGAGGAAGGGAGTGATATCTAACGTGGATGAAGTTAGGAGAGAGAGAGAGAGAGAGAAAATGTCAGGAAAAAAATGAACAGTCAAGTGTGTTTGTGTGTGTGTGTGTGTGTGTGTGTGTGTGTGTGTGTAAGAGAGGGGAGAGGATGATAGGGGGGAGAGTTTGTCAAGAAAAGAATGAGAGAGTGTGGAAGAGAGAGAGAGAGAGAGGAGGGGAAAGGGAGGAGAAAAGGGGAGAGGAACGTGAAGGAAAGAAGAATAAGAAGGAGAGGTGTGTGAAAGAGAGCTAGGAAACGGGGAGAGAGAGAGAGAGAGAGAGAGAAAGTTCTGAAAAATAGAAGTTTGTCATACATCGAACGAAAAGGTCAAGAGAGAGAGAGAGAGAGAGAGGGAGGGAGGGAGGGAGAAGAATGAGATGTGGTGTGTGAAAGAGGAAGGACAAGAGAGAGAGAGAGAGAGGAGGAAGGGTAGAAAGATGAGAAGGTCAGGGTGTGCAATAGAAGGGACGGTGTGTGAAAGAGAGAGAGAGAGAGGAGAGACAGAAAGAGACGGGGAAAAAGAGAAGTGAGAGAGAGAGAGAGAGGGAGAGAAAGGGGGTGGGGGGAGGGATAAGTAGAGGGAGAGAATAGAAGAGGGGATGAGAGAAGAAAGAAGAGAGAGAGAGAGAGATTTTGGAGGAAAGAGAGAAGGAGGTAGAGAAGGCAAGGAGGGGGGGATAGGAGAGAGAGAGAGAAGGGGAGAGGGGATGAAGAAGAGAGAGAGAGAGGGTGAGGGAGAGAGGAAGAGAGAGGGAAGACAGGAGAGGTCATGAGGGAAAAGAGAAAGAGAGGAGTAGAGGAGGGGAAGTGGGGTGAGAGAGGGGAAAGGGGAGGAAGGGAGGGGGGAGGAAGAAAAAGGGGAGAGGGGTGAGGGGTGGAAGGAGGGATGAAAAGGGGGAGAAGGTGATGAAGGAAAGAAGTAGAGAGAGAGGAAGGTTGAGAGAGAGAAGGAAGGTGAAGGGAGAGAGAGAGAGAGAGAGCATGGAGTGAGAAAGGTGTGAAAAATAGAGAAGGTGAGGGGAGGAGGGGGAGGGACCACAGGAGAGAGAGAGAAAGAGAGAGAGAGGGAGAGAGAGAGAGAGAAAGAGAGAGAGAGAGAGAGTGATAATACTTTAGGCAGGTGGCGCCAGACTTACAATTATTGGCGCGAGATGCTTGGCGCCGGAGTTGAGAGAGAGAGAGAGAGAGGAGGGGGAGGTAAGAGGAGGGAAGTTTTTTTTTTTGGTGTGTGTGTATGTGTGTGTGTGTGTGTGTGTGTGTGTGTGTGTGTGTGTGTGTGTGTGAGAGAGAGAGAGAGGGAGAGGTAAGAGGAGGCAAGTTTTTTTTTGGCGTGTGTGTGGGTTTGTGTGTGTGTGTGTGTGTGTGAGAGAGAGAGAGAGAGAGGAGGGGGGAGGTAAGAGGACGGAAGGGTTGTGTGTGTGCATGGGGGGAGAGAGAGAGAGAGAGAGATTACTGGTGAAAAAAGGAAGGGAGGGGTTGAGGCGTGGAGAGAAAGGAAGGGTAGTGGAGGAGAGGAGGGGTTGTGAGAGAAAGATGTGTTGTAATGAAGAGAGGAGGGGAGGAGGAGAGGTGAGGGAAGGAAGGGATGGGGGCGAGAAGAGGGAGGGAAGGAGGGAAGTTGAGGAAGGGAGAGGAGGAAATGGAAGAGAAGGAAGATGGATGAGGGAAGGAAAAGGAGAGAAGGGGAAGAGGAGGGAAAGAGGCTGATTGGAAGAGGAAAAGGGAGAGAGAGGGGAAGAGATTGGAAAGAGGGTAGGTGAGGAAATGGAAAGAGGAAAGGTTAGGAATGGAAGGGGAGAAGGAAGGGGGAAAGATGAAGAAGAAAAGAGAGAGAGAGAGAGTAGGGAAAAGGAGGAAGGAAGGAGTGAAGGTGAGAGGAGAGGAGGGGAGGGAAGATGAGTGATGAGGCAGGACTGAAAGAGAGGGGAGGAGGAAAGAAGAAAGGTGACGTGAATGAGAAAGGGAAGATCAGAGGGGGAGGCAGGATGGAGAGAGAGAGCATAATGGGAGGATGAGGGGAGGGGAGGGAAGAAGGGACGATAGAGGGAGAGAGAAGGAAGGGGAGAGAAGAGGGGAGGTGGGTGGGTGACAGGAAGATAAGGGGAGGGGGAGAGGAGGTGAAGGGGTAAAGTGACGCAGGGAGGAGTAAAGAGGAAAGCAAACAGCAACAGACCTACTACTCCTTTCATGGCTGTTTGGTATAGTGAAGATTATAACCCACAAAACTAATCTATCCGTTAAAGACAAGGATAGGCAAGCAGGAAGGCTCCTCCACCCACCAAACCCTCCAGTCCATGCCGGCAGGAAATAGTGAGAAGGACCACCAGGCAGCGTAGAAAAACTGTCTTGGAAATATTATAGGAAAGAGGGAAAGGAAATCTGATTGTACGCTGACCACCTGAAAGGGAATTTAAGTCAGCAATATTTACTGTGTTTATTCTAGGTATATTTGTTTTTCTGTGTCTGTCCTCCTCTCTTCCTATTTCCATCATCCACTCACTTGATGTAGTGCTGCCTACTTCTTCCTTAGTCTTCATCATTCTTTTTCTGTGCCTGTCCTCCTCTCTTCCTATTTCTCACCATCATCCACTCACTTGATGTAGTGCTGCCTACTTCTTCCTTAGCCTTTATCATTCTTTTTCTGTGCCTGTCCTCCTCTCTTCCTATTTCTCACCATCATCCACTCACTTGATGTAGTGCTGCCTACTTCTTCCTTAGCCTTTATCATTCTTTTTCTGTGCCTGTCCTCCTCTCTTCCTATTTCCATCATCCACTCACTTGATGTAGTGCTGCCTACTTCTTCTTTAGCCTTTATCATTCTTTTTCTATGCCTGCCCTCCTCTCTTCCTATTTCTCACTATCATCCACTCACTTGATGTAGTGTTGCCTACTTCTTCCTTAGCCTTTATCATTCTTTTTCTATGCCTGCCCTCCTCTCTTCCTGTCACTTCTTATTGCTTTTCTTTCCTTCACAGGTGGCTTTACTTTGAGTGACAAGCCTAATGGTTCCTGTAAGCCAAGTAACCACTTACAACGCTGGGTGGTAACCATATAACCAACCCATACGTGCTGCCTACGTGTCAACAAGTGGGTTGGTGGAGGGTTAGTGCCCCTCCCCGTAAAACAAATAAAGTCAAATGGCCACCCCTTATGGGATTATGGCGTCTGGCAATAGACAGACAGATAGATCATATTTGTCACCCATCGTTGTATTCTTTCATGTTAGTCTATATCCTTTTTATAATACGGTGACCAAAATTAACCGCAGACCAAAGAGGGGAAAGAAGAGGAGGAGGAAGAGGAAACAAGAGGAGGAGGAAGGGGAAAGAAGAGGAGGAGGAAGGGGAAAGAAGAGGAGGAGGAAGGGGAAGGAAGAGGAGGAGGAGGAAGAGGAGAAGGAATGGGAGAGAAGAGGAGGAGGAGGGGGAGAGAAGAGGAGGAGGAAGAGGAAAGAGGAGGAGGAAGGGGACAGAAGAGGAGGAGGAGGAAGGGGAAAGAAGAGGAGGAGGAAGGGAAAAGAAGAAGAGGAGGAGGAGGGGAAAGAAGAGGAGGAAGGGGAAAGAAGAGGAGGAGGAAGGGGAAAGAAGAGGCGGAGGAGGAAGGGGAAAGAAGAGGAGGAGGAGGAAGGGGAAAGAAGAGGCGGAGGAGGAAGGGGAAAGAAGAGGAGGAGGAGGAAGGGGAGAGAAGAGGAGGAGGAAGGGGAAAGAAGAGGAGGAGGAGGAAGGGGAAAGAAATGAAAAGAGGAGGAAAGGGAAGAGGTGGAAATGAAGAGAAAAGGGAAGGGAAGGGAAGGAGAGAGAGAGAAGGAGAAGAATAAGTAGAACAGAGAAAGGTGAAAAGTAAAATGAAGATGGCGGAGCTGATTGCAAAAGTAGGAAGGGAAGAAGTTGACGATGGAAGAAGTTAGGGAAGTTGATTTTGGAGAGAGAGAGAGAAGGAAAGGAAAGGAAAGAGGAGGGAATGGTTAAGAGGGTGGGAAGGGAAGGGAAAGGACAGAGGAAATAGTGAAAGATAGATAGGATGGTGGTGGTGGTAGTAGTAGTGGTGGTAGTCGTAGTAATAGCAGTAGTAGTGGTGGTGGTGGTAGTCGTAGTAATAGCAGTAGTAGTAGTGGTGGTGGTGGTAGTCGTAGTAATAGCAGTAGTAGTAGTGGTGGTGGTGGTAGTCGTAGTAATAGCAGTAGTAGTAGTAGTAGTAGTGGTGGTGGTGGTGGTGGTAGTAATAGTAGTAAGAGCAGCAGTGGCATCATCATCAGTAGTAGCGGTGGTAGTAGTTGTTGTTGTTGTAGTTGTAGTTGTTGTTGTTGTAGTTGTTGTTGTTGTTGTTGTTGTGTTGTTGTTGTTGTAGTTGTTGTGGTAGTAGTTGTTGTTGTAGTTGTTGTTGTTGTTGTTGTTGTTGTAGTTGTTGTTGTTGTAGTTGTTGTTGTTGTAGTTGTTGTTGTTGTAGTTGTTGTTGTAGTTGTTGTTGTTGTAGTTGTTGTTGTTGTTGTTGTTGTAGTTGTAGTTGTTGTAGCCCAAGGTTCATTTGAAACGTGAACCCTTTCCTTAGGCATAGGGAGAGGATGGAGGGAAGAGCAAGGGGAAGAAGAAGAGAAAGAGTGGGAGAGAGAGAGGAAAAGAGTGAGTGGGAGGGAGGAAGAGAGGAGAGGGCAAAAAAGAGAAGAGGGGTAGAGGAGGGAAGGAGGAGGCAGAAGAGAAGTGGAGGAGGCGGGAGGGAGGAAGAAGAGGAGAGAGTGGGAGGGAGGGAGAAGAGGAGAGAGTGGGAGGGAGGGAGAAGAGGAGAGAGTGAGTGGGAGGGAGGGAGAAGAGGAGAGAGTGAGTGGGAGGGAGGGAGAAGAGGAGAGTGGGAGGGAGGGAGGAAGAAGAGGAGAGTGGGAGGGAGGGAGAAGAGGAGAGTGGGAGGGAGGGAGGAAGAAGAGGAGAGTGAGAAGGAGGGAGGAAGAAGAGGAGCGAGTGAATGGGAGGGAGGGAGAAGAGAAAAGAGGAAGAGGAGGGAGGGAGGAAACGTAAGTGACGGGGAGGGAGGGAGGAAAGAAGAGGAGGAAGCAAATGAGGGAGAGAGAGAAGTGGGAGGAAGAAGAGGAGAGAAGGAGGGGGAGGTAGATGAGAAGAGGAAGAGGAGGGAGGGAGTGGTAGGGAAGAGGAAGGAGGGAAGGAAGAAGGAGAGGGAGGCAGGGAAGAGAAAGAGGAAGGAGGGAAGGAAGAGGGAGAAGGAGGAGGAAAGGAAGGAGAGAGAGGTAGAGAAGAGAAGGAGGAAGGAGGGAAGGAAGAGGCGTGAGAGACAGAAATGTAAAGAGAGAAGGGAAGGAAGAAGGAAGTAGAAGAGAGGAGAGAAAAATAAAGATAGTAAAAGTTAAAGATAGGAGAAAGGAAGGTAAAGGAAATAAAGACAGGAAGGAGGGAGGGGTAGAGAAAAGGGGGGGGGAGGAGGAATTAGAGAGAGAAGGGGAAACAGAAGAAAAGATAAAGATAAAGAAGTGAGTGGTTAAGATATAGTAGTAGTAGTAGTGGTAGTAATAGTAACGTAGCAGCTTGGTAATATAGAGGTTACCTGAAGGGAAGATGGTCTGCCTAATTAGCCTACCTGCGGCACACCTCTCTCACCTGCCAAGCCTCTTACACCAGGCTAATCCTCCCTCCTGTGTTTATAAAAGATTCCCTAACATCTTTTCCTGAGCGATTTATTTTACGTCTTCAATATTCTTTTGTTATGTGTAGTCTAATTCCTTTGTTTATGTATTTCCTGACATCTTTGTATGAGTGATTTATTTTGAAGTTCTCTCTCTCTCTCTCTCTCTCTCTCTCTCTCTCTCTCTCCACAACATTTTTTCTCTCGCTCCGTAGTTGAAGTGTGTGTGTGTGTGTGTGTGTGTGTGTGTGTGTGTGTGTGTGTGTGTGTGTGTGATGATGGTAATGGTAGGTGATGGTGATGGGGGTAGTATTGATGATAGTGGTGATAGTAGGTGATGATGATGATAGTAGTGGTAGGTGATGATGATGATGGTGGTAGTGGTAGGTGATGATGATGGTGGTGGTGGTGGTGGTGGTGGTAGTAGGTGGTGATGATGATGGTGATAGTGATGATGATAACAATAATAATGACTTTCCATAATGATGATGATGATGAAAATGCTACCTGGGATATTTTTACCTGTCTTCAAGGTAACTACTAACGTGGAAAAGAGAATGATATTTTTGGCACCACCTTCCTTCACTCCTTCAGTCTTCCTTCATTCCTCCTTCAGTCTTCCTTCATTCCTCCTTCAGTCTTCCTTCAATCTTCCTTCAGTCTTCCTTCATTCCTCCTTCAGTCTTCCTTCACTCTTCTTTCTGTCTTCCTCCAGTCTTCTTTCAATCTTCCTTCAGTCTTCCTTCAATCTTCCTTCAATCTTCCTTCAGTCTTCCTTCAGTCTTCCTTCAATCTTCCTTCAGTCTTCCTTCAGTATTCCTTCAATCTTCCTTCAGTCTTCCTTCAATCTTCCTTCAGTCTTCCTTCAGTCTTCCTTCAATCTTTCTTCAGTCTTCCTTCAATCTTCCTTCAGTCTTCCTTCAGCCTTCCTCCAGTCTTCCTTCAGTCTTCCTTCAATCTTCCTTCAATCTTCCTTCAGTCTGCCTTCAATCTTCCTTCAGTCTGCCTTCAATCTTCCTTCAGTCTTCAATCTTCCTTCAGTCTTCCTTCAATCTTCCTTCAGTCTGCCTTCAGTCTTCCTTCAATCTTCCTTCAGTCTGCCTTCAATCTTCCTTCAGTCTGCCTTCAGTCTTCCTTCAGTCTGCCTTCAATCTTCCTTCAGTCTGCCTTCAGTTTGCCTTCAATCTTCCTTCAGTCTTCCTTCAATGCCACACCACACACTGCCACACCACACCACACACTGCCACAGCACACACTGCCACACCACACACTGCCACGCCACACACTGCCACGCCACACCACACCACACACTGCCACGCCACACCACACCACACACTGCCACACCACACCACACACTGCCACACCACACACTGCCACGCCACACCACACACTGCCACACCACACCACACACTGCCACACCACACACTGCCACGCCACACCACACACTGCCACACCACACACTGCCACACCATACACTGCCACACCACACACTGCCACACCATACACTGCCACACCACACACTGCCACACCACACACTGCCACACCACACACTGCCACACCACACACTGCCACGTCACACACTGCCACACCATACACTGCCACACCACACACTGCCACACCATACACTGCCACACCACACACTGCCACACCATACACTGCCACACCATACACTGCCACACCATACACTGCCACACCATACACTGCCACACCACACACTGCCACACCATACACTGCCACGCCACACCACACACTGCCACACCACACACTGCCACACCACACACTGCCACACCACACACTGCCACACCACACACTGCCACACCACACACTGCCACACCACACACTGCCACACCACACACTGCCACACCATACACTGCCACACCATACACTGCCACGCCACACACTGCCACGCCACACACTGCCACGCCACACACTGCCACGCCACACCACACACTGCCACGCCACACCACACACTGCCACACCACACACTGCCACGCCACACCACACACTGCCAGGCCACACCATACACTGCCACACCACACACTGCCAGGCCACACCACACACTGCCACACCACACACTGCCACGCCACACCACACACTGCCACACCACAAACTGCCACGCCACACCACACACTGCCACACCATACACTGCCACACCACACACTGCCACACCATACACTGCCACACCACACACTGCCACACCATACACTGCCACACCACACACTGCCACGCCACACCACACACTGCCACACCATACACTGCCACACCACACACTGCCACACCACACACTGCCACACCTCACACTGCCACGCCACACACTGCCACACCACACACTGCCACGCCACACCACACATTGCCACACCATACACTGCCACACCATACACTGCCACACCATACACTGCCACACCACACACTGCCACACCACACACTGCCACACCACACCACACACTGCCACACCACACACTGCCACACCACACACTGCCACACCACACACTGCCACACCATACACTGCCACACCACACACTGCCACACCACACACTGCCACACCACACACTGCCACGCCACACCTCACACTGCCACACCACACACTGCCACACCCCACACTGCCACACCTCACAGTGCCACACCTCACAGTGCCACACCCCACACTGCCACACCTCACACTGCCACACCACACACTGCCACACCATACACTGCCACGCCACACACTGCCACACCACACACTGCCACGCCACACACTGCCACGCCACACACTGCCACACCTCACACTGCCACACCACACACTGCCACACCACACACACACACATACATTCTCTCTCTCTCTCTCTCTCTCTCTCTCTCTCTCTCTCTCTCTCTCTCTCACTCAGGCTTTTCAGTGCAATAAACACTATTATAAAGACAGAGGAAAGAGGGTCTGTGAGAGAGAGAGAGGAGGGAAGGGAAGGAAGGGAGAGAGAGGGAGAGGAGAGGGAGGGAGGGAAGGCAAGGAAGGGAGAGGAGGAGGAAGGGAGGAGAGGTAGGTTTTAGTGATAAAGGAAGGTAGGACAAGGAGGGGAAGAAAGGACGGAAGGGAGGGAAGGAAGGGAGGGAGGGAGAAGGAAGGAAGCGTAGTGGGGGAGAAAAGGAAGGAGAGGGAGGAAAGGAAGGAAGGGAACAAGAAGAGGAAGGAAAGTAGGGATGGAGAGGTGGAGAGAAGAGAATGGTTGCAAGAGGACGAAGGAAGGAAGAAGAGGGAGAGGGAAGGAAGAGAAGAGGGGAAGCAAGAAAGAAGGAAGGGGAGGAAGGAAGGAAAGGAGGAAGAAGGGGAGGAAGGAAGGAAAGCCTGAAGATTTGTCAGCGTACAAAGGAAGAGAGAGGAAGGGAAGGATAGGGAGGGAGAGAGAGAGAGAGAAGAGAGAGAGAGGGGGGAAGGGAAAAAGAAAAAAAATGAAGGAGCGGATGGAGGAAGGAAGGTTAAAATAGAGAGAGGGAGAGAGAGAGAGGGAGAGAGAGAGAGAGAGAATCGTATTACTTCCTTCTTAATTTTTCACTTATATTTCTTGACTATAATTATCTTTGTCAACACATTTAAAATATATTATAGTTTGGTGGGGGAGGGAGAGGGGAGAGAAAGGAGGGAGGGAGGGTGGGGGGAGGAAGAGGTGAAAAGGAAGGGAGAGAGGGGGATGGGAGAGAAAGGAGGGAGTGAGAGGAGAACGAGGAGGGAAGGAGAGAAGAGAAAGGAGGGAGGGAGACGAAAGCAGGGGGGAGAGAGGAGAGAAAGGAGGGAGTGAGAGGAGAGAAAGGAGGGAGAGGAGAGAGGGGGAAAAGGGAAGGGGAGTGGAGAGAAGAGAAGAAGGGGCGGGGAGAAAAGGGAGGGAGGGAAAGAGAGAAGGAAGAGGGGAAGGGGAGGAAGAAGGGAGAGGTTGGAAGGGAGGAAGGAAAAGAATGAAGGAAGGGATGAAAGTAGAGAGGGAGGGAGGGAAGGGAAGAAGGTAGGGAGAGAGAGTAGGAGAGGGAGGAAGGGAAGGGTGTGGAGTAGGGAAGGAGGGGAAAGGTAGGGAGGGAAGGAAGGGAGAGAAGGAGAGAAAAATTTGAAGATATGAAGTGGAAGGTGAGGTAAGGTTTCTCTCTCTCTCTCTCTCTCTCTCTCTCTCTCTCCAACACATGATTAATTGAGTTTTAAAATATGAAGGGGGAGGGAGGGGGAAGAGGTAAGGAAGGGAGAGAGAGAGAGAGAGAGGTGGGGGTGGCGATGCCTGACTATATAATGAGCAAATTACACACACACACACACACACACACACACACACACACCTGTTTATTCTAGTAGTGTTTGTACTCCCACACACACACAGACCTCTCTCTCTCTCTCTCTCTCTCTCTCTCTCTCTCTCTCTCTCTCTCTCTCTTTTTCCATCTTCCTTTCTTCCTTTACAACCCTCTCTCCCTTCCTCCCTCCCTCCTTTCATTCATTCATCACCCTTCTTCCTTCTTCCCTCCCTCTTTCCTTTTACTCCCTGCCCTCTCTCCCCTTTTTTTCTTTCCTTCCTTCCTTCCCTCCCCCTTTTTTCCTTCCTTCCTTCCTTCCCTCCCTCCTTCCTTCCTTCCCTCCCTTCATTTCTTCTCTCATCTAACCCCCATTTCTCGTAACTCCTTCCCTCCTCTCTCTCATTACCATGCATCCTTCCTTCTTTCCTCACTCTTCCCTCCCTCCTCCTTCTCTCCTCCACTCTTCCTTCCCTCCTTCCCCTCACCTCCACTCTTCCCTCCCTCCTCCTCCTCTCCTCCACTCTTCCTTCCCTCCTTCCCCTCACCTCCACTCTTCCCTCCCTCCTCCTCCTCCCCTCCACTCTTTCGTCCCTCCTCCCCCTCCCCTCCACTCTTCCCTCCCTCCTCCGCCTCTCCTCCATTCTTCCCTCCCTCCTCCCCTCTCCTTCTCTCTTCCCTTCCTCCTCCCCCTCTCCACTCTTCCCTCTCTATTCCTCTTTCCTCTTCCCCCTCTCCTCTACTCTTCTCTCCTTCCTCCTCCTCCTCTCCCCATCCTATCTTTCTGCCCTCCCTTCGTCCACCCTCTCCCTCGCATTTCTCTCCCCCTTCTCCGTTGCCCTCCTCTCCCCCTTCCTCCCCTCCCCCTCCCTCCTTTCTCGTTCTCTTCCTCTCTCCCCCCTTCTTCTTCCCTCCCTTCTCCCCTCAACTTCTCTCCCCTTTCTCCATACTCCCCTCCACTTCACTCCCCTGTCCCCTTCTCCCCTCTACTTCTCTCCCCTCCATTTCCCTCCAGTCTCCCCCTTCTCCCTCCCTCTCCTCTTAACAATTAACTTTATGTTCTAACTTAAAAATGGAGAGGTGAATGAGAGGTGTAATTCTCTCTCTCTCTCTCTCTCTCTCTCTCTCTCTCTCTCTCTCTCTCTCTCTCTCTCTCGCATAATTCATGACATCCTGAAGCGAGGAGATGTAGTGAGAGAGAGAGAGAGAGAGAGAGAGGTGGAGGAAGGAAGGAGGCTGGAGGGAGGGAGGAAAGGAGGATGGAAAAGAAAATAATGGGAAGAGTAGGAAGGAAGGTGGAGGGAGGGAAGGAGGGTGGGTGAAAGGGAGAAGAGGAAGACAGGGAGGGAGGGGAGGGGGAAGGACGAAGGGAGGAAAGCTAGTGAAAATGGAGAGAAGAAGAATGCGAGAGAGAGGGAAATGGAGGGGTAGAGAGAGGAAGGACAGTGAGGCCGAGAGAAAAAGAGAGAAAGAAAGAGAGAGAGAGAGAGAGAGAGAGAGAGAGAGAGAGACATGCAATGATAGATGCAACGGTGAGGCAGAGGAAGACGTTTCATTTATCTATCTGTGTTCGTATGTGTTGATGTATATATGTATGTATCTATCTAGGAGGTATATACTTGTCTATCTATCTATTTATTTATGTCTGTCTGTCTAGCTGTTACTCATTCTATCCTCCACCTCATCCTTATTCTTCCCTCCACTTTACTCACATACACTTCTAGTCAGTCTTTCATTCTTTCCCTCCTTCTCTCCCCCTCCACCTCACTCACATACTCTTCTAGTTAGTCACTCATTCTCCATCCGCTCCATCCCCCATCTCATCCTAATTCTTCCTTTCCTCCTCTCTCCTTCCATCTCACTCACACTCTTCTAGTTGGTCTCTCATTCTCCATCCTCTCCACGTCATCATCTCATCCTTATTCCTCCCCTCCACCTCACATACACTCTTCTTGTCAGTCTCTCATTCTCCATCCACACCACAACTCTCCATCACTTCCTCATTTCCCTGTCTCTCCACGTAACTCCACATGCTCCTCTAACTTCCACTCCACATGCCTAACTTCCACTCCACATGCCCCTCAAACTTCCACTCCACATGCCCCTCAAACTTCCACTCCACATGCCCCTCAAACTTCCACTCCACATGCCTAACTTCCACTCCACATTCTCCACTGACTTCCACTCCACGTGCCTAACTTCCACTCCACATGCCCTTCTAACTTCCACTCCACATGCCTAACTTCCACTCCACATGCTCAAACTTCCACTCCACATGCCTAACTCCCACTCCACATACCCTTCTAACTTCCACTCCACATGCCTAACTTCCACTCCACATGCCTAACTTCCACTCCACATGCTCTTCTGACTTCCACTCCACATGCCCCTCTAACGTCCACTCCACATGACTAACTTCCACTCCACATGCTCCTCTAACTTTCACTTCACATGCTCCACTTCCACTCCACATGCCCCTCTAACTTCCACTCCACATGACTAACTTCCACTCCACATGCCCTTCTAACTTCCACTCCACATGACTAACTTCCACTCCACATGCCCCTCTAACTTCCACTCCACATGACTAACTTCCACTCCACATGCCCTTCTAACTTCAACTCCACATGCTCCTCTAACTTTCACTTCACATGCTCCACTACTACTCCACATGCTCCTCAAACTTCCACTCCACATGCCCTTCTAACTTCCACTCCACATGCCTAACTTCCACTCCACATGCCCCTCTGACATCCACTCCACATGCTTCACTCAGGCAACTCACTTCCACTGCTCTCACTCTTGCCTTGTGTCCTTCCAACAGGGTCCAGGATTCACTTCCGTACGTAAGAGTGGAAAGCAGAAGACTCATGCAGCGATTTTTTTCACTTCCTTGCTCACTTCCCATTTCTCATCCTTTCCTTCAGTGGTCCAGCAACCTTTCTTCCCTGCTGTACCCTTTCAAGTCTAAGAGGTGGATAGGAATTATTGGCCTCAGTAACTCAGTGACAGGTGAACAACTAGGGAAATTATTATTATTATTATTATTTATTATTATTATTATTATTATTATTATTTATTTGTTTATCTCTTAAGGGAAACACGAAAATGGAGGTAAATTGCCCAGTAGTAGTAGTAGTGGCATTAGTAGTAGTTGTTGTAGTAGTAGTAGTAGTTTTTGTGTGTGTGTGTGTGTGTGTGTGTGTGTGTGTGTGTCCGACTCTGGGCATAGGCTTCACAGCCTGCTATCAAGGCCCAGCAGTCCTCCTACATACCATACACCTCTACATGTCACCACTTCGGCGCTAACACCCACCGTCCATATTGAATACATGCTAGGGCTGTAATTACTAGTAGCAGTAGTAGTTGTAGTAGCATTAGTAGCTGTAGTAATAGTAATAGCATTAATAGTAGTAGTAGTAGTTGACGTAGCAGCAGCAGTAGTAGTAGTAGTAGTTGAAGCAGCAGCAGTAGTAGTAGTAGTAGTTGACGTAGCAGCAGTAGTAGTAGTAGTAGTAGTTGTTGTTGTTGTTATTATTAGTTTCTTAATTATATTTCCATTTCTTTTCAGGTGAGTACAGCTTACGCCAGGTGTACATGACCGTGTGTGTAAGTACTGGCATTGATTTACGTACACACATACATACATACACACACACACACACACACACACACACACACACACACACACACACACACACACAGAAAGAGAGAGAGAGAGAGAGAGAGAGAGATGATGTATACATAGATAAGGTACACACATCTTTCTGACAAAGTGTGTGTGTGTGTGTGTGTGTGTGAGAGAGAGAGAGAGAGAGCGAGAGAGAGAGCCTTATCAGCTGGTCCAACTTAAACATAAAAACATCGTGTAATATTTAGGGAAGTTTTACAGCAAGAGAGAGAGAGAGAGACAAAAATCTTTCTCCTTTACCTTCCATACCCCTCTGATTATTACCTGTGTGTGTGTGTGTGTGTGTGTGTGTGTGTGTGTGTGTGTGTGTGTGTGTGTCTCTCTCTCTCTCTCTCTCTCTCTCTCTCTCTCTCTCTCTCTCTCTCTCTCTCTCTCACACACACACACACACACACACACACACACACACAATTTGTCAGTAAGATGTGTGTACCTTAACTATGTATACATCATTCTCTCTCTCTCTCTCTCTTTCTCTTTCTCTCTCTCTCTTTAAAAAGATCTAAGTCTGTATTCTCAAGGAAGTGATATGCGTCAAGGAAGTGGTAAAGAAATAAAGAAATTGCAGTTTGGAAGAAAGGAGAGAGAGGGAGAGAAAAAGAGAAAGACACACACACACACACACACACACACACAGAGGGAATGGAAGTAAAAAGGAGGAGGGAAGGACGTGGAAGGGAAGGATAGGAAAGAAGGAGAGAATAGGGTAGAGGGAGGACGAAGAGGAGGTGGAGGGGGAAGAGAAGAAGAGGAGGACGAAGATGAAGGAGGAGGAGGAAGATGACATGGAAAAGAAGAGGAAGAGCAAAGAAACACAGTAAGTAGACATAGGAAGAAGGAGAGGAAGAGGAGGGTAAGAAGAAGGAGAGGAAGGAAAGGGAGGAGGAGGAAGAAGAGTAGGATAGGGAGGAGGAAGAGAAGGAGGAAAAAGAGGAAGAGGAAGAAGAAAGAAGAGAGGAGGTGGAAAGAGGAAGAGAAGGAAAGGAAGGAGGAGGAGGAGAAACAGGAAGAGGAAGAGTTATAGAAGAACAGAGAGAGAGAGAGAGAATAGGGGGTATGGCCGGGTCGTCCCATTTCCATACCAAAATTTTCCAGGCGCTCTCTCTCTCTCTCTCTCTCTCTCTCTCTCTCTCTCTCTCTCCAATTTCTCTCTTCAACTTTTCGCATTCAATCTTGCTTCCTCCATTTCTGTCCTTCTATAACTCTTCCTCCTCCTCCTCCTCTTCTTCTTCGTCTTCGTCTCCATCTTCTCCTCCTTCTTCTTCGTCTTCGTCTTTTCTTTTTTCTTTCTGTTCTCTCTCGTCCTCCTCCTCTTCTTCTTACTTCTCCTCCTCCTCCTCCTCCTCCTCCTCCTCCTCTTCCTTCTTTTCTTCTCCCAGTCTTCCTCTTCCTCCTACTGTTTCTCCTTTTTCTTTCTCCACTTCCTTCTCTTCCTCCTCCTCCTCCTCCTCCTAATCCTCCTCCTCTTCTTCTTCATCCTCCTCATCTTCCTCTTCCTCTCTCCTCTTCCTCCGCTTCCTCCCTCTTCCTCCTCATTCTCCTCCTCATCCTTCTCTTCCTCTTACTGTTCGATCTCCTCTCCTTCCTCCTCTTCTTCCTCTTCTTCCTCCTCTTCTTCCTCCTGGATCTCTTTCCCGTAACTAAACGCAGGTAACGAAGAGATGTAATTCAAGTATTCAAAATATTCAAAGGTCACGATAATAAGGCCATCGGAAGGTCTGTCTATCTATCTGTTGCCAGACGCCTCAATCCTGTAAGGGGTGGCCACAAACAAATCGCCTCCATGTTGCCCTGTCCCCCGCCATTTCACTGCCTGGTCCCAGCTCACACTCCTCTCTCTCATATACCTCCACACTCCATCCCTCCATCTCATCCTTGGCCTCCCCCTCCCCCTACCTCTCACCCCCTTCTCTCATATACCTCTCCATCCCTCCATCTCATCCCTGGCCTCCCCAAACTCTCCCACCCTCCACCTCACTCACATACACTCTCCTCGTTAGTCTCTCGCTCTCCAACCTCTACACATGGAGGTAATAGACAAAACTATTGGTAAACTATTTCAAACTCAAAGCATTTTTTCTGTAATAGG
>NC_136964.1:6974095-7001595 GCF_032717465.1 Coenobita brevimanus
TCCCACCCAGCATATCCCAACCCAATCAAACCTATCCCAATCAAACTCCCCACCCAGTATATCCCAACCCAATCAAACCTATCCCAATCCAACTCCCCACCCAGCATATCCCAAGCCAATCAAACCTATCCCAATCCAACTCCCCACCCAGCATATCCCAAGCCAATCAAACCTATCCAAATCCAACTTCCCACCCAGCATATCCCAACCCAATCAAACCTATCCCAATCCAACTCCCCACCCAGCATATCCCAACCCAATCAAACCTATCCCAATCAAACTCCCCACCCAGCATATCCCAACCCAATCAAACCTATCCCAATCCAACTCCCCACCCAGCATATCCCAACCCAATCAAACCTATCCCAATCCAACTCCCCACCCAGCATATCCCAACCCAATCAAATATCCCAATCCAACTCCCCACCCAGCATATCCCAACCCAATCAAACCTATCCCAATCCAACTTCCCACCCAGCATATCCCAACCCAATCAAACCTATCCCAATCCAACTCCCCACCCAGCATATCCCAACCCAATCAAATATCCCAATCCAACTCCCCACCCAGCATATCCCAACCCAATCAAACCTATCCCAATCCAACTCCCCACCCAGCATATCCCAACCCAATCAAACCTATCCCAATCCAACTCCCCACCCAGCATATCCCAACCCAATCAAACCTATCCCAATCCAACTCCCCACCCAGCATATCCCAACCCAATCAAACCTATCCCAATCCAACTCCCCACCCAGCATATCCCAACCCAATCAAACCTATCCCAATCCAACTCCCCAACCAAGCTTACTCGAACCCAACATAACCTATCCAAACCCAGTTCAGTGTAAACCAGCGGTTCTCAAACTTTTTAGTGTGTGACCCTGTTTGGAGTATTTCAAGACTTTGCGACCCACAGGGCAAGAGAAAGAGAGAGAGAGTAACCGGTATATGACCTATCGCAGTTATTATGAATATGCTAATAATGTAATAAGGATAGTTACAATTTCAAATAAGTAACTAAAATACATAGATAGCATTAGGCCTATTCTATGTCCCTGCCACCCATCAAAATTCCTCTCGCGACCCATATGCTAGTTTGAGAATCACTGCTCTAAACCTAATCCATCCCAGCCATACCTAACGTAGTGTAATCCAACTTAACCCAACTCAACCAACTTCAGCCCAACCCAATCCAATCCAACTTGTTTCATCGCATCCCAGCCCAACCTAACCCAACCCAATCCAACTTATTTCATCCCATCCTATCCCATCCCAACCCTACCCTACCCTACCCTACCCTACCCTACCCTACCCAACCCAACTCAACTTATTTCACCCCACCCCATCCCATCCCTACCCTTCCTTACCCTACCCTACCCAACCCAACCCAACCCAACTTATTTCACCCCATCCCTACCCTACCCTACCCAACCGAACCCAACCCAACTTATTTCACCCTATCCCATCCCATCCCTACCCAACCCAACCCAACTTATTTCATCCCATCCCATCCCTACCCAACCCTACCCTACCCAACCCAACCCAAACCAACCCAACCCAACCCAACCTTAAACCATCCCAACCTCATCTAACCTCACTCAGCCCAGCCCAACCTTACCCACGCTCCTAGAAAGAAAAACTGCCAAATTCTACCATAGTTTGTTCATTCTCATCTCGGTTGTTGCACATCGTTTGACTGACATTTCAATCTTCCCGCCAACTAAGCTACGAGAGTCGGTATATAGTTCTGGTATTTCTCTACAGTTCTGGTATTTCTCCGGTAGTTTTCTTTAGTCCTGGTATTCTCTCTCTCTCTCTCTCTCTCTCTCTCTCTCTCTCTCTCTCGTACTGGTATTTCTCTTTACAGTTCTGGTATTTCTCTCTCTCTCTCTCTCTCGTACTGACATTTCTCTTTACAGTTCTGGTACTTTTCTTTAGTTCTAGTTTCTCTCTCTCTCTCTCTCTCTCTCTCTCTCTCTCTCTCTCTCTCTCTCTCTCTTACATACCGGTGTGCCTTGTAGATCAGTAACCTCTATATTGACAGATTTCTAACCGGAAGATGCGAAATAATTCTATATACTATGCTTTGACTTCTCAATATCGGTATTTTTTTTTGCTAGTCTTAAGTTGTGAAGCTTTTTGGTCGACTGTCCTTCGTGTTTAATGATAATAATGATGATGATGATGATGTTTCTTCTCTCCCCCCTCCTTCTCTTTTCTCCTCCTCCTTTTCTCCTCGCCCTCCTTCTCTTCTCTCTTTCCCCGTCCTCATTTATCCATCTCCCCCTACTCCTACTCTTTCCTCCTCCTCCTTTTCTCCTCACCTTCCTTCTCTTTTCTCCTTCTCCCCCTACTCCTCTTCACCTCCTCGTCCTTTCTCCTCCTCCCCCTACTCCTCTTTCCTCCTCCTCCTCCTCCTCCTCTTCCCCCCCTTACTCCTCTTTCCTCCTCCTCCTCCTCATCATCATCATCATCATCATCACTCACACTAATATATGGGTTGGGATGGATTCAGAAACAAGGAAAACAAAAGCAGGAAAACTATCATGAGAGTACCCAGCCAAAATGCACCATACATCTGTTCGTTAGATGACCATTCCTTGTAATAGTTTTAGTAGTAATAATTGTACTACTACTACTACGGTACTACTGCTATTACTGCTGCTGACTACTACTACTACTACTGCTATTACTAACTACTACTATTACTGCTAACTACTACTACTACTACTGTACTGCAGCAACTACTTTACTACTACTACTATTACTAACTACTACAATTACTGCTAACTGCCACTATTTCTACCATTCCTGCTACTACTACTACTACTATTACTACTACTGCAGCAGCATTAGTACTACCATACAGCGGGATAATGGCACATTTATACTGCATTAATAATTATTGTCACGGAAATAACGTGGGATTTGCTTCAGTTGATAGGTATATGCATGGTGAAATTATATGGTGAAAACAGTTCCTGCACAAAATAATTACTTCCCTGATACATAGAGAGAAGTGAAGTCAGTGAATGTACAGTGAGGCTGGATGAGAAGGAAATGGAAATTGTGAGTGCGTTTAAGTACCTGGGTAGTGTGATGAATAAGGATGGATGCTTGGAGGGTGAAGTGCTTGAAAGGGTACAGCAGGGAAGAAAGGTTGCTGGTTCCTTGAAAGCAGTGATAAGAAACAGGGAAGTGAGCATGGAAGTGAAAAAGTTACTACATGACAGTACTGTGATACCAACTCTAACGTATGGAAGTGAAGCTTGGACGTTGTTGGAAGGACACAAGAGAGCAGTGGAAATGAGTTATTTAAGAGGAGCCTGTGGAGTCACATGGAGAGACAGGCTGACAAATGGGGAAGTGAAGGAGCGTTGTGGTGTGGATGTGGATGTGATAGGAAGCGTTAGGAGAAACACACTGGGGTGGTTTGGACATGTGGAGAGGATGGAGAGTGAGACTGACGAGGAGAGTGTATGTGAGTGAGATGGAAGGGGGGAGAGGGAGGGGAGGCCAAGGATGAGATGGAGGGATGGAGTGGAGAGGTATATGAGAGGGGGGTGTGAGCTGGGAGCAGGGCAGTGAAATGGCGGGGGACAGGGCGACATGGAGGCAATTTGTTTGTGGCCACCCCTTACGGGATTAAGGAGTCTGGCAATAGATAGATAGATACCGTACATGGCTGAATTATACACTGCTGAGAAGAAAACAGTGTGAGATACGGTAATATATATATAAAAAAATCATACCGTACACTGCTGAGAACAGAACGTTGGGAAATATTAGGAAATAATTTAGTGTTCACAGATTCAGTGTTAAATCTAATGAGAATGTATTGACAACACCAGAGAGGAGAAACTATATCGTACAAAGACACCCCTGACACCAAAAATATCTTTCAATAGTCCTCCCCTTCACAAACTCACCTTTCTACATCAGTTTTCCCTTCACAAACTCACTTTTTCCTCTTTTCCCTTCACATTTTTTTTTTTTTCACAAACTCACTTTTCTCTCGGTGTTTTCCCTTCACAAACACACTTCTCTCTTTTTTTCCCCTTCACAAACTCACTTCTCTCTTTTCCCTTCACAAATTCACTTTTCTCTTTTCCCTTCACAAACTCACTTTCTCTCTGTTTTCCCTTCACAAACTCACTTTCTCTCTGTTTTCCCCTTCACAAACTCACTTTTCTCTCTCTTTTCCCCTTCACAAACTCACTTTTCTCTCTCCCCTTCACAAACTCATTTTTCTCTCTTCCCTTCACAGACTCACTTTTCCCTCTTTTCCCTTCACAAACTCACTTTCCTCTATCAATTTCCCTTTACAAACTCACTTTTCTCTGTGTTTTCCCTTCACAAACTCATTTTTCTCTCTTCCCTTCACAAACTCACTTTTCTCTCTCTTTTCCCTTCACAAACTCACTTTTCTCTCCTTTCCCTTCACAAACTCACTTTTCTCTCCTTTCCCTTCACAAACTCACTTTCTCTCTGTTTCCCTTTCACAAACTCACTTTTCTCTCTCTTTTCCCTTCACAAACTCACTTTCCTCTATCAATTTCCCTTCACAAACTCACTTTCTCTCTGTTTCCCCTTCACAAACTCACTTTCTCTCTGTTTTCCCTTCACAAACTCACTTTTCTCTATCAATTTCCCTTCACAAACTCACTTTCCTCTCTCTTTTCCCTTCACAAACTCACTTTCCTCTCTCTTTTCTCTTCACAAACTCACTTTTCCCTGTTTTCCCTTCACAAACTCACTTTTCTCTATCAGTTTCCCTTTCACAAACTGACTTCTCTTAATTTCAAAGCAGTCTGCACTGTAGGTGTGACTCCAGGGACCTTAAGCTCATTGGAAGTCAGAAAACCATGCTGCACTTTATGTTATTATATATAGTTTACGAAAAATGACCATCCCATGCAGTGTACTTTGAGGAAATTGGAAGGAATTTGAGTGAAAAGTGGAGGGACTGCAAGAAAATGTTCTGGAAAGAGGTGAAGAGAGTAAGACAGGGAGGGGAGGCCGAGGATGAGATGGAGGGATGGGGTGGAGAGGTATATGAGAGAGGGGTGTGTGAGTTGGGAGCAGGGCAGTGAAATGGCGGGGGACAGGGCGACGTGGAGGCGATTTGTTTGTGGCTACCCCGTACGGGATGGAGGCGTCTGGCAATAGATAGATAGATAATTTTGTTTAACACCAGTATAACGGCCAAACCACTATACAGTACAGGTGTTAGGTCATTTGGCGATATGCAGTGAAAATCCTGTCTCTACCAGTGCGTGTTTAAGATGGTTCGATTTTTCCCCCTATGTATGCGTCAAAGTCTGGGTATATATTTATGTCTGTGGCTCTACATGCCATATAAACCTGTCTTCAAAGCTGTAAAGTCACGTGAATACCTCAGCATATCTATCTGTCAGTCCATCTATAGCCAGACGCCTTCTCCATAAGGGTTGGCCACAAGCAAATCGCCTTCATGTTGCCCTGTCCCCTGCCATTTCGCTGCCCTCCCCCCGGCTCAAACACCCCTCTCATATACCTCCACACTCCATCCCTCCATCTCATCCTTGGTTTCCCTTTCCCTCCACCTCAATCGCATTCACTCTCCTTGTTCGTCTCACACTCCATCCTTTCCACATGGCCAAACCACCTCAGTGTGTTTCTCCTAACGCATTCTATCACATCCACACCACAACGCTCCTTCACTTCCTTATTTGTCAGTCTGTCTCTCCGGTCAAACCACCTCAGTGTATTTCTCCTAACGCTTCCTATCACATCCATATCCACACCACAACGCTCCTTCACTTCCCCATTTGTCAGTCTGTCTCTCCATCCTCTCCACATGGCCAAACCACCTCAGTGTATTTCTCCTAACGCTTCCTATCACATCCACATCCACACCACAACTCTCCTTCACTTCCTCATTTGTCAGTCTGTCTCTCCATCCTCTCCACATGGCCAAACCACCTCAGTGTGTTTCTCCTAACGCTTCCTATCACATCCACATCCACACCACAACGCTCCTTCACTTCCTCATTTGTCAGTCTGTCTCTCCATCCTCTCCACATGGCCAAACCACCTCAGTGTGTTTCTCCTAACGCTTCCTATCACATCCACACCACAACGCTCCTTCACTTCCTCATTTGTCAGTCTGTCTCTCCATGCAACTCCACATGCTGCTTTCTGATAACTCATTTCCACTGCTCTCACTCTATAACCTCTTCCAACTCAGTTGATGGCCAGTTGTCCTCCTGTTGAAGGGTCGATTTGACTAGTAATCAAGGAGACTCATTCCTACCTTATAACTGGGGCTCAGCAAATTTCATGCAACCGGGATTTACTGTTTAATTTATGGGAGTCAGTACCGTAAATGAATGACTGACTGGCTAAGAGGGTGTATGTAGGTGAGGAGGAGGGAGGGGTAGACCGAGGATGAGGTGGAGGGATGGAGTTGAGAGGTACCGTACATGAGGGAGGGGGGGAGTGAGTTGGGCAGAGGGTAGTCAAATGGTGGGTGACAGAGCGACTTGGAGGCGTTTTGTCTGCGGCCACCCTTTGCGGGATTAGGGCGTCGGGCTACAGACAGATAGATAGATAGTACCGTAATTTCTGTATGGTGAAAATAGACTGGGTATATTTGCAGTATTTATTTTTCAGTCATATATTTTTTCAGTCATGCCTTTTTTTCCTACTTTTTTCCAGTCATGTATTTTTCATATATATATTTCTCAGTATTTTTTTGTCATATTTTTGTATTTTTTTTTTTCCCAGTCATGTATTTTTTTTTTATATATTTCAGTATTTTTTTTCTGTCGTATATTTTCATTGTTGTGTTTTTCCCAGTCATGTATTTTTATATATATATATTTTTTTTTTGTATATTGTCATTTTTGTGTTTTTCCCTGTCGTATTTTTTTTTTTATATATATTTCAGTATTTTTTCTGCCGTATATTTTCATTTTTTGCTTTTTTTCCAGTCATGTATTTCTTTTCATTCATGCATATACACATTCATAATACATACAGTATGCTGGAGAAACACACATTACACGTCTGCGCGTTGAATTCAGTCGGCTTAGCTTTTATCACGCCGTGGTTTAGTGGTAACAGTGCCCGACTTCTATCTCGATGTCCCGGGTTCGATTCCTGGCTGAAGCGGTTAAAAATTTTCCATATGGTATAGTGTTTGTGTATGTATATCCCACTGAGAGCCTTATTCTGTAATACTTTTGTTTAAATTGCCATGACACGACTTTTATAACCTGTAATATTACTCACAGGTCTTGGAAATATGTATTAGATAGACAGAGTGATAGATAGATGGATGGACGGAGAGACGGATGGATGGATAGATAGGTAGATAGATACAGTATATATAAAGTGAAAAGATGAAAGCATGAAATCAGAAATACTCTTTATATTCAGTACTTCAGTAACTTATTATTATTTTTTTTTAATAATATTTTCTTTCAGCCACATGTTAGTACCACATTCTATATAACACCACATTATGAGTACTAACCATGAATTTGTAGCCATTTATAAACATACTGATCCTAAAACTACCTCCCATTACATGTATATAAACCCCCTCCCCTTCTATCCCCTCAATGTCTGTATACACTGTCCATTCATAAAACAAACACCAGTGTCCCTCCCTTCCCCATACCAGCGACATACATAGAAATGGGTGTCAAGTGAGGAGGATGGTTAGGGAGGGGTTTGTGTGTGTGTGTGTCATTTCCTACATGTGTGTGTGTGTGTTTGTGTTCATGGGAGTGTGTGTGTGTTCATATGTGTGTGTGTGCATGGGTTTGTGTATGTGTTCGTGTGTGTGTGCATGGGTTTGTGTATGTGTTCGTGTGTTTGTTCATGGGATTGTGTGTGTGGTCATGTGTGTCTGTTTGTGTGTGTTCATGGGTTTGTGTATGTGTTCGTGTGTGTGTGTGTTCATGGGCGTGTGTGTGTATTCATGTGTTTGTGTGTGTGTGATTGTGAATTTTACACACACCTTTGTGGGGGTCCATGCTTGATATGCGTTTACCATCCCTTCACTCGATGCAGTGTGTGAGGAACAAGGCAAATAGTTTCATTTTACTTACGAAATAATGTACTTCGCTGGGTGGTAACCATATAATTATGAAATGGACACCTGGTGGTCTAGTGGATTCAGGTGCTTGAACCGGATGTTACCTGTAAGGATTTAATTAAAGGTACAGTATGCTAGGATATTACGGAACTGGTGAAGGCATTTTAGGGTAGGGCAGTAGGGTATGATAGGGTAAGGTAGGGTAGAGGAGAATTTCTCTCTCTCTCTCTCTCTCTCTCTCTCTCTCTCTCCATTGTAGGGTAGGACAAAGTAGGGTATGATAGGGTAAGGTAGGGGAGGGCAGGGTTCTTCCCCCCCCCCTCTCTCTCTCTCTCTCTCTCTCTCTCTCAGGAAGAAAATCAGGGCAGGGAAGGTAGGGTAGGACTGAACAGAGAAATTCACGGTAGTCCAGGGCAGGGATGGGCAAGAAGAATCAGTGTGTGTGTGTGTGTGTGTGTGAGGGGCAGGATAGAAGAGGGTAGGGTAGGGTAGGATAATCTTAGGGAAGGTAGGGTGCCAGTAGAAGTATTAGGTAGAGTTAGGTAGGGTCCCGGTAGAAGTGTTGAGAAGAATAGGGTAGAATAATAGGTAGGGTAGGGTTAGGGTAGGCAGGGCAAAAGAGGGTAGTGTAGGGTAGGGTAGGATAATCTTAGGGAAGGTAGGGTGCCAGTAGAGAAGTGTTAGGTAGGGTCCCGGTAGAAGTGTTGGGTAGAATAATAGGTAGGGTAGGGTTATATGAGAAGGTAGGGTAGTGTTGGGTAGATTAAGGTAAGAAGGGATAGGGTGAGAAGAATCGGATGGGAGGTAGGGTAGGATAGGGCGGGGCAGGGAGGAGAGAGGGATAGAAGAAGGAGACTTTATGGTGGAGAGAAACACGGTTGAGGATGCATGGAGGAGGGAGATAAGGAAGGCTTTGAGAGATGGAGGGAAGGCAGGAAGGAAGGGAGAAGTAGATGGAGTGGAATGAGCGAGGTGAGGAACAAAGGATGGAAATAGGAAAGGGAAGGGAAGGAGAAGAGAAGAAATATGAAGGAAAGAAGGAAATGAGTTAGAGGCTGAGGGACTGGGAGGAAAGAAGGAAGGATGGGAGGGAGGAAAGGGAGAGGGAGAGGGGAGGGGAGAAATGAAGGCTTGAGGGGATAGGGAAGGAGGAAAGGAGAGAAAATTTGGTTAGGAAAGGAGACAGAAGGGGAAGGAGGGAAGGAAAGAAGAGAGATGAGGGAGAGGGAGGGAAGGAAAAGAGAGAATGGGGAGGGGAGAGGGTAAGGAGGGAGGGAGAGGGAGTGAGGAGGGAAAGAAAGGAGAGAGACGGTGGGGTAGGGGAGGAAGGAAAGAAGTACGGGTAGGAGAGGGGAGGTGGTATGGAGAAAATGGATAGAAATGGTGGGGGGGATTGGGTACGGAGGGAGGAAAAGGGGAGAGATGGAGGAAGGGAGGAAAAGGGGAGAGATGGAGGGAGGGAGGAAAAGGGGAGAGATGGAGGGAGGGAGGAAAAGGGGAGAGATGGAGGGAGGGAGGAAAAGAGGAGAGATGGAGGGAGGGAGGAAAAGAGGAGAGATGGAGGGAGGGAGGAAAAGGGGAGAGATGGAGGGAGGAAAGGAATGGGGAGAGATGGAGGGAGAGGAGGTAAGGAGTGAAGGAGAAACATTTGCATTTCCAAAGATATTGGAAGGAACACCCTTGTGATGGTATTGTTGTCTCCCTCCGTCCGTCCCTCCCTTCTCCCCTGCCTTTCCCTCCCTTCTCCTCCCCTGCCTCCTCCCGTGCCTCCCTTCCTGCCGTACTCCATCCTCACTTCTCGCTGTTTCACCCTTCCTCACCCCTCAGCCTCCCTCCCTCCCTTCCTTCCTTCCTTCCTTCCTTCCTTCCTTCCTCTCATGTTTCTTTCTCCATCGCCTCACCCTTCCTACCCTTCCTTCTTTCTTGTGTTACCTCTTCCCTGCTTCATCATTTCCCTTCCTTACCCTTCCCTTCCTCACCCTTCCTTTGTCTTACCCCTCTCTTCCTCACCCTTCCTTTGCCTTACCCCTCTCTTCCTCACCCTTCCCCTCCTCACCCTTCCCCTCCTCACCCTTCCCTTCCTTACCCTTCCTTTGCCTTAACCTTCCCTTCATCACCCTTCCCTTCCTCACTGTTAACCTTCCCTTCATCACCCTTCCCTTCCTCACCCTTCCCTTCCTCACTGTTAACCTTCCCTTCCTCACCCTTCCCTTCCTCACTGTTAACCTTCCCTTCATCACCCTTCCCCTCCTCACCCTTCCCTTCCTTTGCCTTAACCTTCCCTTCATCACCCTTCCCTTCCTCACTGTTAACCTTCCCTTCATCACCCTTCCCTTCCTCACTGTTAACCTTCCCTTCCTCACCCTTCCCTTCCTCACTGTTAACCTTCCCTTCCTCACCCTTCCCTTCCTCACCCTTCCCTTCCTTACCCTTCCTCACTCTTAACCTTCCCTTCCCCACTCTTCCCTTCCCCACCCCTCCCTTCCTCACCCTTCCCTATCTTACCCATACCTTTAAGGACTTTGGGAGAGGAGGACACAAGATACAGAAGTAGGTACAGAAAATGGTGGTATGGTAGTGGGAAGGTTAGGATAGATATAGCACAGGCGGTGACACAGAAGGTGGTGGTAGTAGACAGTGGTATGGCTGGATAGATAAAAGGCTCAGAAGAGAGAGAGAACAATAAGGTGAAACAGGCAAAATAAATCGCTAAGGAAAAGGTACAAAGCAGCGTCCTTAGCTGAAGAGAAAGCAGATCTTTGTCACAACCACAGAGTTCCCTACGTAAGTCTCCCCTGCCCTACCCTTCCTTCCTTTCTTCCTTCCCTCCCTTTCTCCCTCTTTTCCTTCCTACCTTCCTCTCTCCCACTTTCTTTCTTCCTTCCTTTCCCTTCTTTTTATTCTTCCTCCCTTTACTCTTTTTTCTTTATCACGTCTTTCCTTCCTTCTTTCTCTCTCTTCTTCCTCTCCTTCTTATTCATTCTTCCTTCTTTGTCCTTTTTTCCTTCATTTCATCACGTCTTTCCTGTATTCCTGCCTAACCTATCCTTCTGCTCTCTTTCCCTCTCTCTGCCCCTTCTTTCCTTCTTTCTGCCTCTCCTTTCCTTCTTTCTGCCTATCCTTTCCTTCTTTCCTTCACCCTTCGCGTCCTTCCTTTTTCCCTCCTTCATTTTCTTCCCATTTTCCCCACACGTCCCAACCTAACCCCTATCCTACCTCTTTCCCCTACCTAGCCGATCCCTACCTCATTCCCCTTCCCTCTTCTGCCTCACCCCAGCCCTGCCTCACCCATCTCTTCCTCAATTTCTCTTCCCTCTTCTGTCTTACCCCATTCCCTGCCTCACCCATCTCTTCCTCAATTCCTCTTCTTCTGCCGTACCCCATTCCCTGCCTCACCCATCTCTTCCTCAGTTCCTCCTCCTTCTTCTGCCTTACCCCATTCCCTGCCTCACGTCAACCCTGCCTCACCCATTCTCTGCCTCTCGCCTCTCTGCCTTATCCTGCCTAGTATCATCCTTGCCTCCTCTCCGCCTGTCACCGCTTTTCCTGTCAAACTCAGTCATCCTTACCTAACCCAACATACTCCCCCCCCCCTCTCTCTCTCTCTCTCTGTAATATGTTTATCCGTCTGTGTATAGTCTCTCTCTCTCTCTCTCTCTCTCTCTCACACACACACACACACACACACACACACACACACAATCCCCCCTTTCAAGACACCAGCAAAACCAACTGACATGCTAGCCACGAAACAGCCATGTGTGTGTGTGTGTGTGTGTACCTGGGAATCAAAAACCCTCCACGCCTTGGTAAATAAAGACGATTTTTTGGGCGACAAGACGAGAAAGTGTCCTGAGGGAAGCGTCTTGGTATGGAATTTCGATTTACTTGTGATGGAGTGCTTGGTGAGGGAAAAAAGTGAGAGAGAGAGAGAGAGAGAGAATGATAAACTCAGGAACCTCTTCAGTTATGAGAGAGAGAGAGAGAGAATGATAAACTCAGGAACCTCTTCAGTTATGAGAGAGAGAGAGAGAATGATAAACTCAGGAACCTCTTCAGTTATGAGAGAGAGAGAGAGAGAGAGAGAATGATAAACTCAGGAACCTCTTCAGTTATGAGAGAGAGAGAGAGAATGATAAACTCAGGAACCTCTTCAGTTATGAGAGAGAGAATGATAAACTCAGGAACCTCTTCAGTTATGAGAGAGAGAGAAAGAATGATAAACTCAGGAACCCTTTCAGTTATGAGAGAGAGAGAGAATGATAAACTCAGGAACCTCTTCAATTGTGTGTGAGAGAGAGAGAGAGAATGATAAACTCAGGAACCTCTTCAGTTATGAGAGAGAGAGAGAGAGAGAATGATAAACTCAGGAACCCCTTCAGTTATGAGAGAGAGAGAGAATGATAAACTCAGGAACCTTTTCAGTTATGAGAGAGAGAGAGAATGATAAACTCAGGAACTTCTTCAATTATGAGAGAGAGAGAGAATGATAAACTCAGGAACTTCTTCAATTATGAGAGAGAGGGGGAGAGAGAGAGAATGATAAACTCAGGAACCTCTTCAGTTATGAGAGAGAGAGAGAATGATAAACTCAGGAACTTCTTCAATTATGAGAGAGAGAGAGAATGATAAACTCAGGAACCTCTTCAGTTGTGTGAGAGAGAGAGAGAGAGAGAGAGAGAGAGAGAGAATGATAAACTCAGGAACCTCTTCAATTGTGTGTGTGTGTGTGAGAGAGAGAGAGAGAGAGAGAGAGAGAGAAAGGATAAACTCAGGAACCTCTTCAGTTGTGTGTGAGAGAGAGAGAGAGAGAGAGAGAGAGAGAGAGAGAGAAGGATAAACTCAGGAACTGTCCACCAAAGTAAGTTTTTTTTTTTTTTTTTTTTTCGTCTCCTTACAGCGTCCTTTTCTTAATATCCATTATAACTATCTTTATCAAAATAATATTACTCTGATTTTGCTTTCTGTTCGATTCTTTAAACCTTACAAATGTTTCAGACTCAACCTTTGTTTCCTTCTTTTTCCCCATTATAGAAGCAGGATAGGATGAAACCTGGAAAGTCAAGTACGTGCAGTAAAGAGTAGAGTTATTATTAAAAGAGAGAGAGAGAGAGAGAGAGAGAGAGAGAGAGAGAGAGAGAGAGAGAGAGCAATGATGGAAGAGAGAGTGGACAGAGGTGGTGTCAAGAGGAGAGGGAGAGAAGGGGAGAGAGTAGGAGAGGAGAGAGGCGGAGGGAGGGGAGTGGGAGAGAGGAGGGTAGGAGATAAGGGGAAAGGAGAGAGGCGGAGGGAGGGAAGGGGGAGAGAGTTGGGGAGGAGGGGAGAGGAGATATGAGGGGAGGGTGGAGTGAGAGGAGAGATGAGGGGAGGATGGAGGAGATGAGAGGAGAGAGTAGGGGAGGAGAGGAAAGAATCGGAGGGGGAGGGGAGAGGGGAGGAAGGAGTGAGTGGGGGAGGGGAGGAGGGAGACATAGATTGAAGTGGGTGAAAATGAAGAGTGATTGAGGAAGGGGATCAGAGGGAGGAGGGGAAGGGGAAGGAAGAGGAGGAAAAAAAAGTGAGAGAGAGAATAACTATGCGGAAAGGGAGGAGGAGGGAAAAAAGGGGGGGAGGAGAGAGACGAGGAGAGGGCGTGGTAGACTGAGAAGGAAATGGTGATTGAGAGGGGAGGGGGAGGAATATGAAAGAGTGTAGAGGAGACGATAGAGGAAACGAGAGAGAGAGAGAGAGAGAGAGAGAGTGTTACATAGATACATAAACCATACAAAACATTCCTTTTTTTTATTTTCATTTTTGTGTAGCCTAAATAACTATCCATCTATAGCCCGACGCCCTAATCCTGCAAAGGGTGGCCGTAGACAAAACGCCTCCAAGTCGCTCTGTCACCCACCTTTTGACTGCCCTCTCCGCAGCTCACTCCCCCCTCC
Source organism: Coenobita brevimanus (assembly GCF_032717465.1). Lineage (NCBI taxonomy): Eukaryota > Metazoa > Arthropoda > Malacostraca > Decapoda > Coenobitidae > Coenobita > Coenobita brevimanus. The sequence goes on from NC_136964.1 coordinate 6,988,112, forward strand.
CTCATATACCCCTCAACTCCATCCCTCCACCTCATCCTCGGTCTACCCTTTCCCTCTCCATCCCTCCACTTCTCCTACATACACCCTCTTATTCTATCTATCTATCTATTGCCGGACACCATAATCCCGTAAAGGGTGGCCATTTGACACTGAGTTAGTTGTTTTACAGGAAGGGGCACCATCCCTCCACCAACCCACTTGTTGACACGTAGGGAGCACGTATGGTTTGGTTATATGGTTACCACCCAGCGTTGTAAATGGTTTCTTGGCTTACCCTCTTATTCAGTACATATATATCAGTATTTAAAAGTTACATAGACCCTCCAGATCGTGAGGTCCCTGTGGTGTGAGTCCGCGTCAATACTGCCTGAAAAACATGAATTATTTAAGTTCTAGGGAAGGTTGTGTTTAGGCGCTTGGTGGTCTGGTGGTTATGGCGCCCCGGTCAGAGTGACGGCCTTGCATACCGTAGGTTCGATCCCTAAATGGCGGTGATGATAAGTACTACCGGTATTATGACGTCCGCCTTGGAGGTTGTTTTCACCCCTGTTTGTTTGTTGGTTTGTTTGTGAGCAAGATTACACAAAAACTACCGGACGGATTTCCACGAAGCTTGGTGGAAGAATGGGCCTTGGCGCTGAGTCGTCTCCATTACATTTTGGTGCGGATCCACGATTTGCTTTTTCACTTTCTTTAACATTGCGAGGTAAGGCGTTTTTCGACATTTTGGAGGCGATTTGTTTGTGGCCACCCCGTACGGGATTGAGGCGTCTGGCAATAGATAGATAGATAGACGTAAAATTTTTCAGTGAATATTGCATGGATCTTGATGAAAAAAAAAATCAGGAATATTTAGGATGTTGGTGTCTACGAATGTGTACAGTTTGGCGCGGATCCATGTAAAATTTCGGATCTGGCGGATTAATATGCCTTTATATGGGGGTAGTCTTTTTCCTGCTGCATTTTGGGCCTTGGAGGTATGCGCTCTGCTAAGTGCCATTCTAGTTATTATTATTATTATTATTATTTCCTTTCTTTTTAGCAGGTGGATTTTTTGTGTGCACATCTCTCTGTCTGTTTAAGCTTACCAGTTCATAGCCTTGACCGAAACACTTCATTCTTTCCAGGTAGGTAGCTGTGAGGTGGGTTCAGGATTCCAGGGGCTTGAAGTGGTGAGTAAATGAGTGTGTGGCCCATCTTTATTAGGTATGTTCATTATTTATTACATTTTTGCTTTTTCTTTTATAAATGGGGCCTACCTCACTCTGTCTGTTAGGGAAATAAAATAGGATGGTGGTGGTGATGGTGATGATACTGGTGGTGGTGGTGGTGGTGATGATACTGGTGGTGGTGGTGGTGGTGGTGATGATACTGGTGGTGGTGGTGGTGATGATACTGGTCGTGGTGGTGGTGGTGGTGATGATGATGATGATGGTGGTGGTGATGATGATGATGATGGTGGTGGTGATGATGATGATGGTGGTGGTGGTGATGGTGGTGGTGATGATGCTGGTGGTGATTGCGATGATGATGATGGTGGTGGTGGTGGTTGCGATGATGGTGGTGATGATGGTGTGGTGATGATGATGATGCTGGTGGTGGTGGAGGTGATGGTGGTGGTGGTGGTGGAGGTGATGGTGGTGGGGGGGGTCATGATGATGGTGGTTGTGATGGTGGTAGTGGTGGGGGTGGTAAATATGGTGATGATGATGATGGTTTTGATGATGACGTGGACAGGTAAAAAAAAAAAACGCATTGATGACGATGATGATGATGATAATGATGATTGTCAGGTTCGAATTTAAAAGGTTTGGATAAAGGATATTAACCAAACGTATAAAAAATAAATCGCAAAGGAGGAGGTGCTAGGCAGCTTCCTTCGCCAACGAGAATACGGAGGAGGAGGAAGAGTAGGAGGAGAAGGAAAAAAAGAAGAGGAGGAAGAGAAAGAGGAGAAGGAAAAAGAAGAAAGGAAGAGGAGAAGAAGAAGAAGGTAGAGGAGAAGGCGAAAGTGAATGAGGAGGAGGATGTGAATGTAAACCCAGTCGACCGCAGGTAAAAATTATCCCCCTCCTGTTGTCCACCATCCCTCTTTCGGTGGATAGGGAGGGAGCAGAGGGAATTGTATTTATAGCCGGGCAGCTCCTCCGTCCGTTTGTATCAGTGCCACCACGTGAAGGCGTCCCTCTCCGGCAGTAAAGGGAACTTGTGTTGTTATGAAGGGAAGAAGGATTTACTTATTTGGAAGTTCGTTTATACCCTCTCTCTCTCTCTCTCTCTCTCTCTCTCTCTCTCTCTCTCTCTCTCTCAGCAACGTCTATAGAGTGATGAGTGGATGGATGTATAGCCTTTTTCCTTGAGCCACTTTCCCTGATAGATTTTCTTAATTATTTTTTCCCCTTTTCCTGTATCTAAAGCCTTCCATAGATTTGATAGGTGTAGGGTGATGATGATGATGGTGCTGGTGGTGATGATGTTGCTGTGGGGAAAATGGGGTTAAGGTGGTGATAGTGATGGTGGTGGTGGTGATGTTAATGTAAGGAAGATGTGGTTAAGATGGTACTTTGATGATGGTGGTGTTGGTGATGATGATGATGAGGATTGTGTTGGTAGTGATGTTAATGTAAGGAAAATGGGGTTATGATGGTACTTGTGGTGGTGATGATGATGGTAATACATTTAGTGATGGTGGTGATGATGAGGAGGATTGTGTTGGTGATGATGTTAATGTAAGGAAAATGGTTAAGGTGGTGGTGATGATGATGATGTTGATGGTGGTGGTGGTGGTGATGATGACGATCGTGTTACTGATGATGTTATTGTAAGGAAAATGGTGGTGGTGGTGGTGATGATGATCAATGTACTGGTGTGGGTGATGATGATGTTGGTGATGATAATGATGAGGATTGTGTTGGTGGTGATGGTGATGATGATGCTAGTATATAGAGATTGTGGTGGTGGTGATGATGATGATTGTGTTAGTGATGTTATTGTAAAAAAATGGGTAAGATGTTAGTTGAGGTGGTGGTGGTGATGATGAATATGCTGGTGTGGGTGATGGTGGTAGTGATGATGATGAATATGCTGGTGTGGGTGATGGTGATGATGATGAACATGCTGGTGTGGTTGATGGTGATGATGATGACTGTGCTGGTGTGGGTGATGATGGTAGTGATGATGATGATGATGATTATTGTGTTGTTGGGGTAATAATAAGGATAGTGATGATGATGGTGGTGATAATTAGTTTGCTATTGGCGTGAAAATAAGAGTGATGATGGTAATGAATTCGATAATGATGGTAGTGATGTGTTGAGAATGATGATGATAGTGATGATTGATGTGATGAAAATACAGGCAGTGATGTTGATAGTGATGATGGTGGTGATTATGATGGTGATAATAGTGATGTGTAGTGAGGATGATTGTGGTGATAATGATAGTGACGATTGATATGAAAATAGGCGGTGATGATGATGATGATGATGATGATGGTGGTGGTGGTGATGATAATAATGACAGTGATAATGGTAATGATGGTCTATTTATCTATCTATTGCCAGACGCCTCAATCCCGTTTGGGGTGGCCACAAACAAATCGCCTCCAAGTCGCCCTGTCCCCCGCCATTTCACTGCCCTGATGGTGATAATGTTTTTTTTTTTTTTTATCATGATGCTAATAGTAATACAAAAATAATATTGAAAAAAAAAAACACTAAAAAAAGCCTTGAAAAATGTTCCTAATCTTCTGTCTATAATATGATTGGAGTGGCTGAGAGAGAGAGAGAGAGAGAGAGATTTATCCACATACATGACATATACATTCATACGTGTAGATGAAAGGATAGATGGTCAGATAGATACATTGAGAGAGAGAGAGAGAGAGGGAGGGACGGAGGGGGGGGGAGAAGACAGAAAATGAAAAAGGAGAAAAAGTGATGAAGAAGGGGGGAAGGCAGACAGAAAATGAGCAAGGGCAGTGCGAGAGAGACAGACAGACACAGAGGGGCGGGGAAAGGTTGAGAAAATGGGAGAGAGAGAGAATACCAGACAGGAGAGAAGAGAGAGAGAGAGAGAGACTAGCTACACTGAACAATATTTGCTTGTTCGAGTTAATAGGCAGACTTACTCTCTAATTACAGAAGTTTAAGAACGTTAGTGAGGCAGAGAATGTGTGTATTTATCTGTGTGTGTGTGTGTGTGTGTGTGTGTGTGTGTGTGTGTGTAAGTTAGACATAGAATGAGAATGTAACTACAGATTAAAGTGTGTGTATGTATTTATCTGTGTGTGTGTGTGTGTGTGTGTGTGTAAGTTAGACATAGAATGAGAATGTAACTACAAATTAAAGTGTGTGTATGTATTTATCTGTGTGTGTTTGTTTGTTTGTTTGTGTGTGTGTGTGTGTGTGTGTGTGTGTGTGTGTAAGTTAGACAGACTGAGAATGTAACTACAGATTAAAGTGTGTGTATGTATTTATCTGTGTGTGTGTGTGTGTGTGTGTTTGTTTGTGTGTGTGTGTGTGTGTGTGTGTGTAAGTTAGACATACAATGAGAATGTAACTACAAATTAAAGTGTGTATGTATTTATCTGTGTGTGTGTGTGTGTGTGTGTGTGTGTGTGTGTGTGTGTGTGTGTGTGTAAGACAGGCAGACAGATAGAATGAGAATATGACTGAAGAAAATAAAGTTGTGTGTGTGAGAGAGAGGTATGCAAGGAGAAGGGGAGGGGGGTGGAATGGAGCAAATGTAATCGAGGAGAGTGTGATAGTACATAGAAGAGACAGACAGATTAACATACTAGTGTTTCTTGAGTGTGAGAGAGAGAATGACAGCAGACTAGTTTTTGTTTCTTTAGATAGATAAATAGATAGGTAGATAGAGAGAGAGATATGATAGTCCAATTCTCCGTCAGTGGGGGTAATTTTAGACGCCTTGTTGTTGAAGTCATGACGCAAAAATGATGCATGAAGGAAGCTAACAAGATTATCTCTCTCTCTCTCTCTCTCTCTCTCTCTCTCTCTCTGTTTGTTGATTTATGTGTTTGTCAGTCATTGTTTATCTCCATATCCGTCTGTCAGTGCGTATTTGCATAGCTAGGTATACATTACTCTCTTATTTTGTACGTAAGATTGGATACATCTCACACTTTGCTAATCTATCTAGCCTATATCTGTCTATCTGCATGTTTATATGTGTGTATATATATTACACACACACACACACACACACACACACACACACACACACACACACAAGCCAGATGGTTTACTGTAACCAGGGAATCCATTTGCTGTCAGGTGGTGAACCAAATTACAGATTGACTCATGGTGGTGTAGTGGGTTTAGGCTCTCAGGCGGATGGGGCCTGTAAGGGTGTAACTTCAAGGAACAGATTGGGTTTATCGATACATACCTCAATGCCTGTCAGGGGCGAGTTAGGTTTGTTTTCTGTATCCTAAATTTCGGGACTGAATGACTAGCCCTGGGCCCATACGCTTCTGTTGGAACAAGAAAGAATTGGATGACAGATAGATAGATAGATAGATAGACTGTGTTGATACTGCCTTCATTGATCCCTCCATCTTAGTCGTTTGTGTGATAGCAAAAAATGTAAGATTTCCGAATTATTTACTAGCTGATCGGGAATTATCATGTTTTTTTTCTCACTAGTCTACTGTAATTCTTCCCTACGGAGCTAGAGAGAGAGAGGAGGTAATACAAAAGGCAAATAATTGGTTCAAAGGAGTGAGGAAGGGAAGTGCAGTGAAAGGGGAGTAAAGAAGTGGAAGAAGAGAGAGAAAGAGTTGAGAGAGAGAGAGAATCAAACCTCAGTAGAAATTATATTGAAAGGAAAACAGATGTGGTACAGAGAATCAATAGTGACTGAAAGAGTGAAGAGAAAAAGAGTAAAAGAGGAAATTTGCATGGGTTATAGAGGGGAAGGGAAGAGGAATAGAGGAGAGGAGAGGGGAGAAGAGAGAGAAGACGAGGAGAGAGAGAATAGAAGAGAGGAGAAGAGGAAGTAAAGAGGGGGAAGGATGGAGGAGACGCGGAAGAGGTACGAGGATAAGAGGAAAAAGAAGAGAAGAACTGAGAGAAGAGGAAGAGGAGAAGAAGAGGCAAGACAAATAAGAAGAAAGGAGGGGAAATGAGGGAGAAGAAAGGAAAGGAGACGAGGAAGAAGAAAGAGTAGTAAAAGAGAGAGAAGATGAAGAGGAGAGGGAGAAGAGAGTGCAAGAGAAGAGAAGAGGAATTAGAGGGAATGAAGTGAGGTGGTGATTATACTGAGAGAGAGAGGAACTTACTAAACTGGATTACGTCGTTTAAGTCTCTCTAATACACTTCTGTTTAGCCCAAGAGCTATCTCAAACATTACTAGGTCAGTCTCTATCGAAGTTCATACATAATCCAAGATCTTTTTGGTTGTAGTGGTTGTGATGGTGGTGGTTGTGGTGGATGTGGTAGTAGTGGTGGTTGTGATTGTTGATGGTGGTGGTGATGGTTGTGGTATTCGTAGTTGTGGTGGTAGTTGTGGTGATGGTGGTGTTGTGATAGTGTTAATGGTGGTGGTGATGGTTGTGGTTGTGGTAGTTGTGGTGATGGTGGTTTTTGTTGTGGTGGTGATGGTTGTGGTATTCGTAGTTATGGTGGTGGTTGTGGTAGTTTTAGTGGTGGTGGTGGTATTGGTGGTGGAGGTAGGTGTAATGGTAGCTGATTGTGGTAGTTTTAGTGATGGTGGTGGTGGTATTCCCAGTTGTGGTGGTGATTGTGGTAGTTTTAGTGGTGGATGTGGTATTGGTGGTGGAGGTAGGTGTAATGGTAACTGCAATGCTCTGTCAGTAGTATAATTCTCTCTCACCTTGCAAAGATCCCCAACCCCTTTCTGGTCAGGTGATGGCCAGGTGTACTCAGGTGTCTTCATTGATTTTACCTTCAGTTCTTTCATTTTGTATAGACACAGATTTTCGTCCATTTGCTGTTTACTCTTATTTCTTGCAGCTCAGTGGTGGAATGTGGTGATGGTGGTGGTGGTGGTGGTAGTAGTAGTAGTTGTTGTTGTTGTTGTTGTTGTAATCCAGGTCCATCTGATACGTGAACCCAGTGGACTGCAGGCTTAAGATATCCTCCATTTAGGGGATAGGGAAGCAGCTGAAGGACGTTTGTATAGCCAGGCAGCTTGACCACCGAGTTACAACGACGCCACCACACGAAGGCGTCCCTCTAGCAACAGAATAATCTATCTATCTGTCTATTGCCAGACGCCTTAATCCCTTATACGGGGTGGCCACAAACAAATCGCCTCCACGTCACGCTGTCCCCCGCCATTTCACTGCCCTGTTCCCTTCCCTCATGTACCTCTCCACTCCATCCCTCTTTCTCATCCTTGGCCTCCCCCTCCACCTCACTCACATACACTCCTCGTCAGTCTCTCACTCTCCATCCTCTCCACATGGCCAAACAGAATATGACATTACTAATACCCAACGTCCTTTCCATAGCACTTCTTCGTGACTAGCACCATATTCTGATGTTAATATCTTACAGTTTAACATTCGAGATGGAAAGATGGCAGTTTTATGTCTAGCTAAAGTGAACAGGATATAGTAACCAAGGAGACTCATTCTTTGCCCATAACTAAAGCATCCTCGTCGGTTCAGGAAGCTCCCTAACACCTATTCTTGAGCGATTTATTTTGTTTATTACACTTTAATGTCCTCCAGTGTTTCATAATCCTTTTTTGAGCGATTTATTTTGTTTATTACACCTTAATGTCCTCCAGTGTTACATAAATTCTTCCAATATCGCTATACTTTGCATAAACAACGTTCAGAAGGATATTAACCACCCATATCCTAAAATAAATCGCCAAGGAAGAGGTGTTACGGAGCTTTCTTACCCGACGGGAATACTGGCCTGTCTCCATGGTCCGTATACTCCAAGCTCCCTGACACCGTTTCCTAAGCGATTTATTTTGTTTATCACCCGTTACTGCCTCCGTCTGTTACATAAATCCTTCCAATATCGCCATACTTTGCATAAATACCGTACACAAGGATATCAGCTACTCATATCCAAGAATAAATCGCCAAGGAAGAGGTGTTAGGGAGCGCTCTTACCTGACGCGAATACCGGGCTAAGATAAATACTAAGAAATGTAAAACCGGAAGTAGGTTACATCCGGTCAGCGTTGTACCTGTTGAATGATAACTATTTATACTTTTTATTTTACCATATCTCACGTCCTCCTCCTCTTCCTCCTCCTCTTCTTCCTCTTGCTTTCATCTCTCCCTCTTCCTTCCTCTTCCTGGTTGCATCTCTTTCTCTTTACACCTCCTTCTCCTCCTCTTCCTCTTCCTCCTGCTTTCATCTCTCCCTCTTATATCCTCTTCCTCTTCCTGGTTGCATCTCTCTCTCTCTACACCTCCTCCTCCTCCTCTTCATCTCTCCCTCTTCTCACCTCCTCCTCCTCCTCCTCCACTTCATCTCACCCTCTTCACACATCCTCCTCTTCCTCTTCCTCCTGGTTTCATCTCTCTCTCTTCATACCTCCTCCTCCTCTTCATCATCTCTCTCTCTCTCTCTCTCTCTCTCTCTCTTTCTCACACACACACACACACACACACACACACACACATCTCTCTCTCTCTCTCTCTCTCTCTCTCTCACACACACACACACACACACACACACACACACACACACACACACACACACACACACACACACACACACACACACACACACATGGCCCAGTGTATTAGCTTCAACACTCGGAACAGTCAGGTAGAGAATTGTGTTTGTATCTATGTATTCGAGAGAGAGAGTGAGAAAGAGAGAGAGGGAGAGAGAGAGGAAGAGAGAGAGGGAGGGAGGGAGAGAGAGAGTCATCTTCTCTTTCATCATCATCACCATAAACGTCACCTTTTCTTCGTCTTGTCTTCGTCACAATTTTTCTTCTTTCCTCCTTTCTTTCTCCTCCTCTGTCTTCTCCTTCATCATTATCTTCTCTCATTTTCTCTCCTGTTCCTCCCTCTTTGTCTTCCTTTTTTTCTTCTCCCTTTCCTCCTCCTCCTCCTCCTCCTCCTTTCTCTTCTTTTCCTCTCCTTTTTCCTTTTCTCCTTTCCTCCTTCTCTTGTCATATTCATCTTCTTTTCTTCTTTTTCTCCTCCTCCTCTTCCTTTATCCTCTTTTCTTCTTCTCTTTCTTTTCACCTTTCCTCCTCCTTCGTCTTCTTCATCTTCTTTTCTTTTTTCCCTTTTTCTTTCTCCTCCTTCTCCTTTGTATTCTTCTTCATCTTCTTCTCCTTGATCCTCCTCCTCCTCCTCCTTCTCCTTCATTGTCTTCTTCATCTTTTCTTCTCTGCTCCTTAATTATCTTTTTCTCTCCCTCCTCCTCCTTTCTCTTCCTTTCCTCTCCTCTTCTTCTTCTTCTTATCTACTTCTCTTCCTCCTTTGTAATTTCCTTCATATCATCATCATCATCATTTTCTTCTTTTCCTTTTCTCCCTCATCTTATCCTCCTCCTCCTCCTTTGTCATCTTTTCTTTTTCTTCTCGTCTTCCTGTCTTCTTCTTCATCTTATCATCATCATCATCATCATTTTCTTCTTTTCCCTTTCTCCCTTATCTCTTCCTCCTCCTCTTCCTCCTCCTCCTCCTCCTCCTCCTCCTCCTCCCCCTTTGTCATCTTTTCTTTTTCTTCTCCTCTTCCTTTCTTCTTCTCCTTCATCTTATCATCATCATCATCATCATCTTCCTTCATCAACTCTTATAAATGATGAAGGTAAGGTAAACCAAAGAGGTGTCAGAACAACTCAAAATGAACGCTATTATTGAAACTATTATTAATGCCGGAGAGAAGTAGGTCACGCCTCCCTTCAGGTATTGAGGCATTTCGACACACACACACACACACACACACACACACACACACACACACACACACACACACACACACACACACACACATTCTCTCTCTCTCTCTCTCTCTCTCTCTCTCTCTCTCTCTCTCTCACACACACACACACACACACACACTCTCTCTCTCTCTCTCTCTCTCTCTCTCTCTCTCACACACACACACTCTCTCTCTCTCTCTCTCTCTCTCTCTCTCTCTCTCTCAGCGGGACAAGAGATTAACACAGGAACGTAGCGCTAGTCACGAAGAAGTGCTTTGGAGTGGATATAAAGCCGATACATTTTTAACTTTAATATGACGGAAAAAAAACTCCTTCTCACCCAAGAGTACAATGCTAGTCACGAAGAAGCTGTACTCTTTTCACCTTAACTTGGCCTAAGATTGAGTTATCCCTATCATGACGTAGGCTGTAGCAAATGATTAACACAAGATCGCATCGCTAGTCACGAAGAAGTGTTTGGGAAAGGATGTAGAGCGGTAGTATTGTTATTATTATTACTACTACTACTACTGCTACTACTATTATTATTATTATTATTATTATTATTGTTATTTACACTGGATCTAGTTAAGGTGAAAGAATTGCAACTATCTAATCTCTTCGTCATACGTGTTATCTCAACGGCAGCTCCCTAACACCTCTTTCTAAGCGACTTATTTTGTTTATTACACCTTTATTACTCGATCTAGTTAAGGTGAAAGAATTGTGACTATCTTTAATATATTCGTCGTAGGTGTTATCTGAACGGCAGCTCCCTAACACCTCTTCCTAAGCGATTTATTTTGTTTATTGCACCTTGCCATTGTTTTGTGTGTTACTTGAATCTTTTTATCACCATAGTCCGTATATATTCCCAGAGTCGACCACAAAAAAAAATAATAATGATGATAATAATAATAATAATAATAATAATAATAATAATAATAGATACAAAAAACATGGGGTGGAAAAAGATATTAACCACCCAGATCCAAAAATAAATCGCTAAGGAAGAGGTGTTAGGGAGCCGAGGGAAAAAAATGGCAGGAATATGGAAGTTGGTCAAAATAGGTGGTGGGAATGAGAAGATAATGTATAGTTCGTGTGTGTGTGTGTGTGTGTGTGCTGTCAAGGGCGTTTATGTGTACCTGTGTATGTGACTGACTCTCTGATCAACTGAATCTTCGTGTGTGTGTGTGTGTGTCTGTGTAAGTGCGTTTATGTGTACCTGTGTGACTGACTATCTTATTAACTGAATCGTGTGTGTGTGTGTGTGTTGTCAAGGGCGTTTATGTGTACCTGTGTGACTGACTATCTGATCAACTGAATCTTCGTGTGTGTGTGTGTGTGTGTCTGTGTAAGTGCATTTATGTGTACCTGTGTGACTGACTATCTGATCAACTGAATCTTCGTGTGTGTGTGTGTGTGTGTGTGTGTGTCTGTGTAAGTGCATTTATGTGTACCTGTGTGACTGACTATCTGATCAACTGAATCTTCGTGTGTGTGTGTGTGTGTGTGTGTGTGTGTGTGCTGTCAAGTGCGTTTATGTGTACCTGTGTGACTGACTATCTTATTAACTGAATCGTGTGTGTGTGTGTGTGTGGGTGTGTGTGAGAGAGAGAGAGAGAGAGACGGTGACAAAGAAAGAGATAAGAGTCTTCCAAGAACTAGTCATGCAGGTTCTCTCTCTCTCTCTCTCTCTCTCTCTCTCTCTCTCTGACTCCTTTTTCACCTCTGTTTCCTAATTAACACCATGTCACTATTTTATTAGAGAAGAGAGAGAGAGAACTGAACAGCCCCTTAGAATTAAATGAACATGCAGGAATGGGAGAGGAGAAGGAGGGGGGGGGTTGAGGAGGAGGAATTGGGAACGGGAGAGGGAAAGAGCAGAGGAGGAGGAGAGTGGGGAGAGGAAGGAAGAGGAGGAGGAGAGTGGGGAGAGGAAGGAAGAGGAGGAGGAGAGTGGGATGAGGGAGGAGGAGAAACGAGGGAACAGGAGGAGGAGAGTGGGATGAGGGAGGAGGAGAAAGGAGGGAACAGGAAGAGGAGAGTGGGATGAGGGAGGAGGAGAAAGGAGGGAACAGGAGGAGGAGAGTGGGATGAGGGAGGAGGAGAAAGGAGGGAACAGGAGGAGGAGAGTGGGATGAGGGAGGAGGAGAAAGCAGGAAACAGGAGGAGGAGAGTGGGATGAGGAGGGAAGAGGAGAGGAGGGAGGAGGAGAGTGGGATGAGGAGGGAAGAGGAGAGGAGGGAGGAGGAGAGTGGGATGAGGAGGGAAGAGGAGAGGAGGGAGGAGGAGAGTGGGATGAGGAGGGAAGAGGAGGAGGAGGGAGGGGAGAGTTGGGAGTGGAGGAGGGGAGAGTGGGGAGTGGAGGAAGGGGAGGAGAGGAGATGAAGAGAGACAAGAGAAAATGAGAGCATAAGAAGGGAAAGAGGAAGAGAGAGAATAGAATTGAAGAGAGAAGAATTGAAACGGGAAGTCGGGAGCTGGGAAGAATGAAGAGAGAGAGAGAGAGAGAAGGAGGGAGGGGGAGAGAGAGAGAGAGAAGGGGGGAGGGAGGGAGAGAGAGAGACAGGAGGGAGAAGTGTGGTACCTTGCTGTCATCTTCACCTCCGCCCCGAACCACCCGTGTATTGAAACTCGCTTTGTCGGGGTATGTAAATAGCTGCCCTGAGAGAGAGAGAGAGGGAGAGCGGAGTGGCAAGTGGGAAGGGTTGGAGGGAGAGAGTGTGTAAGAAGAGTTGAAAGGAGAGAGAGAATGTGGGTGTGTGAGAGAGAGAGAGAGAGAGAGCTGTGAAAGTTGGAATAAAGAGAGGAAGAGTTGATGGAAAGGGTAGGAAGTGGAGAGAGAGAGAGAGAGATGGGAGGATTGGAATAGAAAGAGAAGGTGGAGAGGGCTGGAAATGGAGGGAGAGAGAGAGAGAGAGAGATGGGAGGGTTGGAATAGAGAGAAAGAGAGGGTTGAAAGGGCTGGAGAGAGAGAGAGAGAGAGAGAGAGAGAGAGAGAGAGAGAGAGGTGGAATAGTTGAATGAAAGAGCGGGAAAGAAGTAGGCGAAGAAAAATGAAGAAAAATATATAACTTTCGGACTCCAAAGCAAAACAAGCAGCAACACTGTATTGGCTTCCTCTGTACTGTTTGCTGTGGAGTAGGTTGTGACTGTGGTATCCTTTCTATGAGTCTAATGGCGTTATATTTAGGTGAAAATTCTGGAAGTCTGTCTTTATGTAATTGGCGTGCTATACATGTCTATCTGTCTCAGTCTGTCTATCTATCTATCTATCTATCTATCTATAGCCAGACGCCTTAATGCCGTAAGGGGTGGCCACAAACAAATCGCCTCCATGTCACCCTGTCCCCTGCCATTTCGCTGCCCTCCCCCCATTTCACGCCTCCCTCTCATATACTTCTCCACTCCATCCCTCCATCTCATCCTGTCTCCCCCTCCCCCTTCCCCCAGCTGGCACCCCCTCTCTCTTATACCTCTCCACTCCATCCCTCCCTCTCATCCTCGGTCTCCCCCTCCCTCTCCCCCTTCCAGCTCACTCACATTCTCCTAGTTAGTCTCTCACTTCATCCTCTCCGCATG
>NC_136964.1:7004095-7006595 GCF_032717465.1 Coenobita brevimanus
ACCCAGGTACTTAAACGCACTCACAATTTCCTTTTCCAAACCAAAATTTAACCACTTGTTCCTTTGATCGTTTTGTTATCCTCTGTTTGGTGTAATTTAACTTTTCCCTAATCTTGACAAACAGACATAAAATCCGAACGTAACACAATATCCCCGTGACGCTACGCAGATGAGTGTGCTAAAGGTATCATCGCAGTCTCTCTCTCTCTCTCTCTCTCTCTCTCTCTCTCTCTCTCACACACACACACACACACACACACAGGTGAGTTTATAGCGGCCTTGTCCATCTTCCTCTCACTAATGATTTTCAGTGGAGGTGCATCTCACTGTAGACTCAAGCGAAGCCTCACCACAACACACCACAACACCCTCTCTCATACCGCACCACACTTACCCTCCCACACCACACCATATTACACCACCCCCTCATACCGCACCACACTGTTACCCTCCCACACCCCACAACACACCATACCACAGTCACCCTCCACACACCATACCACACCACCCTCTCTCACACCGTACCACACCACACTGTCACCCTCCCACACCATACCACACCACCCTCTCTCATACCGCACCACACTGTTACCCTCCCACACCACACCATACCACACCACACTGTCACCCTCCCACACCCCACAACACACCATATCCACACCACCCTCTCATACCACACCACATTGTTACCCTCCCACAACACACCTAACCACACCACCCTGTCTCATACCGCACCACACTCACCCTCCCACAACACACCATACCACACCACCCTTTCATACCGCACCACACTGTTACCCCCACACACACCATACCACACCACCCTCTCATACCGCACCACACTGTCACCCTCCCACACCCCACAACACACCATACCACACCACCCTCTCATACCACACCACCCTCTCATACCACACCACATTGTTACCCTCCCACAGCACATCTAACCACACCACCCTGTCTCATACCGCACCACACTCACCCTCCCACAGCACACCATACCACACCACCCTCTCATACCGCACTACAGCCACCCTCCCACACCCCATACCACCACACCACCCTTTCATACCGCACCACACTGTTACCCCCCCACACACCATACCGCACCACACTGTTACCCTCTCACACCCCATAACACTCCATACCACACCACTCTCATACCGCACCACACTGTCACCCTCCCACACCCCACAACACACCATACCCCTCTCTCACACCGTACCACACTAAATCGCCTAACAACACACCACACGAAGGCATTAATTGAAGGGCCCTGAAGCTCCCGCATCTAGTACTTTTATACCTGTTTGGTCAATGTGTATGCTTCTGCCTGTGTATGTCTGTGTACCCTATGTCTTTGTGCTTGTGTGTGTGTGTGTGTGTCGGTCTGTCTGTCCGTTTGTGTGCGTGTGTCTTGTCTGCCTGTGTGTGTGTGTGCGTGTGTCTGCCTGTGTTTGTGTGTCTGTCTGTCTGCCTGTGTGTGTGCATGTGTGTCTGTCTGTCTGTGTGTATGTATGTATGCTTGTGTGCGTGTAAGAACATAATTGAACAAACACCTGTACTAGTGATTGATAAGACGAATGATAGACGGAATCCATCTTTAAGCGTCCTCGTTTATAAATATTTGACAAACTTCCCTCTTATAATGGTAACCAAACAATTTTCAAACTACCGCCGTTAAGCTAATTGGGCGATAATTGGTTGTTAGTGATTTATTGCGTTTTTTTAGATATTGAAGGGATGGGGTGGAGAGGTATATGAGGGAGGGTGAGGTGAGTTGGAGAGAGGGCAGCTTGACATAGGATTGGGTGGCCCTTTCAGCATTGACACAGGAGGATAGGGTGACATGGAGGCGATTTGTTTGTGGCTACCTCTTTAAGCATTGACATAGGAGGATAGGGTGACATGGAGACGATTTGTTATTGAAGGGATGGGGTGGAGAGGTGTATGAGGGAGGGTGGCGTGTGTTGGGGATAGGGCAGCTTGACATAGAGGATAGGGTGACATGGAGGCGATTTGTTTGTGGTTACCCCTTTCAGCATTGACACAGGAGGATAGGGTGACATGGAGGCGATTTGTTTGTGGCCGCCCCTGTCAGCATTGACATAGGAGGATAGGGTGACATGGAGACGGTTTGTTATTGAAGGGATGGGGTGGAGAGGTATATGAGGGACGATGGTGTGAGTTGGAAATAGGACAGCTTGACATAGGGTGACGTGGAGACGATTTGTTTGTGGCCATCCCTTTCAGCATTGACATAGGAGGATAGGGTGACATGGAGACGGTTTGTTATTGAAGGGATGGGGTGGAGAGGTATATGAGGGAGGGTGGCGTGAGGTGGAGATAGGGCAACGTGATATAGGAGAATAGGGTGACATGGAGGCGATTTGTTTGTGGCCACCCATTCCGGGATTAATGTTTCTGGGTGTAGGTAGATAGTTAAGGCGTCTGTAAATAAATAGATAGATAGATATGATGTAGTTATGTTTGATATAGA
>NC_136964.1:7016595-7024095 GCF_032717465.1 Coenobita brevimanus
ATTACATCTAACACCTTTTCCATAGCGATTTATTTTATTACACCTTACTCTCTTGTTACGTAAATCATTGTATTATCGCCATACTATGCTTAAATAACGGCAAAAGGATATTACCCAGCCATATGAAAAAAAAAAAAAAAAAGTGAAGCTCCTTAACACCTTTTCCTAAGCGACTTATTCTCCTCTGTGTAATATAAATCCTTCCAATATCGCTATCCTCTGCATAAATGACGTACACGAGGATAATAACCAGCAATATAAAAAACAAATCGATGAGGAAGCTCCCTAACACCTTTTCCTAAGCGACTTACACTGTTTATTGCACCTTACTGTACTTTTCTGTGTAATATAAATCCTTCCAGTATCGCCATCCTGTGCTTAAATAACGTACACAAAAATATTAACCAGCCATATCTGAAAATATATCGATAAAGAAGCTCCCTAACAACTGTTCTTAAGCGACTTATTCTGCCTATTATAATTTACTCTCCGTGTTACATAAATCATTGTAATATCGCCATACTCTGCTTAAATAACGGACAAAAGCATATTAACCAGCCATATTCAAAAAAATAAATCGCTAAGGAAGAGGTGCTAGGGGACCTTAAGCGGCGAGAGTACGGGATTATGACTTATATCAATCCAAAAATAAATTGCTAAGGAAGAGGTGCTAGGGAGCCTCCTTAACCGACGAGAATTAGGGCGATATTGTAGTATGGTTAGGAAGCTTACCAAACACCTTTTCCTTACCGATTTTTTTTTCCAATTCTGCTCCGTTACTATATTCTTGTGTGTTATGCAATCTAGTACAGTTAGGAAGCTTACTAACATCTCCTCCTTACCGATTTATTCTGATCCTTCTCCGTTATTCTTGTGTGTTATTCATGCAATCTATGTACTGTTTGAAAAGACATGAAAAGCAAACCAGAGGATATTAATGGCTAGTTTGGAAAATAAATCGCTAAGGAAGAGGTGTTAGGGAGGCCTGTGATGGCTAGTTCTGTGAGGTGAATGTGAGGATAGTGAAGCAAGACGGAAGAAGGACTGAGGAAAACTAATGAGGAAGGTGGTGGTTTGGGGAGAGAGGGAGGTGGGAAGAGGAATAGGAGAAGGAACTGATGAAGGGTAAGGGGGAGGGGGAGAGTAGGAAGATGGGGATAGGGGGATACAGCTGGAAGGGGAGGGGGTGATGAGGGAGGAGGGGGAGGAGACAGGAGGCTACAGCTGGAGGGGGGAGGGGTGATGAGGGAGGAGGAGGGGAACAGGAGGAAGATGCATGCCGGAGGAGACGTGGAGGGGGAGGGGGTGATGAGGGAGGGGAAAGGAGAAAGACATATTCAGGAAGGATAGGGTGGGGGGAGGGAACAGGAGGGGGAAAGGACGAACAGTTGATTAAGGATAGGGTAAGGGGAGGGGAGGAAATTGATGATAGTGGATAGGCAAAAGAGAGTGGGGGGAGGAAGGGGATGGAGGAGGGGGAAGTGATAGGGGATTGGTGGAATGGCTAGGAGGAGGTGATAGGGGTGAGGGGACAGAGTTAGAGACGGGAGGGGGTAATGGGGAAGGAAGGGGGAAGAGTGATGGATTAGACAAGGGGAAGGGAAGATGAACACGAAGTTATGGGGGAGGGGGAGAGGAAGTGGAGGGAGGGGAGACGGGAAATTTGATGAAGGGGATAGAGTGGATGACGAAAGGAGGACTGCTGGATAGAAGGAAAGATGAGGAAAGAAAGAATGGTTAAGTATAGGCTAGGTTAGGCGGTCAGGTTGGGTTGCTATATTGAGTTAGGTTAAGAGAGGTTGGGTTGGCATTAGTGAGGTTAGGCTGGGTTAGGTTAGAGTAAGTTGGGTTGGGATGGCATTAGGTTAGGTTAGGTTTGATTTGGTCTGGTTAGGGTTGGGTTGGATCAGGTGAGTAAGTTAGTTTGTTAGGTTGGTGTTAGAGGGGTTGAATAGGGTTAGATTGCATTAACTGAGTAAGATTAGGTTGGGTTAGATTAAGTTGGAGTTAGGTTAGGTTGTATTGTCAGGGTTAGATGAGACTAGGATAGACTGGGTTGGGGATAGATATAATAAAGTGGAGGGACAGAAGTGGTGGAGAGGGAGGAAGGACGCCCAGACAAAGATGAATGTGGTTGGGGGTGGCTGGTAGGGGAGGGGGGTGGAGGTCAAGCTAGGAAGGGAAGAGGGGGAAGGATGGATGAGGTAGGGGGATGGCTGGTATGGGGGGAATTGGGAGGATGACTTGGAGAGAGAGAGAGGGAGAAGTAGGGAGTGAGGCTTGGAAGGGGAGGAGGGTGGTGTGGGAGATGATACATAGAAGAGGGGCTCGTGGAGGAAGAAGAAGAAGAGGAGGAGGAGGAGAAAGATTGACAAAGAAGAATGGGTATTGGAGAGGTGGGTAAAGGGGGTAACATCTATAGTCCTTTCACCTACACTTGGCCTAGACTTCCTTCGTTTTGTGGCTTATATCATTTTGCTCAGTAGAATAAACCGCCAGTACTTAGGCTCGACATCCTTTCCATAGCACTTCTTCGTGACGAGCATAATAGTTGTGTATGTGTGTTTCAAGAGTTAAAGCGGAAAGGGCATAGATGGTAATGGAGTGATGATCAGATCGATAGGTATGGTGGAGATGGAGATCAGAGTGGAGAGGGGTGGAGGAGGGTAGGCGAGGGAAGCTTGAGTGATACGGGAGAAGGGAAGGAGTGGGAACAAAGTTGGTAAAAGGGTTGTTGTTATTGATCAAACCTAATCTTTCTGGCCGAGCAGACCTATCAACCACAGACAAGCAACTCTCCCTGTAGGATCGTCATGCAGTGGACCTATGTTCTCTTGAGATTTGTGAGGTGCGGGAAAAAAGTGTGGAGATTTGATCACCGGATGGATGTCGCATTTGCGTCTCTCCACCCAGTTACAAGGGGCGCCGTAGTAGGTTCAACATCACCATGTTATTGGGTTATATGGTTACCACCCAGCGTTGTAAATGGTTAAACCTTTTGGCTTGTCACTCAGTGCAGAACCACCGGAAGTGGAAAGAGTAGGAATAAAAAGTGACTGGAAGGAAAGGGAGAAGTAGACAGAGAGGAGGGCAGAGATAAAATGAGAAAGGTGAAGGAAGAAGTAGGCAGCGCTGCATCAAGTGAGTGGATGATGATCGGCACCATGTACGACCTGGGTGAAGGAGCAATTTGATCATGTAATTTGAACCACATATTGTTTCGGATAGTAATAGTAATCCACTCCATCATCGCTGACTTTATAAACCCAGTAATATAATCTTCGGAACTTAACATACTTTCCAGAATTCTGTATAAGAGTGTCAATTCTTTGTGTAAAAAGTGGAGCGATATTTTTGTTCGTAAGTAAACAAGGAAGGGGACATGCATCACAGCTGGTTCTCCACACACACACACACACACACACACACACACACACACACACACACACACACACACACGAAGTTTACATGACAGCATAGGTATACAGACATACACGGGGCGAAAATGATTACACACACACACACACACACACACACACACACACACACACACACATGCATAGTCAACAGATAAGACAGTTTCCCATGTTTAGGCTTTTGTCACACATCATCGCATTAGCACCGAGTCTCTCTCTCTCTCTCTCTCTCTCTCGTATCTATAATTTTACTCTCTACCTCGACACGATTTTTTTATTATTATTATTATTATTATTATTATTATTATTATTTTTTAACCTCAGGCCGGATCAGTTCTGAAGACTTAATGAAGGCTGTATACATATACCTCTATTCCGCGTCTCTCTTCCGGGATGAGTTAAAGTGAAGGAAGCGGAAGTAAAGCATAAAAGGCGTCTTCGGGCTGAAAGGGTGAAGGGTGGTGAGAGGTGGTCGTGGTGGGAGGTGTGGTGGTTGTAGTGGTTAATGGTGATAATGATGATGATGATGGAAGAGTGGGTTGGTGGTGATTGTGGGTGGTACTGAGGGGTGTGGTGGTGGTGGTGGGAGGGGGGTAATTGTGGTAGTTTGGGTGGTTGTAGTGATGTATGGTGATGATGATGGAAGACTGAGCTAGTGGTGATGCTGTGGAGATGAAGGTTGGTAGTGGTGATGGTAGGGGTGGTGAGAAGTGGTGGTGGGTGGTAGTGAAGGGTGTGGTGGTGGTTGTGGTGATGCGGGGGGTAGTGGTGGGAGGGGGGTGATAATAGTGGGTAGGGCGGTTGTAGTGGTTGATGATGGAAGGGTGAGCAAGTGGTGATCTGTGGAGATGAAGGTTGGTGGTGGTGAGGGTAGGAGTGGTGACAGGTGGTGGTGATGCTGGTGACAGGTGGTGGTGAGTAGGCCAGCAGTACATGCCCATCTGTCTCCCTTCTCTTAACTTTGCAACCAACTTTAAAATGAACAGCTGGTGCAGACATGACGGGATCAGCGCCCGTCTATATGAACTTTCTAAGCTGGAGTTATAAGGTTGTATATTGGTTTAAGGAAGTGAAGGTAAAATGTGAAATAATTGCATAAAGAAAAGCATTACACGGCATAGGTGATAAGTAGTTTCGTGTGTGTGTGTGTGTGTGTGTGTGTGTGTGTTCATTGCTCCCAGAGAACAGAACAGTCACAAAATTCGTATCATATTTTTTTTTAACACCAAGATGAACTTTTCTTTTTTCCTTTCATGTTTGTTTTTGTTTGTTCACTGCCCCCACAGAACATTCTCTCTCTCTCTCTCTCTCTCTCTCTCTCTCTCTCTCTCTCTCTCTCTCTCTCTCTCTCTCACACACACACACACACACACACACACACACACACACACACACACACACACACATCCCAGTCTCACAATGTAACGTCCAGGTGAGCCATATTTTCTCTCTCTCTTTCAGGTGAGTGTCAGAATTCATCGCTCCTTGCTGAACGATACATAAAGAGACTGAGTGAAGCTTTTTGACACGCGACTGAAATAATTATGGTAAGTGATTCATAAATATTCGTTCAGATTTGCCTTATTGTATGACTCGTCCCTGTTTATTCTGGTTGAGGAAGCTCCCTAACACCTTTTCCTTAGCGATTTGGTTTGCTTATTGCGCCGTACCGTCCTGTTCTCTCTCTCTCTCTCTCGAGGAAGCTCCGTAACACCTTTCCCTTGGCGATTTTGTTTGCTTATTACACCTTACCGTTCTATTCTTTTTGGTTGAGGAAGCTCCCTAACACCTATTCCTTAGCGATTTAGTTTGCTTATTACACCTTACCGTCCTATTCTTTTTGGTTGAGGAAGCTCCCTAACACCATTTCCTTAGCGATTTATTTTGCTTATTACACCTTACCCTGCTCGTCAGTGTTGCGTGGATCATTTATATTCATTTTGATTCAGGAAGCTCCGTAACACCATTACCTTGGCGATTTATTTTGCTTATTACACCTTACAGTCTGTTGTGTACCGTGAATCATATTAATATCACCATACTCTGTATAAATAACGTACAAAACGATATTAGCCAGCCGTATCTCAAAATAAATCGGTAAAGAAGAGGTGTTAGGGAGCGTCCTTAACCACTGAGAATCTCTCTCTCTCTCTCTCTCTCTCTACTAAATCCTACTGAAGTGCCACTCGCACTACAACGATATTAACTCGTTGCTCAACACACACACACACACACACACTCTCTCTCTCTCTCTCTCTCTCTCTCTCTCTCTCTCTCTCTCTCTCAGCAGCTTATTCACGTAGCTCAGTGGCAGAAACAGACGATACTAAAATACATCCTTTTGTACAGCACTTCTTCGTGACTAGCAATAATATTCTAGTGTTAATCTAGTGTTACAACTCAGCATTCAAGCTCTACATCCTTTTCCATAGCACTTCTTCGTGACTAGCACCATATTCTAGTGTTAATCTAGTGTTACAACTCAGCATTCAAGTTCCACATCCTTTTTCCATAGCACTTCTTCGTGACTAGCACCATATTCTAGTGTTAATCTAGTGTTACAACTCAGCATTCAAGCTCTACATCCTTTTCCATAGCACTTCTTCGTGACTAGCACTATATTCTAGTGTTAATCTAGTGTTACAGCTGCATTCAAGACGAAGAGATAGCAATTTTAGGCCAAGTTAGAGTGAAAGGAGTATAGGAGTTATAATTGCCGTCATTCTAACTTGAACTCTGATGTGTAAGAAGAAATTAACACTGGAATATGATGCTATGCTCTTTTCACTTTAACTTGGCGTAAAATTGCCATCTCTCCATCTTGAATGCTGAGCTGTAACAATAGATTAACGCTAGAATATGCTGCTAGTCACGAGGATGTGCTATGGCAGGACAAAGAGGCGTAC
This sequence comes from Coenobita brevimanus, assembly GCF_032717465.1. NCBI lineage: Eukaryota > Metazoa > Arthropoda > Malacostraca > Decapoda > Coenobitidae > Coenobita > Coenobita brevimanus. The sequence goes on from NC_136964.1 coordinate 7,022,918, forward strand.
TTTGATATTACTGTTAGTTATTATTATTATTATTATTATTGTTGTTGTTATTATTATCATTATTATTATTGTATATGAGAGAGGAGGGTGTGAGTTGGGAGCAGGGCAGTGAAATGGCGGGGGACAGGGCGACGTGGAGGCGATTTGTTTGTGGCCACCCCGGACGGGATTAAGGCGTCTGGCAATAGATAGATAGATTATTATTGTCATTCTTCTTCACCCCTGTTTTTTTGTTAGTTTGTTTGTTACTAGGATTAATCAAAATCTAAAAGAGAGATTTGGACCAAACTTGGTGGGTAAATAGCCCATGTCCCAGGGAACAATCGATTAACTTTTGGGACAGTTCCGGATCTTATTACAGATTCTGGATCCGGAAAACACCTTTTGTGAAACCCTAAGCTGTGATGAGAAAGCCTAACCCGTTACGAAGAGTGGCTTGGAAATTACGTTGCCCTTGTCGGAGAGATGTGCTCCAGTGAGTGCCCCTCTGGTTAGAAAATTTTGATCCCCCCCTCACACATACATTCAAACATACATACATGGAGAGAGAGAGGGGAGGGGGTATTTAGAGCGTTGTAGTGAGAGAGTGGCACTACAGTAGGCTTTACTAGAGAGAGAGAGAGAGGTGGGCTGAGGAGGGAAGGAAAGGGTAGCAATAGGATGAGGTAGAAAGACAGATGGATAGGTAGTTATAGACTGGGAAGGAAGGGAGAGAGTAGTATTAGGCTGAGATAGACATGGATTGATAGATTGATAGATAAATAGAGACTGGGAGGAAGTGGAGAGAGAGAGTAAAGTTAGGTTGAGAAAGAGAGATATATTTAGGATGTAAACGTATTATCTTTAAAACTTTAGAAATATACCAAAAGTACAAGAATTGAGGTAACTTTATGCTGTGTGTTGCTTATTGAGAGTGTCACAGTGAGAGAGAGTGAGGGAGGGAGTGAGAGAGAGAGAGAGAGAGAGAGTGAGTGAGTGGATGAGTGAGGGTATGTGCGTGTATGTGTGTGATTTTCTCCACATAAGCACCATCACTAACACCAACCAATTACACTATCCCCACCAAATCCCTGGTTAGAATTTGTTAAGTATCTCTTGCATAGTCAGATCTAGTGAGGTAGTGGACTGTCGTGTTTGATGTTAATAATAGACGGAATTACAACTGATATTATAAACAC
>NC_136964.1:7029095-7031595 GCF_032717465.1 Coenobita brevimanus
AGGGGGAGGGAGAGGGGAGGGGGGAGGAGGGAATGGAGGAAAGTAGGGAAGAGAAGAGGGGAGAGTAGGTGGAAAGAAGGGGAGAGAGGAGGAGGAAGGGAGAGAGGTCTGAAGAGGGGTTGGGACAGACGAGGAGGGAATGGAGGAAGGTAGGGAAGACGGGGGAAGGAAGGAGGAGGGAAGAGAAGAGGGGAAGGTAGGGGGGATAGAGTGTGAAGTGAGGGTAAGAGAGGGTGAGGGTAGAGGGGAAGAGAGGGGTGATAAAGAAGGTAAAGACAGGAAGAGAGAGAGAGATACTGAGCTGGAAAGAAAGGAAGAGGGGGAGGGAGAGAGGAGGAGGAAGGGAAGGGAGGGGAGAGAGGTGAGGGGGAAGAGTAGGAGATAGGAGGAAAGGAGGGAGAAGGAGAGAAGAAAGGGAAAAGGAAGTATAGGTAATGTAAGAGTAATAATAACAAAAAAATTAAAAGGAAGGAGGAATGGAAAGAGAAAGAAAGTGGAGAGAAAGAGGAGGGGGAAAAGAGGAAGGAAGGGAGGAGGGACGGAGGGAAGAGAGAGAGAGAAGGAGGGGGGAGGAGAGAGAAGAAGAATGAGCCAGGAAGTAGAGAAAAACCAGACTTGAGGAAGAAAATTGAGAAAATGGTAAAAGATAGAGCAAGGAAGTGTGGAGAAATGTGAGAGAGTAAGAAAGAAGACGGAAAGACGAGATGGAAATGAATAAATGTGAGTGAGTGAGTGAATAAGAAAATAGGGAAAGAAAAGAGAAAGAGAAGATTACAAAATAAAAAGAAAATCTGAGTGTGTGTGTGTGAGAGAGAGAGAGAGAGAGAGAGAGAGAGAGAGAATTCCGTGTGCATGTCTCCAGAACATAAAGCATAATAACAAGTGTTGACACGGGCTCAGTTACTCATGTCTGTTTTACACACACACACACACACACACACACACACACACACACACACAGCAAAATATGCGTATAATTTACATAGTTACACACACACACACACACACACAGAGCAAAATACGCGTATAATTTACATAGTTACACACACACACACACACACACACACAGCAAAATATGCGTATAATTTATATAGTTACACACACACACACACACACACACACACACACAGCAAAATATGCGTATAATTTACATAGTTACACACACACACACACACACACACACACACACACACACACACACACAGCAAAATATATGTATAATTTACATACGGTTAAACACACACACACACACACACACACACACACACACACACACACACACACACACACACACACACAGCAAAATATGCTTATAATTTACATAGTTACACACACACACACACACACACACACACACACACACACACACACACACACACACACAGCAAAATATATGTATAATTTACATACGGTTAAACACACACACAGTAGTTCTTGGACCTTTACAACAGTCCTTATGAGAGAGACTGAAGGACAGGATAATCTTCAAAGGAGAGTGACAGCCAATATACCGTACCAATTCCCATGTTGGCAATGTACGGGAGAGAGAGAGGATATTGCGCACGAAAGAAACAGGGAATTAAAAGATGAGAGAGAGAGAGAAAGAAAGAGGGAGAGAGAGCTGGTGAGTGATGTATGTAAAACAGGAATTACTAGGCTGTGTCAGTGCCAATACTTATAAACAAACGGAAGAACACGCCACCATCATCCAGGTGTAAATTCTATCTGTCTATCTATTGCCAGACGCCCTAATCCCATACGGGGTGGCCACAAACAAATCGCCTCCACGTCGCCCTGTCCCCCACCATTTCACTGCCCTGCTCCCAACTCACACACCCCTCTCATATACCTCTCCACTTCATCCTTCCATCTCATCCTTGGCCTCCCCCTCCACCTCACTCACATACGCTCTCCTCGTCAGTCTCTCACTCCATCGTATCCACATGGCCAAACCACCTCAATGTGTTCCTCGTAACGCATCTGTAACTTTAAAAATTACTCCATATACGTCGTTCACCTTAATTTGGCCCAGATTTTCGTCCCTTTGCAGCTTATTTCACGTGGCTCAGTGGTAAAGTCATTGCCAAGGCTCTCCATCCTCTCCATTGCACTTCTTCGTGACTAATTAGAGAGAGAATGCTATGGCTCTACATTCTGTCCATAGCACTTCTTCGTGACTAATAAGAGGCAATGCTATGACTCTCCATCCTCTCCATTGCACTTCTTCGTGACTGATTAAAGAGAGAATGCTATGGCTCTACATTCTGTCCATAGCACTTCTTCGTGACTAATTAAAAAGACAATGCTATGACTACATCCTTTCCATAGCACTTCTTCGTGACTAATAAAGAGACAATATTATGACTCTCCATCCTCTCCATAGCACTTCTTCGTGACTAATTGAAGAGACAATGTTATGGCTCTACATCCTTTCCATAGCACTTCTTCGTGACTAGCATCATTCCAGTGTTAAGATATTGTTACAGCTCGGTGTTCAAGG
>NC_136964.1:7034095-7069095 GCF_032717465.1 Coenobita brevimanus
ATGAGGTGTGGAAGAAAGGTGGGACCCGAATTTTGAGAGAGAGAGGAATGAGGTGTGGAAGAAAGATGGGACACTTGAACTATGAGAGAGAGAGGAAGGGAAGTATGAGAAGGAGAGAAGTGAAGCAGAGAGAGAGAGGAATGAGGTGTGGAAGAAAGGTGGGACCCGAATTTTGAGAGAGAGAGAGAGAGAGAGAGAGGGAGGGAGAGAGGGAGAACAAAGGGGGGGGGCAAGAAATTAAATAAAGGAATGCAGGAGGTGGAAGACGAGAGAATACTCAAGGAATTTCTCAAGGACATTATTTTTCTTCTTTACACATGAACAATTTTAGTCCTGAAAAAAAGAAGAAGAAAAATGAGGAAAAGGATGCGGAAAAAGAGAAGAAATGCGAAGAAGAGAAAACGCGTTAGACAAAAAGTCGTAGGAGAAAAAACGCGAAAAATAAAAAATGCGAAAAAGAGAGAAGAAATGCGAAAAAGAGAAAAATATGTGGAAAAAAAATAAATGCGAGAAAAGAAAAAATGCGAAAAACATCGAAAAAATGCGAAAAACATCGAAAAAATGCCAAAAACATCGAAAAAATGCCAAAAACATCGAAAAAATGCCAAAAACATCGAAAAAATGCCAAAAACATCGAAAAAATGCGAATAACAACGAAAAAATGCGAATAACATCGAAAAAATGCGAAAAACATCGAAAAAATGCGAAAAACATCGAAAAAATGCGAAAAACATCGAAAAAATGCGAAAAACATCGAAAAAATGCGAAAAGTAAACATTCGAAAAAACTAAATGGGAGAGAAAAAAAAGGCGAGAAATAAAAATAAAAAATACGAGAAAAGAATGACAAAATGCAGAAGAGAAAAATGCGAAAAATAAAAACACGAAAAAAAGGAAGAGACGAAGAATTGCGGAAAAAAAACTGCGAAAAAGGGAAAATGCAGAGTATCAAAAAATGCGAACAAGGGGAATATGCAAAATAATAGAATAAATGCTAAAAAAAAAATATATATATACAGTATTATTTTCAACTACACTTTAGAATGGGCGAGGCACGGTATTTCTCCAGGGTGGAAAAATGAGGAGGAGGAGGATGTGGTTCTAAGAGTAACTGATGGCTGCTTTGATATACAGGCGACTCTCTCTCTCTCTCTCTCTCTCTCTCTCTCTCTCTCTCTCTCTCTCTCTCTCTCTTTCTCACACACACACACACACACACACACACACACACTTTTGCCTCCCACTTCGTATCCATCTCATGTATATATCTTTATCTATATCTATCTTATATCTGTCAGTCTATCTGTCTATCTCAGTAAATGTTTCTCCTCTTCGTCTTTGTCTACTGTCTATTTATCTATCTATCTGTCTAAGTGTATATTACCCCCTCTCCGTCTATCCAATTTTATCTATCAATCTATCGATATATATCTATCTAGTCATCCATCTATTTTGTTCATTCATCTACCTATCTATCCGTCTAGTTATGTCTGTCTATCTATATATCTATCCATCCAGTCACCCATCTATCCTGTTCATCCATTTATCTGTCTATCTAAGCTATCTCTCCAGTCATCCATCTAACCAATTCATCCATCCACCTGTGTATCTATCTATCTGTCTATCTATCTATCCAGTCATCCATCTAACCAATTCATCCATCCACCTGTGTATCTATCTATCTGTTTATCTATCCAGTCATCCATCTAGCCCATTCATCCATCCACCTATCCATCTATCACTCTATCTATCTATCTATCCCTCAACACCATCGGAGCCACATAAAATCCTTCCTAAAGTGATAGAATTTATGGTAAGAATTATCATGCAGGAAAGGTCGCGTCTGTCTGTCTGTCTGTCTGTCTATCTATCTGTCTGTCTGTCTCTCTAGTCTCTCTAATTTTTCACACTTGATCTTTAAGCCTAAGTTTTGGATAGTTTGGTAGGTGTTGAGAATGATATATATGGAAACTGTGAATAATAATAATAATAATTGTAAGAATGGTATTACTGTTACTACTTCTGCTGCTGCTACTACTCCTATTACTATTACTACTACGAATGAAAAATATATAAGCTATGAGTAATAATAATAATACTAGTAAGAATGGTACTACTACTACTGTTATTATTACTGTCGCTACTACTACTGCTACTATTGTTACTGCTGCTGCTGCTAGTACAACAACAACTACTACTACTACAACTACTACTACTACTACTATACTACTACTACTACTACTACTACTACTATTGTTACTGCTGCTGCTGCTAGTACAACAACTACTACTACTACTACTACTTCTACTACTACTGCTACTACTACTACTACTACTACTGTACAACTAATAATAATAATAATAATAATAATAATATCTCGCATCCTTAGGTGGAAGAAGAGGTGTGGACGCTAGTAATGATGAATTTAGCCTGAAATAATCCCCTTCCCCCTGCAGTCCGCCATCCTCCTTTCAGTGGATAGGGAGGGGGTGGAGGGCTGTCTGTATATCTAGGTAACTCCACCGCCCATGCTATATCAGTGCCACCACGTGAAGGCGTCCCCCTCCTGTTTGAAAATACTAAAAATAATGTAGTCTGTCTGTCTATCTACAGTATCTATAGCCAGACTCCTCAATCCCGTAAAGGGTGGCCACAGACAAATCGCCTCCGTGACGCCCAGTTCCCTGCCATTTCGCTGCCCCTCCCCCAGCTCACCCCCCTTTCTCACACTGTACCTCTCCACTCCATCCCACAAATGTTATTACTGTTGTTGTTATTATTATTATTATTATTATCATCATCATCATCATTATTTATTATTATTATTATTATTATTATTATTATCATTATTATTATTATTATTATCATCATTATTTGTTATTATTATTATTATCATCATCATCATTATTATTTATTATTATTATTATTATTGTTACTATCATCATCATTATTATTATTATTATTATTATTATTATCATCATCATCGTAAGCTTACATAAAATAAAGGAAGAATGACAATGTAGAATTAAGTGAAAAATTCTATATCGGATTGAAGAGGTTATGGATTTACTCTCGTCGGGTAAGGAGGCTCCCTAACACCTCTTCCTTAGCGATTTATTCTTGGATACGGTTGGTTAATATCAGTCCGTATGTTATTTATGCAGAATATTGCGATATGTGAAGGAGTAGTGACACATAGTAAGGTGTAAGAAGCAAAATAAATCGCTTAGGAGAAGGTGTTAGGGAAGATACGTTTACCTGGTTATACATACGTCCCTCTCCCCAGAAAGGAGGACTCTCTCTCTCTCTCTCTCTCTCTCTCTCTCTCTCTCTCTCACACACACACACACACACACACACACACACACACAAACTCACTCACTCACAAACTCACTCACTCACTCTCTCTCTCTCTCTCTCTCTCTCACACACACACACACACACACACACACACACACACACACACACACACACATCCCCTCCCCACTTCCCTTCTCCCCAGCTTACTCCCCACGCCTCCCTCAATGTCTACCTCTCCTTTTGTTAGGTAAAGCTCTCTCTCTGTCTCTACCTCTCTCACTTTTCTCTCTCTCTCTCTCTCTCTCTCCTTCATCAGACATCCGGACCCAGTGGCTCTATCATTCCATCCTCACCCCATCCCTCTCCCCTCATCTCATCACCCCCTCTCCCCTCCCCTCCTCTCCTTTCCTCCTCTCTCCTCCTGTTCTTTCCTCCCCTCTCATCATTCCTTCACCCCTCGCCTCTCCTCCTCATTCCTTCTCCCCTCCCCTCCTCTCCTCTCATCATTCCTTCCCCCTCCCCTCCCCTCCCCTCATCTCTTCACGCCTCTCCCCTTCCTTCACTCCAACCCTACCCTTCTCTTCCTTCACCCCTCCCCTCATCCTCCCCTCTCCACGCCCCATTCTTTCACCCCTTCCCTCATCCTCATCTCCCTTCCCTTTTCTTCTCCCCTTCCTTTACCCCAACCCTCCCCTCCCCTTGCTTCACCCTTCCCCTCATCCTCCCCTCTCCACGCCCCATTCTTTCACCCCTCCCTTCATCCTCCTCTCCCCTTCCCTTTCTTCCCCCCTCTCCTCCTCTTCCCTCATCCTCCTTTCCCCTCCCCTCCTCTCCTCAGCCTTTCACCCCTCCCTTCATCCTCCTCTCCCCTTCCCTGTCTTCTCCTCCCTCTTCCTCTTCCCTCATCCTCCTCTCCTCATTCTTTCACCCCTCCCTTCATCCTCCCCATTCTTCTCCCCTCCTCCCCACCACGCCCAGTCTCAAACTTTTCCCATGCAATCCGCTCTGCTGAGGCGAGATGGCACCAGGGGGCCTAGATTACCCCTTACTGCCCCAATCCCAGCCCTTAGGGGGAGGGGAGGGGGAGATTAGAGAGAGAGGGGGGAAGGGGGAGATGAGTAGAGAGAGGGGAGATGGGTAGAGAGTGGGGAGAAGATGAGTAGAAAGGGGGAAGGGAGATTAGTAGAGAGAGGGGGGAGGTTAATGAAAGGAGGAAAGGGGGAGATGAGTAGAGAGGGGGTGGGGGAGATAAGTAGAGAGTGGGGGAGGGGGAGATGAGTAGAGAGAGAGGGGGGAGGGGGAGATGAGTAGAGAGAGGGGAGGGGGAAACGAATAGAGAGAGGGGGAGGGGGAGATGAGTAGAGAGAGGGGGAGGGGGAGACGAATAGAGAGAGGGGGAGGGGGAGACGAATAGAGAAAGGGGGAGGGGGAGATGGGTAGAGAGAGGGGAGGGGGAGACGAATAGAGAGAGGGGGAGGGGGAGATGAGTAGAGAGAGGGGAGGGGGAGACGAATAGAGAAAGGGGGAGGGGGAGATGGGTAGAGAGAGGGGAGGGGGAGACGAATAGAGAGAGGGGGAGGGGGAGATGAGTAGAGAGAGGGGAGGGGGAGACGAATAGAGAGAGGGGGAGGGGGAGATGAGTAGAGAGAGAGGGGGGGAGGGGGAGATGAGTAGAGAGAGAGAGGGGGGGAAGGGGGAGATGAGTAGAGAGAGAGAGGGGAGGGGGAGATGAGTAGAGAGAGAGGAGGGGGGAGGGGGAGATGAGTAGAGAGAGGGGGAGGGGGAGATGAGTAGAGAGAGGGGAGGGGGAGATGAACAGAGAGAGGGAGGGGGAGATGAACAGAGAGAGGGAGGGGGAGATGAATAGAGAGAGGGAGGGGGAGATGAGTAGAGAGGGGGAGGGGAAATGAGTAGAGAGAGAGAGGGGGGGAGGGGGAGATGAGTTGAGAGAGAGGGGGGGGAGGAAGAGATGAGAGACAGACAGACAGACAGACAGGAGGTGAGGAAAGGTTAGATGGAGCGAGAATTAAAGAAAGAGAGAGAGGTTGATAAGGTGCTGGAGAGAGAAAGAGAGAGAGACGGTGAGCAGAGGTGAGATAGAGCGAGAATAAGAGAGAGAGAGAGGTTGATAAGGTGTATGAGAGAGAGAGACAGACAGACAGACAGGGAGAGAGAGAGAGGTGACAGCAGTGCAAAGGAAAGCCAACAGCAACAGACTTATTCAGCTGTTCTTTGTGCTGTCTTAATAACAAAACAACTCTGGCCAGTTAAGGACCCTAACACCTTTTCCTTAGCGATTTATTTTAGGATACGGCAGGTTAATATAATTCTTCTGGTCATTTATGCAGCGTAAGACAATATTAAAATGACTTAAGAGAGTGGTAAGGTGTATTAAGTAAAATAAATCGCTTAGGAAGAGGTGTTTAGGTGCTACAGTATTATAATAAGACACAAGAGGGTGGTAAGGTGTAATAAGTAAAATAAATCGCTTAGGAAGAGGTGTTTAGGTGTGACAATATTAAGACACAGGAGGGTGGTAAGGTGTAATAAGTAAAATAAATCGCTTAGGAAGAGGTGTTTAGGTGCTACAATATTAAGACACAGGAGGGTGGTAAGGTGTAATAAGTAAAATAAATCGCTTAGGAGGAGGTGTTTAGGTACGACAATATAGGCTAGACTTAAGACACAGGAGGGTGGTAAGGTGTAATACGTAAAATAAATCGCTTAGGAAGAGGTGTTTAGGTACGAGAGTATTACGACACAGGAGGGTGGTAAGGTGTAATAAGCAAAATAAATCGCTTAGGAGGAGGTGTTTAGGTACGACAATATAGACTTAAGATACAGGAGGGTGGTAAGGTGTAATAAGAAAAATAAATCGCTTACGAAGAGGTGTTTAGGGAGCAAGGGTAGAAAAACAGGAAGGCAGGTGATGAGAGGGAAAGAACACAGAATTGAGAGGGAAGGAGAGGGAGAGACAGTGGGAGGGAGGGAGGGAGGTAGAATTGAGAGAGGGGGGAGGAAGGAAGAGGGAGAGAAGTAGAATTAAGTGGGGAGGATAGGGAGTGACAGTGAGAGGGAGAGACAGTGGGAAGGGAGGGAGGGAGAGAGGTAGAATTGAGAGGGGAGGATAGGGAGACAAGGAGAACTGAGGGAGGAGAAGAGGGAGAGAAAGAAACTTGAGGGGAGAGGAGAGGGAGAGAAAGAAAATTGAGGGAGAGGAAGTGGGAGGGATGGAGAGAAGTTCAAAGTTCAAATAATTTATTTCCATAAAATATGGTTATTCTTACAATTCGGTATACAAAGTCACAGACAAAAATAGTCATGTCATATTCGATACATGATAATATCAACTACAAATCATTTAAAATTAACTCCCTAAGTTTAGATTTGAAAACATGTATGCTTCCGGAATGATTGATATCAGTAGGTAAATTATTCCACAGTTTGGGTGCTAGTATGGTGATGGCTCTGGCACCAGAGTTTGTTCTGGCTCTAGGCACAAAAAGGTTATTTCGCTGTCTTGTTGTACTGGCTGTGTTTTCAGTGACAGTGGACAACTTTAGATACCACTCCGGATAAAAACCATTGACAGCCATATAAACAGTGGTACATCTGTCAAAAATATGTTTATCTTTAATCTTTAATCACTTTAATTCCTTTATGATGGGGGTTACATGGTCATACTTTCTTGCTCCCCCAATAGCTACTTTAGCTGCAAAATATTGTAATTTCTGAACTTGGTGAAGTAAGGTATCATTTGTCGTACCCCATATACCTATACAGTAGTAGAATTGAGGGGGATGGAGAGGGAGGTAGAGAGAGGGAGAGAAGAAGAATTGAGGGGGGAGGAGATGGGGAGGTTTTGGAGGGAGGGAGGAGAGAGTAGAAGAAATGAATGGGAAGGAGAGAGGGGGGGGGGGATTGGAAGTGAAGGAGGAAGTGGGTGAAGAGGTGAGGTGAGGGGGAGTTAGGAGGAGGAATAGTGGAGGGAAGTAGAAGTGAAAGGGGGAGAGGGAGAGAAGGAGAGGTGGTACGAGGGAGGAGGGAGGGAAGTAGGGGTGGGGGAGATGGATGAAGAGAGAGAGAGACGGTGAATACATGTGAGATAGAGTGAAAGAAAGAGGGCGAGAGGTGAATGAGGAGAGAGAGAGAGTGAGTCAGTGATCAGAATGTAAACTTTCCTTCATAGTCCTCTTACGTTAAGTAGATGCTCTCTCTCTCTCTCTCTCTCTCTCTCTCTCTCTCTCTCTCTCTCTCTCTCTCTCTCTCTCTCTCTCTCTCTCTCTCTCTCTCTCTCTCTCTCTCTCTATCACTAGCCTCCTCCACCCTCTTCTCACACCCCTTCACTCCCCCCCCCCTCCTTCCTTCCCTCCTTTTCACTCGTAATTCCAGTTTTTACAGCCCCCCCCCCTCTCTCTCTCTCTCTTCTCACACCCCTTCTTCCCTCCCCCTCATTCCTTCCCTCCTTTTCTCCTTCCTCAGTAACTCCCTCCCTTTAACAGCGGGCCTGCAACACCCGTCTAACAGTGCACACTCACGCATGGTCTAGCTTTATAATGCAAGAGTTAATCGATACGCTCTCTCTCATTCATGTATCCAATAGGTAAAATCTGCAGTTGTGTTTCTCAGTCTGTATTTTCCCTCTGCCTATGACCTCCAGTGTTTGAAACAGCGTGTCAATGCATCTTTATGAACGGATCTTGACTTTGGCTCCGGATATTTGCTTGGAAAGGGGCGTTCGCGAACACAAACAAACAAACACACAAAACATAAAACACACACACACACACACACACACACACACACACACAGACAATAAAAAAACACAAAAACAAAGAACATAAACACACACACACACACACACACACACACACACAAAGAACCTAGCGAACATACAGTGGCAGATGAAGGTCCCTAGTTCAGTTCGACTGTAAGTGCCTACCCTCTCTGTTATCACGCGTGTTTTTTTTATCACTCCCAAAAATACAGAAGTTTGGGAAAAAAACAGAAAAACAAAGCAGGAAGTATGAGATTTACGATGGAGGTGGGTGAGACGGAGGTGGAGGAGGGTGAGGGAGAGGCGTGGGGAGACGGGGAGGGGAAGAGAGGAGGTTGGGAATTTGGGGAGGATGCGTGGAAGGGTGTGGTGAGTGAGAGGAGAAGGGGAGGTGTGAGGGAGTGGGGAAGATAGATAGATAGATAGACATACTGAGAGAGAGAGAGAGAGAGAGAGAGAGAGAAGGAATTTGAAGGAAGAAAGTGAAGTCAGGAGGAGGGAGAGGGTGAGAGGAGGAGGGAGGAAGGGGGTAGGGGGGAAGAGAAGAATTCGAGGGGAAGAGGTAAGGTAGTGAGGAGGGGGGGAAGGATGAGGAGGAGGGAGACTGAGAGTGAGGGGGCATATGGAGGGAGAAAGATGGGGGGGAGGAGGGGAAGGGGGCGTGGAGGAGGGGAGAGGAAGGGGGAGGAGGGGAAAGACACAAAATAAATCACTCTGAAATATAACACTTTACCCTGCCCGACCCCCCCATTGTCATGACACTGGACGCTGGGCCTTGAGAGAGAGAGAGAGAGAGGAAAAGAGAGAGAAGGAAGTGGAGGAAGCAGTGAGAGAGAAGGGAGAGAGAGAGAGAGAAGAAACAGTAAGAAAAAAGGAAGATGGAAGAAAGCTGAGAGAGACGATAGAAGCAGTAAGATAGAAAAGGAAATTGTGGAAGCGATGAGAGGGAGAGAGAGAGAGAAGGAAGTGGAGGAAGCAGTGAGAGAGAAGGGAGAGAGAGAAGAAACAGTAAGAAAAAATGAAGTTGGAAGGAAGGAGAGAGAGAGAGAGAAACAGTAAGAGAGCTTTGAGAGCTAGAGAAGGAAAAGAAGCAGGAAGAAAAATGGAAGGTGGAAGGAAGCTGAGAGAGAGGAAGGGAGAGAGAGAGAGAGAGGAAGCAGTAAGAAAAATGTGAGACTGGAGGAAGTGATGAAATAGAGAGAAGGAGGCGAGAGAGAAAAAGTGGTGGTGAGGTGATGATGGCAAAAGAGAAAGAGAGAGAGAAAAAGTGAAAATAATGACTAACAGAGGGAGAGAGAGAGGAGGGATGAGAGTAACAGAGAGGGGATAGTGAAGGCAACAGAGAGAGGGGAAAGAGGCAACAGGAGGAAACAGGCTAACAGAAAGAGAGAGAAATGAGTAACAGAGAGAGGGGAAAGAGGCAAGAGAAGACAGAAAGAGAGAGAGAGAGAAATGAGTGAGAGTAACAGAGGGGGTAATGAAGGTAACAGAGAGAGGGGAAAGAGGCAACAGAAGGAAACAGAGAGAGAGAGAGAGAGAGAGAGGAAGGTAGTGGGGTTAACAGAGAAGGGGGTAGTGAAGCTTACCAGTCCTGAATGAGATTGCCTTAGCGTGTATTCAGTATGGACGGTGGGTGTTGGTGCCAAAGTGGTGACATGTGAAGGTTTGTGGGCTTCAGGGAACAGACTGTCAGATCTACACCCAGAGTCACACACATTAAAAAATACATAAATAAAAAAATTGTGATAAACTTTTGCGTTTCGCTTGATTTTGTTGTGGTGGTGGTGTGGTGTTGTTGTTGTGGTGGTGGTGTGTGGTGGTGGTGGTGGTTCTTGTGATGGTGTTTGTGGTGTGGTGGTGGTGGTGGTGGTGTGGTGGTAATGGTGGTGTGGTGTGGTGGTAATGGTGGTGTGGTGTTGTTGTTGTTGTGGTGGTGGTGTTCTTGTGATGGTGTTTGTGGTGTGGTGGTAATGGTGGTGTGGTGTGGTGGTAATGGTGGTGTGGTGTGGTGTTGTGGTGGTGGAGTGGTAGTGGTGGTGGTTTTGAAAGACGCTTGCATCAGTGCCACCACGTGAAGGCGCCCTCTCCAGCGCCCTCAACACCTGCATTTAAGCTGTTTATTCGTACTGACATACAGACGATCTTCATATTCGCCTTGACTGTGTCCCGTTTTATCGCCTCCCATAACACCTCTTCTATTGCGATTTATTTTTGGATATGGCTGATTAATATCCTTTTGCACGGTATTTGCGTTCCCTAACACCTCTTCCTTAGCGATTTATTTTCGGATATGGCTGGTTAATATCCCTTCGTACGGTATCAGTGTAGAGTGTGGCGATATTGGAATGATTTATGTAACACGGATATGGTCAGTAAGGTGTCATGAACAAAATAAGTCGCTCAGGAAAAGGTGTTAGGGAGATACGGGTCTATACTTCGTTCACTCTAAGCTGGCGCAGATTTTCGACCCTTTGCAGCTTATTTCCCGTAGGTCACTAGCTGAATAGGGCAATACTACGGCTCTACATCCATTTCATAGCACTTCTTCGTGACTAGCACCATATTGTAGTGTTAATCTAGTGTTACAAACCAACACTCAATTTTTAAGCATCATCTCGCTTTCTGTGCATGTTTTTTTTTGTTTTTTTTTCCCTTCAGTTGTTTTTCTTCCTTCTTTCCACTTTCTTCGTCTTCCTCCTCCTCCTCATCATCATCATCTTCCTTTTCCTCCTCCTCCTCCTCCTCCTCATCATCATCATCATCATCATCATCATCTTCCTCCTCCTCCTCCTCATCATCATCATCATCATTATCATCATCTTCCTTTTCCTCCTCCTCCTCCTCCTCCTCCTCATCATCATCATCATCATCATCATCATCATCATCATCTTCTTCTTCTTCCTCCTCCTCCTCCTCCTCCTCATCATCATCATCATCATCATCATCTTCCTCCTCCTCTTCCTCTTCCCCCTCCTCTTCCTCTTCCTCCTCCTCTTCCTCTACCTTTTCCTCCTCTTCCTCTTCCTCCTCCTCTTCGCCTTCCTTTTCCTCCTCCTCCTCCTCCTCATCATCATCATCATCATCATCATCATCATCATCATCATCATCATCATCATCTTCATCCTCCTCCTCCTCATCTTCCTCTTCTATCTTCTTCTCCTCCTCCTTATCATCATCTTCCTCCTCCTCTCTTTTTCTTTCCTCTTTTCGCTCCTTCTCTCTTCTCTTTTCTTCACGAGCCTTCTTATCATCTAGAAGACAGTAAGTACACACAACATAGTCTTACTTGTTAGCCGGAGAGAGAGAGAGAGCGCAACCCATCTTTATCGCAAGCAGTCGACTTTACCACACACACACACACACACACACACACACACACACACACACACACACACACACACACACACACACACACACACACACAAACTCCCCTACATACAAACTCCCCTACCCAACTCTGACACACAAACTACCTCCTCACTCACCACTTTATGCGTGCGTGTGTGTGTGTGTGTGTGTGTGTGTGTGTGTGTGTGTGTGTGTGTGTGTGTGTGTGTAGGGGGGGGGGACTGAGGTAGTGAACATCAGAGTGACAGCCAGAGAACAAAAGCCGAAATTAAATGGCAAACTTCAACAATATCGCGTTGCTTGGCTAAGATGGGGGAAGGGGACGAGGCGAGAGTTTGTGTGTGTGTGTGTGAGAGAGAGAGAGAGAGAGAGAGAGAGAGAGAAGCAGACGACAGAAAGTGAGTGAGTGGTTGAGCATGTGTGTGTGTTTGTGTGTGTGAGAGAGAGAGAGAGAGAGAGAGAGTTTGTGTGTGTGTGTGTGTGTGTGTCGGAGAGAGAGAGAGAAGCAGACGACAGTGAGAAAGAGTGGGTGACCATGTGAACGTTTGAGAGAGAGAGAGTGTGTTTGTGTGTGTGTGTGAGAGAGAGAGAGAAGGAGACGACAGAAAGTGAGCATGTGAATGTTTTAGAGAGAGAGTGTGTGTGTGTGACAGAAAGAGAGAGAAGGGAGGAAACAGAGATTGGTGGTGTACATGTGTGCGGTTTGTCTGTGTCTGTTTATTTTCATGTATGTTATTATAGCCAGGCAGGAAATGAAGTTGTTCTGTGTGTGTTTGCCTCTCTCTCTCTCTCTCTCTCTCTCTCTCTCTCTCTCTTTCACACACACACACACACACACATAGAGGGAGGCGAGGAAGTGGGAAGACAGGCAGAGAGAGAGAGAGAGATGAATAACCAGCCTGTGGATTTATGCGGTTTTCTCCTATGTACGTTTATGTACGTTTGATGCTGTAACCAGGCAGGGAATGATGTGTGTGTGTGTGTGTGTGTTTGGACGGGAAGGGAAGGTGATGATTTGTGTATGTATGCCAGTGTGTGTGTGTGGTTACGGGAAGAGAAGGTGATTTTGTGTATGTATGTGTGTATGTGTTTGGGCTGGAAGGGAAAGTGATGATTTGTGTATGTGCCAGTGTGTGTGTGTGTGTGTGTGTGTTTGGACGAGAAAGGAAGGTGGTGATTTGTGTATATACCAGTCTCTGTGTGTGTGTGTGTGTGTGTGTGTGTGTGTGGACGGGAAGAGAAGGTGGTAATTTGTGTATGTATGCAAGTATGTGTGTATGTGTTTGGACGGGAAGGGATGGTGGTGATTTGTGTGTGTATGTGTGTGTGTAGGTAGATTAGCAAGGAGTAAAGATGGTGATTTGTGTATCTACGAGAGAGAGAGAGAGAGAGAGAGAGAGAGAGAGAATGAATCAGTAAGGGACGATGACTGGGTTAGGGAGTACATCTTTATCTTCTATCTATCTATTTGGCTATCTATTTGTTTGCCAGTCTATCAATAATTATACTTGAGGTGGCCAGTCTCCCTGTCACGCTGCCCTCCCTCCAACTCTCACCACCCCCAATCATATACCCCTACATCTCATCCTCGGTCTCCCCCTCCCCATCTCTTCATATCATTCTCAGTCTCCCCCTCCCCATCCCTCCATCTCATCCACGGTCTCCCCATCCTCCCACCACCTGTAACACTCCTAGTCAATCTCTAATTCTCCAGTCTCTCCACATAAATACGATGAGAGATTATAATAGTGGTAATATGAAGAATAAATCGGTAAAGAGGAGGCGCTAACAACCCTCTTATGTTAACGAAAACTAAAATAATAATAATAATAATAATGCAGATTCGTAATAATAAAAATAATAATAATAATAATGATAATGCAGAGTAGTAAGATATTTGGCTGTGGAGATTGCTGTACATATATTCCTTAGCGGTTTCTTTTGCATATTACGTCTTGATACACCTGTGACTAGCGAGCGGGAACAGGTGTTTGGGCTTGATTGATTGGTGTGTGTGTGTGTGTGTGTGTGAGAGAGAGAGTGTGTGTGTGTGTGTGAGAGAGAGAGTGTGTGTGAGAGAGAGAGAGAGAAAGAGAGTGTGTGTGTGAGAGAGAGAATGTGTGTGCATGTATGAGAGAGAGATTGTGTGTGCATGTATGAGAGAGAGATTGTGTGTGTGTGTATGTATGAGAGAGAGATATTGTGTGTGTGAGAGAGTGTGTGTGTATGTATGAGAGATGTGTGTGTGTGTGTGTGTGTGAGAGTGAGAGAGAGTGTGTGTGTCTATATGTGTGTGAGAGAGGGAGAGATTGTGTGTGTGTGTGAGAGAGAGAGAGAGAGGAATGCAATGGTCACCCAGAAAAATGTCAAAGGTGCAATGTTTACACTCCAGAGGCCATAAAGGAAAAAAGAGAACTGAAAAAGAGAAGAGAGAATTAGCAGAAAAAGAACATTGATAAAAAAATGGAGAGAGAAAATAGAGAGAGAGAGAAAAAAAAGTTGAGAGAAATTTAAGAGAGAGAGGAAATTGAGAGGAACTAATAGGTAAAGAAAAGGATAGATAGATGGATAGAGAGAGAGAGGTTCAGGCGTCCCTCATTTACTGACGCCCTGAGGAGAGAGAGACAGGTGAGGACAAGTACGGAACAGAGACGAGAGAGAGAGAGAGAGAATGGTGGAACAACTAAACAGAAATACTAGAAAAAGAAAAAAAAAAGGCATAAGTTAAAAAACAGAAAACGAAAAGAAAAATAATAATAATAATAATACTAATAATAAAAAGAAAGTGCAACGAACGAAAAAAAGGGGGGGGGTTTGGATGGAAGAATCGAATAATAATAAAACACACACACAAAAAAAATGGTATGGATTAAAGTAGAAGAGAAAGAAAGGAAATCCGGAAATGGCAAGAGAATGTGTGAAAGAAGAAGAGGAAATGAGGTAAAGATTAGAAAGTGTTTAGGAGGAAGAAGAAACAGACTGTAAGGAATGACCAGAAGAGAGAGAGAGAAATTAGAGAGAAAGGGTGAGAAAGAAAAAATACTGCGAGAGAAAAACAGTAAAATAATGAGAAAAAAGTAGGCAGGATTTGAGAAGGTGAAGAAAGGAGGAGTAACCATAGAAAAAAAAAAATGTAAGCAAGAGGGGGGTGTTAAATCGAAAAATAACCAAAAATAAAGAATAACAGATCGAAGGGTAAAGGAAAAATGAAATATATTAAATAAAGACGAAAACTGGGAAGGAATAAAAAGGATGCAGAAGTAGCCAAAAAAAGAAAGAAACAAAGGTCTGAAATCGAAAGGAAGAAAATCGAGAAGGAAAACAGGAAATATTTTGAGAAAAATCGAAAAAGGTAGGGATGATAAAAAAATGAAAGAATGTAAGAGTTAAAAAAGACAAAGAAAAAATCTGTGGAATCGAGAAGCTAAGTGAGAGAGAGAGAGAGAGAGAGAGAGAGAGAGAGAGGAGTAAGAAAATCGAATAATAATGAGTAAAAACGATAATTTGAGAAGGATTATAAAACTGAAAGAATGCAAGAGTAACCAAAACAATATGCATAGCAAAAAAAGTGTTTGAAATCTATCTGTCTATCTATCTATTGCCAGACGCCTTGATCCCGTAAGGGGTGGCCACAAACAAATCGCCTCCATGTCGCCCTCTCCCCCGCCATTTCACTGCCCTGCTCCCAGCTCACATCCCCCCTCTCTCACATACCTCTCCATCCCTCCAGCTCATCCTTGACCTCCCCCTCCCTCTCCACCTCACATACACTCTCCTTGTCAGTCTCTCATTCTCCATCCTCTCCAGATGGACAAAATCGAAAGTAGAGAAAGAGACTCAAATAGTTAGGGGGAGAAAACGAAGAATATTGAGCAAAAACGATAAATTGGGAAGCATTAGAAAGTGAAAGGATTTAAGAGTAACTAAAAGAAAAAGTCAAAAAAAGAAAATGGAATAGAAAAAGGAAAGAAAAGGATCCAAGAGTAAAAAAAAAATTGAAAAGTCGAATCGAAAAAATAAAAAATATATATAGAGAGTAAAAACGAAAAATTGAGAAAGTATGAAAAAGGTGAAAGAGTGCAAGAATAACCAAAAAAAAATCAGAGCCAAAAAAAAGGTGTTTGGAATCGAGAAAGGCAAAGAAAAAAAACACAGATGGAAGAGTAAGGACAGAAAAACGGAAACTATTGAGGAAAAACGAAAAACTGGGAAGGATAAAAGAAAGAGAGAGAATGCAAAAATAATAATAATAAAAAAAGAGGTGAATCGAAAGAAGGAAAGGAAATTCGAAAAGTAAGTTAATAAATGAAATATATTGAGTAAAAACCAAAAACTGGGAAAGATAAGAGAGAGAGAGAGAGAGAATGCATGAGTTAAAAAAAAAAATGAATCGAAAAAAGGAAAAGAAAATTGAAAGATAAGTTAATAAATGGAATATATTGAGTAGAAACGAAAAACTGGGAAAGATAAAAAAGAGAGAGAGAGGGAGAGAGAGAGAGTGCAAGAGTAAAAAAAGGAAATAGTGAATCGAAAGAAGGAAAGGAAATTCGAAAGATAAGTTAATAAATGGAATATATTGAGTAAAAACGAAAAACTGGGAAAGATATATATAAAAAAAAAAAAAAAAGAGAGAATGCAAGAGTAAAAATATGAAGAGTCGAATTGAGAAAACAAAAATAGCAAAACAAATAAAAATATATATAAAAAGAAATAAGTAAAAGAAAAAAAAAAAGCGAAGAATGAACTCGAAAAACTGAGACACATTGAAAGGTGAAAGAATGCAAGAGTGACTAAAAGAAAGAAAGAAAGAAAAAAAGTTAATGAAAAGAAAAGGGTGTTTGGAATCTAAAATAAGTTACCCCTTAAAAAAAAAAAAAAAAAAATGAAGAATAAGTAGCAAACGAGAATATGTTGAGTAAAAACGAAAACTGAAGATTGGAAGAGCAACAAAAAAAAGTCAAGCCCCTCCCCCCCCAAAAAAAGGTGTTTGGAATCTAAATAAGTTACCCCCTAAAAAAAAAAAACAATGAATAAGTAGCAAACGAGAATATGTTGAGTAAAAACGAAAAACTGAAGATTGCAAGAGTAACAAAAAAGTCAAGCCCCCCCCCCAAATGAAGAGTAAGTAGCAAACGAGAATATGTTGAGTAAAAACGAAAAACTGAAGAATGCAATTGAGTAACTAAAAAAAAAATGTCAGAGCAAAGAAAGGGGGGGGGGATCTGGAACCGGAAATGTTACCCCCCTAAAAAAACAACTGAATAAGTAACAAACGAAAATATGTTGAGTAAAAACGAGAAACAGAAGAATGGAAGAGTAAGTCAAAGAATAGTAACCCCCTAAAAATGAGGACTAAGTAACAAACGAAAATATGTTGAGTAAACACGAAAAACAGAAGAGTGCAAGAGTAAAAAAAAAAGTCTGGAAGTTACCCCCTAAAATGAAGACTAAGTAACAGACGAGAATATGTTGAGTGAAAAACGAAAAACTGAAGAATGCAAGAGTAAAAAAAAAAGTCTGGAAGTTACCCCCTAACATGAAGACTAAGTAACAGACGAGAATATGTTGAGTAAAAAACGAGAAACTGAAGAATGCAAGGGTAACTAAAATAAAAAGCTAAAAACTACTGGCGGTGTGGTTGCCTTCAGCCGCGTCGAGCCTCACTCACTGATAAATTGAAACAAAGCCAAAATTGACACTGGTGAAATTGGTTGTTGGAGCGTCGTGTGGGGGGCTTGGACCCCTCCCGGACCCCCCTCCCACCTCTAGCCCTTCCCCTATACCTGTGTCCCCCTCTCCTCTCGCTGGCTGGCCTCTCCTCAGCCTCTCTCTCCCCCATACCTGTCTCCCTCTACTCTCTCTCTCTATCACCTCCTCCACCCCTCTCTTCCCCTTACTTTCCCTCCCCCTATACCTGTCTCCCCCTAGCCTCTCTGACTAACCCCTCCTCCTCCCCTCTCTTCCCCCTACTTCCCCTCCCCCTATACTTGTCTCCCCCTCCTCTCTCTATAGCTATCCCCTCCTCTACCCTTCCCCCTTCACCTCTCCCCCTCCTCCGCCTCTACTCCCCCTTCATTTCCTCCCCTCTTCCCTACCCCCTCCTCTAAGCCTCCCCCTCCACCTATCTTCCCCTCCCATCTCCCTGGCTACCCCCTTCCCCTCTGTTCCCCTTTTTACCCTTTCCCTTCTTCCCCTCCCCTCTCTCTTCCTATCCCCTACTCTCCCAACCCTTCCTCATCCCCTCATCCCATCTCCTCTCTCTCATCACCCCTCTCCCCTCCCTCCCCAGCTCTCCTCCCTTCTCTCTCTCCCTACCCCTCCCCTCTCTCTCCCTACCCCCCTCCCCTCCCTCCCCAACTCTCCTCCCTTCTCTCCCTACCCCTCCCCTCTCTTCCCCTCATTCCCTTCCCTTCAAACACATATCTCTGTACTTTCACTCCTATACTCTGCTCACTTTAACTGGGCGAAAAATTGCCATCCTTTCATCCACAATGCTGAGCCGTAACAGAAGATTAACACTAGAATATGGCGCTAGTCACGAAGAAGTGTCATGGATGTAGAGCTGTAGTATCGTCTTTTACGTGAAATAAGCTGAAAAAGGGACGAAAATCAAGGCTAATTTAAAGTGAACGAACTATAGTGGAGAGGGGCGCCTTCACGTGGTGGCACTGATATAACTGGGTGGTGAAGCTGCCTGGTTATACAAACGTCCCTCAACTCGCTCCCTATCCCCCGAAACTGAGATGGTGGACTGCAGGAGGAGGGTAACTTCAGCCTGCAGTCCACGGAGTTCACGTTCTTGTATTCCCGGAGCCATATCTTCCTCCTCCTCCTCTTCCTCCTCCTCCTCTGACTTCTTCTCCTCCTCCTCCTCCTCCTCTGACTTCTCCTCCTCCTCCTCCTCCTTGTGCTACAGCAGTTGGATTTTCTATTCTTTTTATACTGTTAAAGGAAGATAGTATACAAAAAGTAAGTGAATCTCCCTAGAAATTCAATTTTTCATTTATAGAGTAAATTGTCCATTTTTAACAACATCCCTTAACCAGTTGTATATTATTTTTATTTTCAGTTGTTCACTGAGAGAAGCTAGGTTTTTATTTTGATTTTTCCCCAACATTCCATTGTTATTTATTTATTTATTTATTTTTTTTCCTTTTTCTCCAGTGAATCAGTGTATGGTAGATTTTCTATTCTTTTTATACTGGTAAAGGAAGATAATATATAAAAAGTAAGTGAACCTCCCTAGAAATTCAATATCTCATATATAGAGTAAATTGACCATTTGTAACAACATCCATTAACCAGTTGTATACTATTTTTTATTTGTGTGGGATTGTGGAAATATTGCTGCAAAATGCCATCTACCCTAAAGGCCTGCCAGGAGTGTACTGGTCGCTTTGCGGCTCAGTATTTTTCAAATTACTTTTCGACGCCTGTGTGCAAACTATGCATCTTGAGAAAAGATCTAGAAAATGGTTTAGCTGAATCACAGAGAAATTACAGGGAACTCAAGGCAGAGTTTGAGACACTGAAAGAGTTTGTAGTGGCAAATGTAGGAGTCACTCGAGAAGGAAGAGAGCGTACAAACTGAGCTCGTACAAGCCCCCGCCCATCAGGCAGTCACAAATAATAGTGTATCAGTATCTTCCTCACCCAGCGATTCAGTACGTTCCGCCAAGCGAAGTCCCCTTTACTATGGTAAGAAATGGCGCAAAACCCGGAAAAGATTCGAGGAAGCATCTTCCCATAACTACGTATAATCGCTACCAGATCCTTGCCGAAGCGGTAAATGAGACAGAAGAAACAAGGCTTATTGGGGACTCTATTGTACGCAGTCAGCTGGAGGAATTTTGTGGACGTGCCCCCATCAGCAGAAAGAGGTACTGTTTTCCAGGAGGTGGACTAAGTGATATCACAGAAGCCTGCGATGAGGTCACAAAAGACGCAAATAATCAAACTCTATACGTTATCCATGTTGGTACAAATGATCTGAAGCGCAGTAGATCAGAGGAATTGCTAGCAAAGTATCATGAAATGATCAAACGATTCAAAACTAAGTCCACTAATGTGATAATATCTGGTATACTCCCAAGGATCAAGGCAGAAAATAGTTTCTATGATAAGGCCTTCAGCACAAATAACCGGCTCAAATCTCTCTGCACGCAAGAGGAGTCGACTTTGTCAATCTGTGGGACCAGTTTTATGAGCAACATACTCTATTCCAGAAAGATGGTCTCCATTTGAACTCAGTAGGAGCGGCACGGCTAGGTAGACTTCTACACGATAAAGTTGCCCTCTTCAGATCAAAAACGCGGCACGTCCAGGAACAGTAACCTTAACGTAAATACCCACAAAGTCAGATCACCAACTGTTCGGAACGGAATTAGAGTCTGCTATGCTAACGCACGTAGTCTACGTAACAAGTTTGAGGATTTAGAATCTCTAATTTACCTAGAAAATTATGACATCATTGGCATCACAGAGTCCTGGATTAACACATCTGACCGTGACTTTCTAGCGGAATACTCACTAACAGGGTACAATATTTTCAGCTGTGAGCGACCACATCGAGCTGGTGGCGGTGTTTTACTATATGTGAAAACTAGTCTCCATCCCCTTGTGCTATCCAAACCCAGTATTACGAACATAGATGCCAGTTATGTTCAGCTAAGTATTAATTCACACAAAATAAATATATGTCTCATCTATCGTCCGCCAGCACAGTCAACTGAGACAGATGAAAAACTTTATGATCAAATTGCGGAAATTTGTTGTCAAGAGGATAGCGTAATTTTGGAGACTTTAATCTACCGGTAACAAAGTGGGGTGAACCACTGACGGCACACTCAGGACAAGAGCTTTATACGAATCTTCAGGAAAGCGCCCTTTCCCAACACGTAGAATACCCAACGAGAGGAAACAATATCCTAGACATCATCTTGACTACAAATGATAACCTAGTCAACAACGTTGAAATAGGACCTGAGTTTAGTTCCAGTGATCATCGAACTATACAGTTTAATATTACTACTGAAAAAGTAAAAGAAACGGAGAGCAAAGAAAAGGTCCCAGATTATCGTAGAGCTAATTTCAACAGGCTCAGAGCGCTACTTGCAACTGCAGATTGGAATCAAATGTCTGAAACCGATGACATAAACCAAGCATGGGAGATATTCACCGAAAAATTTAATGAAGTGGTAAAGTCATGTGTGCCACTACGTAACAGACGTCCAGCTGGAAATAGTAAACCAAAGTGGTGGTCCAGTGAAATAAAAAGTAACTTAATAGCCAAAAACAGGCATACCATAAATATAAAGCTACACAAAATAATGATGATAAATTACAATACGATAATCTACGCGCTTTTATCGAAAAGACTTATTAAACAAAGCAAAAGAGCACTGGAGATCCACATTGCTAATACGTGCAAATCAAATCCTAAAGAATTTTACAGTTACATTAGAAAGAAAAAGGTTATGACTACATCAATAGGTCCTCTAGAAACAAACAATGGCAGACACACTGAAAATGAGGTCGAAATGGCAAACATTCTTAACGATTACTTTGCGTCTGTTTTTACAGTAGAAAACACCACCAGAAACCTACTGTTACCCACAAACCAAGCAAATAGCACAGTCCTTAGTAACTATGCTATCCATAATAATGATATCCTTTCAGCCATAAATAGTACGGACATAAACAAAACCCCTGGCCCCGATAAAATATCACCGAGAATTCTCAAAGAAGCAAAACATGAGTTACTGCTGCCACTCTCTGTCTTATTCAATAAATCATTAAGTACTGGGAAAGTTCCACGCGAATGGAAACTAGCAAATGTAACACCAATTTTCAAAAAAGGAAATGAGTCGCACCCAGGAAATTACAGACCAATCAGCTTAACATCAGTAGTGTGCAAGTTAATGGAAAAAATCATAAGAGATAAAATAGTTAATTATTTAGAAGAAAATAATATAATTAAAGACTCGCAACATGGATTCAGACATCGTCATTCATGCTTAACTAACTTACTGGACTTCTTCCATGATGTTTACAAATCATACGATGACTCAAGAGCAGTAGATATAATTTACCTCGACTTTCAGAAAGCATTTGACACTGTCCCTCACAAGCGTCTCATGAGAAAAATAGAAGCACATGGAATAAAAGGAAAGACGCTAAAATGGTTACAAGACTGGCTGTCAGACCGAAAACAGCGAGTTGTGATAAACGGAAAGGAATCCAAATGGCGTAATGTGATCAGCGGCGTTCCCCAAGGCTCAGTACTTGGACCGGTACTTTTTATTATCTATATAAATGACATTGATGAGGGTCTAAATTGTAAAGTATCCAAATTTGCAGATGATACTAAAATAACCAGTAAAGTCACTTCAAAATTACAGTGGCAGCAGTTACAAAATGACCTTAATACTTTAGCAAGCTGGGCAGAAAAATGGCAAATGAAATTCAACACAGAAAAATGTAAAGTACTTCATATTGGAAGTAACAATGTCCATGCAAATTACAAAATGAACAATATTCAGTTATCAAGTACAGACAGTGAAAAGGATCTTGGTGTGATAATATCAAATGACCTAAAACCAAGCAAGCAGTGTACCGATGCGGTAAAAATTGCAAACAAGCTAGTGGGTTTTATTGGAAGAACTTTCGAGTTTAAATCGGAAAAAGTCATACTTGCCTTGTACAACTCGCTAGTGCGCCCCCATCTTGAGTATTGTGTGCAATTCTGGTCTCCGTACTACAGAAAGGACATTGAAAAATTAGAGAAAATTCAGCGAAGAATCACAAAAATGGTACCACGACTTAGAAACAAACCATATGAGGAACGCCTTGAAGAACTTAAATTATTTAGCCTAAGCAGAAGCGCAGGTTAAGAGGGGACCTTATTGAAGTTTTCAAAATCATGAAGGATATGACAACTTAGACATGAATAAATATTTTGATATAGGACCGGTCGAGTCAAACCAGAAGTACTGGCTGCAAAATCATGGGAAAACGATTCCAATCCCACGAAGCAAAATACTTCTTCTTTAACAGAGTTGTAAATATCTGGAACAGATTACCCTCAGATACCGTGAACAGTATCTCAATTGAGACATTCAAAAACAAATTAGACAAGTATTTGCATGAAAATCCTCAGCTGACTCTTTTTCTGTCCGAATAACTTGCTTTTATAGCCACGGTACATGTAAGTTCATGCCCCCTTAGTCTACAAGACACCCCGTAAACAATGTAACATAGCGTCACGTCACGTCATTATACGCTTTTCGATTTACCCAAAGCAAATGAGGTAATATACAGTAAGCACAGATTAGGATCTGCACAGATAACCCTGAGTTAACGGTCACTACTCTTACTTTCTACCTGTGATGGGCTGTGGATCACTGAGGGTCCCTGTTAGTCAAGTGACCACCATCGGGATTTTTTTAATGTACCAGGGGTCACTGCTTCAGGATGAAACTTGTGTACTGTCCCACATGGGAGAGTTCCTTGTCTCAGTGGAGTGAACGGAGCTATTGCCTGATTGACTGCTGCCTACCTAAAAAGCGCCAGGGAAGGTTGCCGCACCACCCCTAAACATCCACTCTGTGCATTGCACATCCACACTGTGCACTGTGCAGTCCCCTTTTATCTAAGACACCCGTCCTATATACTTTTCAGTCTCCCCAGCGCAAAGAAAGCAATATAAGCACAGATTAGGAGCTGCACAGATAACCCTGAGTTAACGGTCACTACTCTTACTTTCGACCTGTGATGGGCTGTGGATCACTGAGGGTCCCTGTTAGTCAAGTGACCACCATCGGGATTTATTTAATGTACCAGGGGTCACTGCTTCAGGATGAAACTTGTGTACTTGTCCCACATGGGAGAGTTCCTTGTCTCAGTGGAGCAAACGGAGCTAGGGCCTGATTGACTGCTGCCTACCTTAAAAGCGCCAGGCAAGGCTGCTGCACCACCCCTAAACATCCACACTGTGCAGTGTGTAGCTTCCACGTTATGTCCACAGACTTCCCATTAACTCAATGTAACTGGTTTATAATGTCATGCCGTAACTATTATTTTATTTGTTTACTTTCTCTTTCAGGTTACTCTATCGGGTAGCTTATAGATAAAGTATTATAGAATGTGACTTTTCCTTTCCAATGTTTCCTATAAAATTTCCATGTCAGTTTTTCCATGCTGCATGGTGGTTTTTCTCACTTTTTCCTGGAGGGTTTGGTGGTGGGGGGAGCCGTCTTGCTTTACTATCCTTATCCTTCAACATGTAGAGTTAGATCTTGTAGTCATAGTTTTCTCTAACAAGCAGCCTCGAAAGGACCATAAGGTCTGTTGCTGTTTGCTTTCCTGTGTAATCCTGTGTAATCCTCCTCCTCTTCTCTTATTCTTCCTTCTCATCTCAGCAATTTTGTCTTTCTTTTTTTCTGTTCAGTTAACCTCTTCCGTCCTCCTCCTTGTCCTCAACTTCCCCCCCATCAAGCTTCCCCCACTCTCTCCCCTCCCCTCTTCTGCCCCTCCCCTCTCCTTCTTCCCCTCCCCTCTCCTTCCCCTCCCCTCTTCTTCCCCCCTCCTCTTCCTCCCCCTCCCCCTCTCCCCCCCCGGTACTTGATCTCTTCTCATCTCTCTCTATTCAACTCAATCATTCTCCTTGATTCCATCGCTCCCTCCCCCCCTTCCCCTCCTCCTCATCCCTTACCTACCCTCCTCCTTCCCCTCCCTCACCCTCCTCCTTCCCCTCCCTCACCCCTCCTCCTTCCCCTCCCCCACCCCTCCTCCTTCCCCTCCCCCACCCCTCCTCCTTCCCCTCCCTCACCCCTCCTCCTTCCCCTCCCTCACCCCTCCTCCTTCCCCTCCCTCCCCTCCTCCTTCCCCTCCCTCACCCCTCCTCCTTCCCCTCCCTCACCCTTCCTTCTTCCCCTCCTCCTTCCCCTCCTCCTTCCCCTCCCTCACCCCTCCTCCTTCCCCTCCCTCACCCCGCCTCCTTCCCCTCCCTCACCCCGCCTCCTTCCCCTCCCGCACCCCTCCTCCTTCCCCTCCCTCACTCCTCCTCCTTCCCCTCCCTCACTCCTCCTCCTTCCCCTCCCTCACCCCTCCTCCTTCCCCTCCCTCACCCCGCCTCCTTCCCCTCCCTCACTCCTCCTCCTTCCCCTCCCTCACTCCTCCTCCTTCCCCTCCCTCGCCCTTGCTTCTTCCCCTCCCTCACCCTTGCTTCTTCCCCTCCCTCACCCTTCCTCCTTCCCCTCCCCCATTCCTCCTCCTTCCCCTCCTTACTCCTCCTCCTTCCCCTCCTTACTCCTCTTCCTTCCCCTCCTCCTTCCCCTCCTTACTCCTCCTCCTTCCCCTCCTTATTCCTCCTCTTTCCCTTCCCTCACCCCTCTCCTCTTCCTCCTCCTCTTCCACCTTTATTCCTTTCTAAGTGTCTTTGGAAATTACCTAACACCTCTTCCTTGCCGAATTATTCCACACATTACACTCAGTTTTCTCCTATATAGTCATAAGATCAGGTAGGCCAGTTTAAAAAACGAACTTAATAGCCTACAAGAAAGTGTTAAGGAATCATGTAAAATAAATCGCTAAGGAAGAGGAGTTATGGAACATTCTATAACACCAAGGGTCCTTTGTCTTACGTCATCCATCCGTTTTTTGTTTTTGTTTTTTTTTTCTCACCCTGTCTATCCAACTCCCTGTGCTTATTCTCCTTTCTCCCCTACCTTCCTTTCCCCTCCCCTCCTCTCCTCCCCCTCCCCAAACCTCCTTCCCCTCTCCTTCCCTCCTCCTCTCCCCTCCCCAAACCTCCTTCTCCTCTCCTTTCCTTCTCTCCTCTCCCCTCCCCAAACCTCCTTCCCCTCCTCCTACCCCCTCCCCAAACCTTCTTCCCCTCTCCTTCACTCGCCTACTTCCCTCTCCTCAAACATCCTTCCCCTCACCTCACCTCCTCTCCTCCCCCCTCCCCAAATCTCCATCCCCTCTCCCTCACTCCTCTCCTCCCCTCTCCTCTCCCCTCCCCAAACGTCCTTCCCCTCCCCTCCCTTACCTTCCTCCACTCCTTTCCTCTTACTCTCTTCATCTTTCCTCAACTCATTCTTCCTCCCTGATTCCTCTGTTCACTTCCTCCCTCCCCCTCCCCTTTCTTCCCCGCTCATCTCTTCCCCTCCCCTTTCTTCCCCGCTCATCTCTTCCCCTCCTCTCTCTTCTCTTCCCCTCTCTATCCCTCCTCTTTCTTCTCTTTCCCTCCCTTCTCTTTCTCTCCCCTCCCCTCTCTTCTTTTCCCATCGTTTTCCCTTGCCGCCTTCTCTCTCTTCCCTTCCCCTCCTCTCTCTTCCCTTCCCCTCCTCTCTCTTCCCTTCCCCTCCTCTCTCTTCCCTTCCCCGCCTCTCTCTTCCCTTCCCCTCCTCTCTCTTCCCTTCCCCTCCTCTCTCTTCCCTTCCCCTCCCCTCACTTCCCCTCCCCTTCTCTCTCTTCCTCTCTGCCCCTCTCACTTCCCCTTCCCTCCTCTCTCTTCGCTTCCCCTCTCCTCTCCTCACTTCTTCTCTCATCCCTTCCCTTCCTCACTTCCCCTTTCCTCTTCTCTCATCCTCCCTCTTCTCCTCTCTCTTCGCTTCACCTCCTCTCTTCCCCTCCCCTCTCCTCCCCTCCTCACTCTTTCCTCTCTTCCCCTCCCCATTTCTTCCCCTTCCTTCTCTTCCCCTCCCCTCTCCTCCCCTCCTCACTCTTTCCTCCCTTCCCCTCCCCATTTCTTCCCCTTCCTTCTCTTCCCCTCCCCTCGCATATTCTATACCCTATTCACCTTGACTTGGCCCAGCTTTTCCTTCTCTTGTGGCATAGTTCACGCAGCTCAGTCACCGAAAGACAAATGCTACGTCTCTGCGTCCTTTCCATCGCACTTCTTCGTGACTAGTATAATTTTTTTGTGTGTTAATTTATTGCTACAACTCAGAAAAGAGAGAGAGAGAGAGAGAATGTGTGTGTGTGTGTGTGTGTGTGTGTGTGTGTGAGAGAGAGAGAGAGAGAGAGAGTGTTACAGTGTGTATGTGTGTGTGAGAGAGAGAGAGAGAGAGACTGAATTACACACACACACACACACACACACACACACACACACACACACACACACACACACACCATTACCTACACACACACATAGTGCACATAGTCATACATCATACATACACGTACGCACATGTACACATACCCACATACAAACGCTCACACACATTCATAGTGGGAGAGAATTACACATACATGCAAACGTACATACATGCATATACATACATACATACATACATACAGAAAAAATAGATGATGAAAAATACATACATACATGCATTATATACCTACATACGTACATGCATACACACTGAAAAGAAATAGACAGGATGATACACACATACATACACGCACACACACACACACACACACACAATAGACAGGATGAAAGATACACACATACATACATAGGGAAACACACACACACACACACACACACAATAGACAGGATGAAAGACACACACATACATACATAGGGAAACACACACACACACACACACACACACACACACACACACACACACACTGCCAAGTCTTCACTAACAAGACCATCTTACTAAGGAGAGAGAGGGAGAGAGAGAAGATGAAGAGAAAAGGAAGTGGAGAGAGAACAGTGGGGTATGAAAGAAGAGAGAGAGAGAGAGAGAGAGAGAGAGACGCAAGGAAGGATAGGTGTAGAGACAAAAAAATAAAAAGGAAACAAGATGTGATGAAAGGAAATAGGTAGACAGACAGACACACTCTCTCTCTCTCTCTCTCTCTCTCTCACACACACACACACACACACACACACACACACACACACACACACACACACTCAAACTTTCCCCCCTACACCACCACTCTCTCTCTCTCTCTCTCTCTCTCTCTCTCACACACACACACACACACTCGCAAACTATCCCCCCAACACCACCATATCGTCCCTCGCACACCAGAACACACACACACACACACACACACACACACACACACACGCAAACTATCCCCCCTACACCACCATATCGTCCCTCGCACTCCATTACACACACACACACACACACACACACACACACACACGCAAACTATCCCCCCTACACCACCATATCGTCCCTCGCCATATCGTCCCTCGCACACCATTACACACACACACACACACACACACACACACACACACACACACACACACGCAAACTATCCCCCCTACACCACCATATCGTCCCTCGCCATATCGTCCCTCGCACTCCATTACACACACACACACACACACACACACACACACACACACGCAAACTTTCCCCTTTACACCAGCATATACTCCCTCACACACAATTACTCATCCACACTGTCTCGCCCTGATTGCAGTGTATGGGTGTGTATGTCTGCCTGCCTGACACCCCCCCATGTTGCAACTCACCCTCTATGACCTAGTGTTGCAGTGCAGTTGAGAATTTCTTGCAGAGAGAGAGAGAAAGAGAGAGAGGGAGGGAGGGAGAGAGAGAGGCGTCTGATTCTGAATGGCGACAAACGTGGGTGGGATAGAGTGATTTCGACTGGTGTGTGTGTGTGTGTGTAAGAGACAGAGAGAGGGGAGATAAAACAAAGGAGAGAAGAAAATGAGAGGAGGAGAGGAGAGAAAAGAGGAAGAGGAGGAAAGAGAGGAAATAAGAAGAGGGAGGAAGTTTCGTGTGTGTGTGTGTGTGTAGAGGGAAAGAGAAGAGAGGGATAAGAGATAGGAGAGAAGAAGAAAATGAGAGGAGGAGAGGAAAGAAAAGAGGAAGAGGAGGAAAGAGGAATATGGAAAGAGGGGAAATAAGAAGAGGGAGGAAGTTTCGTGTGTGTGTGTGTGTTTCTTCTGACCTGTTAAACTGGGATGGAGGAGGGGAGGAAGAGGGAGAGAAAGGAGGGAAGGAGGTAGAGGAGGAGAGAGAAGGGAGGAAGAAAAGTGAGAGGAGGAGTAAGAAGGGAAGATAGGGAGATAGTTTGTGTGTGTGAGAGAGAGAGAGAGAGAGAGAGAGGGAGGGAGGGACTGGGATGGAGATAAAAGTAAAAATTGTGAAATAGACGGATAGGAGATAGAAGAAGGGGGAGAGGGAAAGGAGGAGAACTAGAGAGAGAAGGAAACAGGAAAGGTGAGTGAGAGAAATTTCATGTGTATTTGTCTCTGGAATTATTATTATTATTATTATTATTTATTATTATTCATCCGGACTTCCTTTCCCACCCTAGGGCAGGGTGAGGAGTAGCAACGTCCAGACAGCCTAAGTTTGCCAAGTCCAATGGGCCACGCTTCCATTCACTCATCATTCAAGCCCACGGAATCCTGGCTTCATCAGACAGGCCAAAAACATTTCACCACTTTCTGTAGCTTCACATATACCTACCTGATAGAGTCAGTCCGAACGCCGTCACGTTAAAAAGGGGTGCCACATCCCTGATCATGCACTTCTCCTCACAAAATTCATCCTGCCAGCTCGATCTCTTGTCAGTTCCCTAGCCTCACCGACTTCCATACCTCTCTTCCTCACACACTCATCCGCCATATCCCTCCACCTTCTCCTTGACCTACCTCGCTTATTATTATTGTTATTATTATTATTATTATCATTATTATTATTATTATTATTGTTTTATTATTATTATTATTATTATTTTTATTATTATTATTATTATTGCCGAATTGTGAACCAGGAGAGAGGGATGAAGAGGAAGAGAAAGAGGGTTGTAGGAGAGAGAGAGAGAGAGAGAGAAAGAATGGGGCAGATTTGATGCCTCGTAGGGTAGGGGTTTAATTTGTGTGTGTGTGTGTGAGAGAGAGAGAGAGAGAGAGAGAGAATTTAGGAGGGAAGACGAAAGGGAGAAAGACGAAAGTGACACAGGGTACGAGAGAGAGAGAGAGAGAAGACAGGAGTAGTGTTGATGGTGCATTGCGAAGGGTAGGGACAAAGTTGGAATATGTGTGTGGATTTGTGTGTGTGTGTGTGTGTGAGAGAGAGAGAGAGAGAGTTACTGTGTGGATGTGTTTGTAGTGTCTGGTCGTGAGGGGAGGGAGGGCTAAAAAATGATATATGAGAGAGAGAGACTGGGAGGAGGAGCATGAGGAGAAAGAGAGCGTGATAGCCATAGAGACAGACATAATGGCGAAAAGAGAGAGAGAGAGAATCAGATAGATAAAAACAAACAAAATCAAATAGAAATAGATAGAGAGAGAGAGAATTAGATTTAGATAGATAGATAAATACACACACACACACACACACACACACACACACACACACACAGATAGATAGAGGGAGAAATTTAGAATGATAGATAAATAAAAAAATCATACACACACACACACACACACACACACACACACACACACACACAGATAGATAGAGGGAGAAATTTAGAATGATAGATAAATAAAAAAATCATACACACACACAGATAGATAGAGGGAGAAATTTAGAATGATAGATAAATACAAAAAATCACACACACACACACACACACACACACAGCAAGGAAGTTTGCGAAAATAGCAGCAGACGTCAAGCGCAGGTTGGTTAACAAACGAATAGGACAAAGTTAGCGAGGAAGTTGTGAGTAAGGGAGAGGGTAGAAGCAGAGCGCGGCATGGCACGCTCCCTAACATCTCTTCCTAAGCGATTTTGTCTGCACATTACACCTGAACATTCTCATATTTTATTTATGTCTTTCTGTAGTCTGTTTTAATGACCTGTGCACCTGAGATGTATGGGACAAGTAGGGTGTGTTTGATACGTGGCTGCAGATTGGCCGTCGATGATGTCACTGAAGTAAATGTAGACATGTACTGTGCAACGTGTGGACATGGGTGTACACCGCTGCACCGTGGGTGAATACTTTACCTCAAACGTCACTCACCGTTTTATAAAACTTTATAATCATCATTAATTTTCTTTCATAACAGTAAACTTTTTAAGCTGATTTTGACCTCTTCAGCTTCGGAAATTACTCCATATTTAAACTGGCCGGGTATATTGCAGGCAGTGTAAAAATATAAATATATATGTGTTAAAAGAAGTAGAGCTGTAGATTCACAACATCGGTGGCCAATCAGCTGCCGCAAATCAGACACACCCTCCTCACCCCCTCACATCTCAGCTGCACAGGTCACTCAAATAGCGTTCAGTGTCGCTTTTGTTTTTTTTAGTAATATTTAAGAGGTTATTTATACGTGTTTGTATTTGGTATGGTTTATCTGTCTGTCCGTTGGCAAGAATATTGTTGTTAGTATTATTATTATTACTATTATTGTTATTATTATTATTATTATTATTATGCTCCATACACCTTTTTCTATGCCAGGATTATCTATACACCTGTCACCAAAAAATTTAATTCATGCCTATGTGTTTTTCTTGTTCCGTGTGTGTGTGTGTGTGTGTGTTGTGTGTGTGTTTGTCAGTTGGGAAGCACATTTTAACTCATCTTTTTATTTATCTTCAGGTGAGTGCAAGATGTGTCGAAGGAAAGGGTTAACATATACGTGTACAGAGTGAGTATCCTGTGCATTTTTTTTTTTAATTTTTATTATGACTCTTTAATTTGGTCCGTTCATGTTCCTTTTGTACACACACACACACACACACACACACACACACACACACACACTCACTCACACTCTCTCTCTCTCTTTCTCTCTGACACACACACATACACACACACTCACTCATTCACTCACACACACACACACACACATACATACATACATACACTCACACACACACACACATACACACATACGTACACACACACTCACTCACACACACACACACACACACACTCTCTCTCTCTCTCTCTCTCTCTCTCTCTCTCTCTCTCACACACACAAATTGTATCTTTTGCACCAAGCTAGAGTGAAAAGAGTATAGAAGTAGGGAGATGGCGAACGCCAATGCTATGGCTCTATATCCTTTTCATAGCAATTTTTGACCAAGATAGAGTGAAAGGAGTGTAGAGAAATTGTATGGAGCTTAAAATAGGGGAACTGTAGAGCTTAAAATAGGGGAATAGAGCTTAAAATGGGGAATAGAGCTTAAAATAGGGAAATAGAGCTTAAAATAGGGAAATTATAGAGCGTAAAATAGGGAAATAGAGCTTAAAATGGGGAAATTATAGAGCTTGAAATGGGGGAAATTAGAGAGCTTAAAATGAGGAATTAGAGAGCTTAAAATAGGGAAAGAGCTTAAAATGGGGAAATTAAAGAGCTTAAAATGAGGAATTAGAGAGCTTAAAATGGGGAAATTATAGAGCTTAAAATGGGGAAATTATAGAGCTTAAAATGGGGAAATTATTGTGGCCACTGAAGGAAAAGGAAGGGGAAAATGAAGGAGGTCAAAGTAAAGTGGAATAATGGAATCAGGAATGTAACCAGGAAATCAAGGAGTGTATTTGCTGGCAAGACGCCTTTTGTGCTGCCTAGGAGATCAAAGGCTGGAGATAAGGAGGAGGAAGAGGAGAGAGGAGGAGGAGGAAGAAAAGGAAGGGGAGGAAAAAGGGGAGAGGAGGAGGAGGAAGGGGAGGAAGAAGAGAAGAGAGGAGGAGGAGGAAGAAGAGAAGAGGAGGAGGAAGAAGAGAAGAGAGGAGGAGGAGGAAGAAGAGGAGAGAGGAGGAGGAGGAAGAAGAGAGGAGATGTGTAGAAAGTAAAAGAATATACCGTATATATATATGTTTTAGAGGAATGAGAAGCAGAGAAAGAGGAGGAGGAGGAGGAAGATGGGAGGCGGTGCAGGAGAGGAGGAGGAGGAGGAGAAAGAAGAAGAGGAGAGGAGGAAGAGGAGAAGGATTGAAAGAATTATTAAAAGAATGAGCAGAGAAAGAAGAGAATCAGAGGTAGTGCAGGAGAGGAGGAAGAAGAAGAGGAGGAGAGGTAGTGCAGGAGAGGAGGAGGAAGAAGAGGAGAGGTAGTGCAGGAGAGGAGGAGGAGGAAGAGGAGAGGTAGTGCAGGAGAGGAGGAGGAGGAAGAAGAGGAGAGGTAGTGCAGGAGAGGAAGAGGAGGAGAGGTAGTGCAGGAGAGGAGGAGGAAGAGGAGAGGTGTAGAAAGGAAGACCAGTAGGAGAAGAGAATGAGAAGAAGAATAAGAGGAGGGGGGGAGGTGGTGAAGGAGAGGAGGAGGATGAAGAAGAAATGAGATGTGGTGTCGGAGAGAAGAGAGAGGTGTAGGAAGTAAAAATATTGGGAGAAAAGAATGAGGGGCAGAGAAAGAGGAGGAAGAGGAAGAGGAGGAGGGAAAAGAAGAGGAGATAGATAGAAAAGAGAGATAGATGAAATAATGATGCGAAGAAATTGATAAATAATAACGCAGAAAGAAATCATAGGCTTGAAGATTACTAAAAGACGTAGGAAAAGGAAGCAAGGAGGAAAGAAGGAAGAAGGTGAAGAAAGACGATGGAAATGAGGAAAAAGGAGGAAGAAGACGCAGGAAATGAGATCGTGAAGGAAGGAAGGAGGAAGGAAATCAAGAAAGAAGGAAGACGCAGGAAATGAGATCGTGAAGGAAGGAAGGTGGAGGAAAATGAAGAAAGAAGGAAGATGCAGGAGAAAAGACCGTGAAGGAAGGAAGGAACGAGGAAGTAATTGAAGGAAAAAGGGAGGAAGAAGATGCAGGAAAAAGGTCGTGAAGGAAGGAAGAAAATGAAGAAAAAAAGGGAGGAAGAAGATGAAGATAGTGAAAGAGGAAGATGATGCTGAAAGATAATTAAGGAAGGTGAATGATGAAGGAAAGAAGGAAGAAGATGAATGGGAGGAAAAGGAGAGGAAGGAGGAACAACACGAAGGAAGATGAAAGGAATCAAGGAAATGAATAATGAAGGAAGGAAGATGAAGAAAGAAATGAAGGTAATGAAAAAAAGGGAGGATGATGATATAGGAAGAAGGTGAAGGAAGGAAGAAGAAGAGTGGGAGGAAGAGGAGGGAAGGAAGGAGAGAAGAATATTATTGTTATGAAAGGGAAGGGAAAGATAATTGAAAATAGAGGAAGAGGATGTAGGGAAAGGAAGGAATAAGATAGGAATAAAGGAAAGGAAGGAATTGGGAAACAAGAAAAGAAAAGGAAAGAGGCATGAAAGAGAGAGAAGAAGAAAGGAAGGAGGAGGGAGGCATGAAAGAGAGAAGAAGAAAGAAGGAAAAGAAAGGGAAGGAGGAAAGAGGCATGAAAGAGAGAAGAAGAAAGGAAAAGGAAGGAGGAAAGAGGCATGAAAGAGAGAAGGAGAAAGGAGGAGAAAGAAGGAAAGAGGCATGAAAGAGAGATGAAGAAAGGAAAAGGAAGGAGGAAAGAGGCATGAAAGAGAGATGAAGAAAGGAAAAGGAAGGAGGAAAGAGGCATGAAAGAGAGAAGGAGAAAGGAAAAGGAAGGAGGAAAGAGGCATGAAAGAGAGATGAAGAAAGGAAAAGGAAGGAGGAAAGAGGCATGAAAGAGAGATGAAGAAAGGAAAAGGAAGGAGGAAAGAGGCATGAAAGAGAGAAGGAGAAAGGAGGAGAAAGAAGGAAAGAGGCATGAAAGAGAGAGAGAAGAAGAAGGGAAGAAAAGAAAAGGTAGAAGATGTAAAGAGGAAAGAGCGAAGGAGAAGAAGGGGAGGAGAGAGACAGATGGAAGACAAGTTTGAGAAGGAAGGGAGGAGGAGGAGAAAGAAAGGAAGGGTGACGAATGGGAAGCGAGTAAATGGATGAAGAGGGAGAGGGACGGAACGACCAATAAGGGAGAGAGAGAGAGAGAGAGAGAGAGAGAAATTGTGTGTGGGTGAGAGAGAGAGAAAGCTGAGAATATGCAACCAGTACTACTTCTGCTGCTGCTACTACTACTACGACTATTATTATTACAACTACTACCACTACTGCTCTTACTACTACTACTACTACTACCGGTATTATTATTATTATTATTATTATTATTATTACTATTACTACTGTTGCTATTATTATTATTATTATTATTACTACTACTACTACTACTACTACTATTACCACAACAATTACTACTATTATTACTATTAGTATTTATTATTATTATATATTTATTTTCAAGGGTTTAAAATCCTGCTTTCCTTCAGTCTTTTCACAGATCCCTTGCATCCCGTGTACAGTATTTGTCAGAGTTGGGGTGATGGATGAATGTGTGTGTGTGTGTGTGTGTGTGAGAGAGAGAGAGAGAGAGAGAGAGAGAGAGAGAGAGGGGGGGGAGAGAGAGATTGTGCATGTGTGGGTGGGTGTATTTGGGAGAGTGAGGGAGGGATTGTGTTTGTGTGTGTGTGAGAGAGAGAGAGAGAGAGATTGTGCATGTGTGTGGGTGGGTTTATTTGAGAAAGGAGGGAGGGATTGTGTGTGTGTGGGGGAGAGAGATTGTGCGTGTGTGTGAGAGAGAGAGAGAGAGAGAGAGAGAGAGAGACACACACACACACACACACACACACACACACACACACACACACAGGAAGGGGGAGATTGTGCATGTGAGTGGGTGTATTTGAGAGGTTGGGAGTGTGTGTGTGTGTGTGTGTGTGTGTGTG